>NC_087386.1:2571668-2909168 GCF_963675165.1 Halichondria panicea
GCGAGCCTAGCCTCATCCCAACGCCCACTCCAAGAGGACTGTGTATGAGGCCCTCAATAACATACTTTCTCACAAACCTTTTTCTGTGTGGTTGATTGAACAACCGTCCTAGGTGTCACTGTCTCCTCTGTGGATGAATTCTCTGCTAGCTCATCAATTCCCTCCCCCGATATCTCCACTACTTCTTCCTCGACTCTTTCCGAATCTTCTTCAGTGGTAGGTCTAAGTTCACTTTCGTTCTCCAACACATCTTTCTATTTGTACATGCATGAAACATGGAACAAAACAATCTAGGGGGGGGGACCGCCTGCACCATTTACAAATGGGGTATCTTGCAGAATAAAGTCTGAGAAGTAGATATAATAATAACTTTACCTCATTCATAAAGCCAGGTTTTAGACTTATAGGCCTTACAAATCTCTGGGACTGTTCCATGTGTGACAGGCCCAGCCTCAGAGGGTTAGATCTACTCATGACTTGTCTCTTTGTTTTTATTTTCCTGGCCACTTAGCTAGTTCACTTTTATCAGGGTTTCTCTGTTGTGTAAGCCAAATTTATGCGATGTCCTATAATATAATATATGACCTGCTTTTGTTGTTTACCAAGAACCATAATTAGATCTATACATGCGTTATTGAGTTAATGATCTTTACCTAACCCTTAGGCCTTAGGGCGCTCAGGACTCGACTCCAGCCCCTTCAAGCACTCCCCTCTGTTCTCATAATTATTAGAGGAACAGGGAATGAAAGGTAAAGTCCCATCATTTTCATCACAGTCATGTATATCGAGAGCTAAACAAAAGCCTGAGGACGAGGCTAATAACCCCCTATAGCTTACGCTTGGACCTAGAAGGTCAAAAGCTGCAAATCATTGGCAGAGCCAAATTTTTCTAAGATGACCACAGCACAACAATACCACGGCACTAAGTCACAGAACAAGTAATTGTCGTAGAGTTAATATCAGCATCTTGACCTAGACTTTCTTGCATGTTCTGGTTCATTCTGATTCAAGAGGGTGTCCGCAATGCACCTCATGTCTCTAGTTAAAAATATCCTGTTACAACATTGGTCTCCATAAACTTGAGTCCATGTTCTTCAGCAAACATTCTTCCTCTCTCTGTGCTCACTTGTCTGCTCTCAACCAGATCACACTCGGCAATTTTATTATCCACTTGAAAGGAACAAAGTCAACGCCAATGTTTGAGATGACAGGAGGACCAGGTGGAAATCCATCAGTGATTCCTCTGATCATGGAGCTCTTTCCAAGACTCACATCACCCACTAGAACCACTTTGAATAGGTAGTCATACTCTGGAGATAAGTATGCCATCCATCAGAGGTATGCCATTTATACAGTGTAGTTTTGGTAAGGTAAGGGAATAGCATGCACAGGTCAACCATGCATGTAAACAAAATATTTAACATCTACAATACAAGTGGTGCTTCCCAGTCTTGTCGATTGGCTAGTCTTGAGACAATTCCTCAAATGCACTTTTAGATCTAGAATCTACATGATGATGCAGATGCCTCAAGGGAATTAATTAGTGGTGTAAACTGTTGTCTGCATAATTATAATTATGGCTAGATCTAGTATGTGTATGTAGATCTACGCAATGGTAAAGGCCAGAGAAACTCATTGGTGCATCACCCGTCACGGCTAGGAAAATAGCATAATGTTGTGGTAGATCTATGCTGTTTTCTGATATTGTCACCTATAATATAGTCTGTCTATTACATTACATGCATGTACAGTTAACATAGCTCCCTTGAGGCAACCCTGCAAAACAATAGATAAACGTTTCCCACCGAGTCCCAAAAATGACATTTGTCAAAACATTATTATGGCTGCAATAAGGGTGGCATATCTATGTGTGTTTATGTTGAATTAACGGGATGATTCAATAAAGCAAAGACTCATAATTAACGTGGTTTATAGTAAAACAAACAGAGCATTTGTTTGAACATAGTTATTGTAGTCAGGTCAGTGTCTACTGTACATTAGTGAGGTATCGATCATAGACTTCCTCCACGACTGTGTGCATTGTACTCCTCGTCTCTAACTCTCCTCTTATACCAACGAGCCAGGAGGCAGTACAGGACCAATCCAAACAGACTCAGTGCAGTTAATAATGAAGGGACAATGTGATATTGTAAATATATATGCCTTGAAATTAGTATAAATTTGATAAGGTAGTTCAGAGATAGTGAGAGAAGCAATATAAACATCACATATCCTGTGAGAAGTCCACGCATATTGTATGGTGACTGGGCACACACAAATTCCAAAATGCCATTTGTCAATAGTGCAAATACGAAACCACTGAGAATGCCCATGTAAAATACTGATACCCACACATATGGACTGAATGTCATAGCCAAAGTTAGAATACTCAGCAACAGGTTAAACAGAGCTGCACCGCCAATTCGCTGGATAGATCTAGGAACTTTGTTTCTTACCAATGGATACAACACAAATTCGTAAACTGCTGTTGCAACAATACCACTCAACCAAGGGTTGAAACTAAAAGCATATACCATGTTTGATGTGCATTCAGTGATGTTATTGAGATAATCCTGCAGTATTTTGTCAATCTCCGTGGATCTAGCATTGTACTAACACATGCTGCTAAAATTATGAATATTGGGAAAGACAACACGAGTATTCTTACGAAGGTTTTCACATCTTCAACTTGCTCTGTTGTGAATGGTCCAGCAAATTTTGTTTTCCCCAGGTCTAGTCTAGAAGGTACGTTTTCCTCCCAGTATGTGAGAGCACTGCGATAAATAGGAGCCTTGTGCTTGGCTGCAAACTTGAGAACTTGGTAGATAGTTTTAAGGGCTTGAGGTGACTTTGGCTCTTTAATCAGCGATTTTGGAGCTAGCAAAAACATTGAAGAACAAATGATCACCATACAAGTGACTGGAAACAAGCTATAAAGTTCTACTTTGTTTCTTTCTAACAATGATGTGCAATAAAGGAGCGAATTTGATAGCAATTTAGGAATCCAGAACCCGAAAATGATTGAAAACACAAACCAGCTGATGAAGCTTGAAATATTTGTGGATGAAGCATCTGGCATTTGATCTAGACCAAGCTGTAGAGCTGTCGTTATGCAAACTAAGATACTTGCTACACCCACTGCGTGTACTAGTACTAAAACGACTTCACTTGTGTATTGTAACGCAATAGAATTTAGCACGGGAAAGTAGAGAATATGAAGGGAAACGAATAGCAATACAGCTAGTGTAAAATAGCTGTTTATTTTGAAGACTCGGTAGTTTCCAAGCTTGGCATCGGCTAACCATCCTAGCAGTGGGATAGCAATGCAAGTTAAACATGATAGCACTATTAGTACTATATAAAAATCCCCCTGGTATGTATATTTGAGGAGCTTTTGTCCCAAATCTGACATATAACACCACAAAGTTGCACTGATAAATGTAGTCCATATTAAGACAAGAAATGCTCCTTTTAAATAGAAGCACCTCACTCGATAGTTGCATCTTTTTCTGCCTACTGGATTTGTATGGTACTCCCTTGAGCTGCTGTTAGTAGATTCCATTCTTCAGTATAGATCTATACTGTTGCTAATAAATTATTAAAATTTTATGTTGAAACGCTTATGAAATAGTTGATTATGAACAAAAAATGTTCAGTCCCAACGATAAGGATGATAAACATGTTGGTATATAGATGATAAACACGGTGATATAAAAGTAATACCCGATGTTTCTGTTATGAAATACATTTTACTCAGTCGATTACAGCTATATATACACCGATACTGATGCATGGTCACATGAGATTGCCAAGATTCTAGAGGTAATACAACAGATACGTGTGTGCCATTATCCTCACTCCCTGTTCACTATGAATGCAGCTAATAGTGTTCAAAGTGATTCGGACATTATGAGACAGGGGGGGGGTATTACGAGATACCATTGCATTTAAAGCTAATCAGCTTGGTACGACTATGGTAATAATCATGACAGCGCTTATTGCCACAAGTAGAGGAGGTACTTTGATTCACTGCAAAATTGACTATACTCTAGCATATCTGCTTACATCGAAATATGGTGATTTAATACTCAGTCTATAATTGGGGCGAGCCCCATAGTTTCGAGTACTGTCATAGATAGTGGAGGGAGCTGAAGCACTCCTGTTTTAAACAGCTGTCTCATAATTGGTTCCATCTCACAATACCCTCATCTACCCTAGTCTCGCGAACCCAGACCCTGAATAAGTGTATAATAATAATAATATCGGCTGGTCCAAAGCTGGATTTAACCATTGGCAGAGCCTAATTAATTGTTCAGATGACCACAGTACAATAATACCACGGCACTAAGTCACAGAACAAGAATTTGTCGTACAGTTAATATCAGTATCCTGGCCTTGACTTTCTTGTTCTGGTTCATTCCGATTTGAGAGGGTGTCTGCAATGTACCTCATGACCTCATGTCTCTAGTTAAAATCAAAAATGCTTTTTCTACATTCTCTCCTGTTACAACATTGGTCTCCATAAACTTGAGCCCATGTTCTTCAGCAAACATTCTTCCTCTCTCTGTGCTCACTTGTCTGCTTTCAACCAGATCACACTTGTTACCCAATACCATTATCTGAACATTTTCGGTAGAATGTTCCTTCACTTCATCCAGCCATCTACTCAAATGTGTAAAGCTCAATTCGTTAGAAATGTCGTACAATAATAGAAGTCCTGAGCACCCTCTATAATATGCAGCATTCATGGTTCGAAATCGCTCACGACCAGCTGTATCCCAAATTTGTAACTTGGCCACTCTATCGTCCACTTGAAAGGAACGGATGGCAAAGTCAAAGCCAATGTGTAGAGGATCAGGTGGAAATCCATTAGACTGATTAGTGATTCCTTTGATCATGGAGCTCTTTCCAACACTCACATCACCCACTAGGACCACGTACTTTGAATAGATAGTCATACTCGAACTCGTACTTGTCGCTCTGGAGATGCCATTTTTGTTAAGGTAAGGGTCATCTCAATAACATGCACAGGTCAACCATGTCATGTAGCTGAGTACAATCTCCAAGTGGTGCATGCTTCCCAGTCTTGTCGATTGGCTAGTCTTTTCCAATAGTTATTATGAATCTGATCTGAGACAATTCCTCAAATGCACTTTTAGATCTACATGATGTTGCAGATGCCTCAGGGGAATTAAGTGATGTAAACTGTATTTGTTTGTATGCATAATTATAATGGCTAGTATGTGTATGTAGATCTAAAGGCCAGGGATACTCATTGGTGTATCATCTGTCACGGCTAGGAAAATGGAATTTTTTGTGCTGTTTTCTGATATTGTCACACCTAATATATAGTCTGTCACATGCATGCATGTGTACAGTTAACATAGGCAACCCTGCAAAACAATAGATAAACGTTTCCCACAGGCTGAGAAAAGTTGTCCCAAAAATGAGAATAATTATGGCTGCAATTAATAAGAGTGGCATGTGTGTTATGTTGAATTAACGGGATGATTCAATAAAACAAAGACTCACGAGTACTTAAACGTGCATGGTTAGTGCAACAAACAGAGCTGATTTGTTTGGATGTAGTCAGTGTCTACTGTACATTAGCGAGGTATCGATCATCTTTGCAAGGTTTACTGACTCTGCAATTGCTCCACCATGTATACTGTACTCTATCTATTATTTAGATATTATTTATTATGGATTAATTATTATAGATTGAGCCCAGTATGTGTCTGTTAACTCTAGCTGTGTAGTTCTAAAAACGGACACACTCGCCGAAAATCGAAGTATTGGACAGTTTTTTTCTAGTGATCACAGCTCCGACTGGAAGGGACTTGACCCATCCAAATTTTCACTGGTTAGTAGTCCCATAGCCACCTATATTGGTGTGTGCAGTTAGTTAGATCAATCTCGTTTTGTTCCTACATTATACGCACTTTTAGCTGACGATTATTGACGTCTGCGAAATTCGGTAGTCTACTTAGGCCTTTAGTCCGGATTCGACCCGGAGATTATAGGTGTTGTGTAAACAGGGCTCTTATCCAGTTAGGCCAATGTTAATCAATGTCTTGTTTCTGGTTACCTCCCTCCTCAAATTTCACTGCCTCATCAAAAAACTCATTATTATGACATCACTCCATTATTTTAATTAGCCACACCTACTTGTGGGTGTGTCACATGATAAATAGCATAGATTGAAGCATAGATTAGGTAAGATTTTCCTTTTTCATATTTGTGGTTTTATTGTATATCCAGTGTGGTTATTTTAATTAACAGGAAATGGGGTTTTACAGGAAGTGATGTCACAATAATGAATAATGATAACCTCCCTCTCTCACTAGTGGTAAGGTGATTTCCAAACCAGAAAAACAAGACATTGACGAACACTGGCCTTAATGGTACGGGTATAATCTATACATGATAGTGGCATCATGGGACCTTGAGTATACATATATATATATATAGAGATGAATAATGCTATCAGAGTACCAACTGCATGACTATAGCTTGGATAACTCAGAGTTTCATCGATCAGAAGTTCTCAGCTGGAATGAATTAGGTGTTGGTGCTAACCTGTGCATGCACACACTGTTTCTGTCAGCTGGAGTTCAGAGTGCAGGACTACTGGCTACATTCACGGAGCAGATTCTTACAAGATGTAACTGCAGCCGACGTAGCCAAGAGACTCAATTTACAGTATAATGCATGTGAAATCGATTAATGTCCCTACTATTTAAGTATCTTTTTCCCTCTAGGGACTTGAATTGCCAATCGTTGTTGAATTACAAACGTGGAATTATTGGAGGGGGAAAACAAAGCATTGGGAAATTAAGAACAGGCTACAGCAGCTTTCAGTGCAAAGCGAAATGCATTCAGCACATGTCCGCCAATATCATGCACTGGTATGTGCAATTAATTATAATTAAACGCTATATTGGAATATAATTTATTGAATGTGTATTTTTCGGATTATTGCTCTATGCATGCATGGATGATGCTAGTTTGGTAGATATATATGCAGGAAGAGAGGGATTGGCAACGGATTACGTGTGCACATAAGCTACACTACAAAGCTTGACGAGCCATCCGTGTTTCCCTCACCTAACGCAATAAAACAACCTTTTATGCATGGCTGTTAAAATAAATACAGACCTTTCCAAGCCCCCCCCTAACTATAAGTAGTCAAGAGTTCATTAGTTGCGGTTACAACAGCTAGCTAGTATCTGCAACGTAGGTCTGGAGAAATGCCTTTTGTGTACAGTCTATTGGAGTTGCGTATACTCTTCCTAATGAACTCTTCGTATAGTGTACTGTGTATATCGTAATTTATGGCCTAAAGCACTAGCTGGAAGTTTAAGCTTCAAAAATTCTTATCCTGTATCTATGGTGTATGTATGTAGCCAAGAATACACCTCAGATGTATTTGGAAAGACTTCCTGAGTATCTCTAAACGCACGATAACATTATTGCTGCCTCGAGGAGTCAAGGCAAGTGGCGGTTCCAGGTCAGATGTAACTCAGATTTCAGTGTACATTTTTTTCAACATGCATCGTTCAAACCATAAAACAGCCACTTAGCCAGGGTCATGCTCAATCTCTGCATGGTAAAGGTATATAATTTAAGGAATGTAATGGTGATAAGATGTCAGACTGTTCATAATTACACTGAGCTACATAATGTTACGCATGTATATACACTTTTAATAAGTATCATCTTCACGTAGTTTCATCTTCAGCAATCTCGGAACTCTCATTCTCGTTCTCCCTCCTACTGGCCAATGCTGCAGTCACTGCTGCTCCTGCAGTGCCTCCAGCACCAGCCAGGGCCGCAACGCCTGCAGCACTGAACCCAGCAGCTCCAACAGACTGTAGTGTGGCCACAATTCCTCCGGCCATAGTGGGAGCCATAGCTGACATCATGGATGCTGCGATGGATCCAGATGCTATCCCACCAGCTGTGAAGCCGAGACCAGCCACTACAAGTGGTGCAGCAGCAACAACAGTAGCTCCACCCACCACAGAGCCAGCTGCAATGGCAGTCAACTTCCACCATGAGACTTTCCATATCGACAACACAGAAAAAGAAAAATCAGTGGACTAAATTGAAGTTGCTATAGAAATACTATAGACGAGTCACTAAACTATATAAGATAGACTGGAATCTATTATCCTCCTAGCCTCGTCCCTATATACTCTAGTCTCTTGCGGGCCATACTTTAAAGGGGTGTATGGTGACTATAATATAGTCAAGTTTTCGTGTCGCAGTGGAATTTAAAAATTGCATCAGGTCATTTGCGCAATGCTGCTGTACAAAGACCCACAATCTTTCTCTACAGTAGATATGCACTAAGAAGCTATCAAGTGAACAAAGACATAAAGACCATCAATACGATGATCCATATACACTCTATTCGTAGAGCTGCACATACATGAACAATTTTGTCTATTGCACTGATTTCTAGGTCTGTTTCAATCAGCAGTTTCTTTGGAGATAATAATTCAGTGGAGGAGAATAAAGAAATAAAAAGAGGTAGCTCTTTCTGTAACTGATGTAACAGCACCCCTTTTCAATGATTGTGATTGTGCTGTACCTTTTTGTGGACTATCATGTGGTAATTTTTGAAATTCCATTGTTCAGAAATTCCAGAAGTCGACACGCCGGAAAACCTGGCTATAATTATAGTCGCCATACGTTATTTCATCATTCAAAGTATGGTCTGCGAGCCTAGCCTCATCCCCATGCCCACTCCAAGAGGACTGTATGAGGACCTCAATAACATACTTCCTCACAAACCTTTTTCTGTGTGGTTGATTGTTCAGCCGTCCTAGGTGTCACTGTCTCCTCCGTGGACGAATGCTCTGCTAGCTCATCACTTCCCTCCCTCGATATCTCCATCACTTCTTCCTCGACTCTTTCTGAATCTTCTTCAGTGATAGGTCTAAGTTCACTTTCGTTCTCCAACACATCTTTCTATTTGTATAATCACATGAAAAATTGATCAAAACAATTTCTTTGGGGGGGGGGGGGGAGAAAACCGCCTGCACCATTTGTAAATGGGGCATTAAGTCTGAAAAGTAGATCTAAGATTGCGTATTAATAACTTTACTTCATTCATGAAGCCAGGTTTTCTCTGGGTAGTTAAGGCCCGGGTCTAGCCTTAAATACCAAAATTTACACTATGTTCATACTGCTGTATTATTTGCAATATACAGTGTATGCTGCATCAAAATGATCCAAAATGAAGCTCAATGTTTTCTTTTTCCAAAAAACTAATTCAATTATGCTGATTAGCCCCATAAATGGGGATGACGTCATGGCAGTTTTGTAAGAAGAACTACAAATGCGGACATGAAGAAGCTATAGTCTCGCACAGCCAGCCCCGGATGTTTTCTATTTGAACGCTATAGGTCGATAACATGGGTCTGGTGAACTTCCTATGTACAAGTTGTGTCGACACGCCGAAGATTTCTCGGCGTGTTAACCGCTGCGGTCAACTGGAGGCAAAAAGAAGGAAAAATAGTTATGCAAAGCAGCCTCATGTTGCCCAACTTGCTACAGTTTCTAGCTAAATGCAACTGACAATAATGGCTTATGCCCTAAGACTATCCCAGAAGATCACAAAGAGAGAGAAGTTCCATGGGTAGTTGTACAGAAGCAAGAGCTGAGTTGTAGATAATTAGCTTCAAGGATGTCTCCTACTAGTACTACATCTATACCTGAAACCAGCATTCCATGTTCAAGTGGCAGTATACTGCAAATAAGATTTGATTTGCATCTTTTTCTCTGAGAACTGAATCCATGCCATTGTTGAGACCTTGAAACATAACATGCCTGGTTAAACTCAGTCTAGATCTTTCTAGTGACTCTGAGTAGTTGTAGCTTCTCTCCTTCTTGCATGTGTAGATCCATCCTGATTTGAGCACTGAGCACCGAGGACTCTCAACTATACTGTACATATAAATTTATTTGCAGAACTGTGGTTTTCACATTATTGTAACCACAATGTGGTCATCAACCATGAATAATATTATTTGTGACCACTATTTACTATCACCCACTCAAGGCTTGCACAACTCGTTGATAGGAAGTTCTCCAGACCCTATTTTTAATCGGGGCTGGTGCGAGACTATGAAGAAGCTAAGATCAAGCTTCAAAAACAAGGCTAGATGAACATCTCATAGCTAAGTACTAGGATCCAGCTGGGGAAGAGTAAAAGTTACTGCATTCTTGAGATACACAACATAGCCTACCTCTAGAGTGGCTGTCAGAGCTAAAGAAGCCAGCATAGCTAAGGCAGTTTTGCACATATTAATTTCCCCAACTGGAAACATAATCATGACAACCTACTCTATCTTTTAAGGGCCTAAACAAGTACTCTTACCTCATGTAAGCCCACCACTAAAGAATAGTTCCAGCAGCTAGCTAAGCAAGTACCTTGGACACGTCTTCACTTGCAATGAATAACATTAATAAACATTATGAATCTCCTTAACACTACATAATCTACATTAAATGTTGGCAATGAATAAAATCAGTGCCTGACCCAGGCCTTAAGTACCCAGAGTTAGACCTATAGACCCCTTTGAAGGGGTGTATGCATGGTGACTATAATTATAGCCAAGTTTTCGTGTCGCAGTGGAATTTAATAATTGCGTCCTGTCATTTGCGCAATGCTGCCGTACAAAGACCCACAATCTTTCTCTACAGTAGATACTTAAGTGCACTATCATGCAAGTGAACAAAGACATAAAGACCATCAATACGATGATCCATATACACTCTATCGTGGAGCTGCACATACATGAACAATTTTGTCTATTGCACTGATTTCTGTTTCAATCAGCAGTTTCTTTGGAGATAATAATTGGAGGAATAAAGAAAGAAATAGAGGTAGTTCTGAAACCATACGTCTGAAAGGCGTGATCAATTAATAACAATGGCAATGTAACAACACCCCTTTTCAATGATTGTGCTGTACCTTTTTGTGGACTGTCATGGATAATTTTTGTAATTCCATTGTTCAGAAGTCGACACAAAAACCTGGCTATATAGTCGCCATACGTTATTTCACCATTCAAAGTCCTTTAAAGTATGGTCTGCAAGCCTAGCCTCATCCCCACGCCCACTCCAAGAGGACTGTGTATGAGGCCCTCAATCAGTAACATACTTCCTCACAAACCTTTTTCTGTGTGGTTGATTGAACAACCGTCCTAGGTGTCACTGTCTCCTCTGTGGATGAATTCTCTGCTAGCTCATCAATTCCCTCCCCCGATATCTCCACTACTTCTTCCTCGACTCTTTCCAAATCTTCTTCAGTGGTAGGTCTAAGTTCACTTTCGTTCTCCAACACATCTTTCTATTTGTACATGAAACATGGAACAAAACAGGGGGGGGGAACCGCCTGCACCATTTACAAATGGGGTATCTTGCAGAATAAAGTCTGAGAAGTAGATATAATAATAACTTTACCTCATTCATAAAGCCAGGTTTTAGACTTATAGGCCTTACAAATCTCTGGGACTATTCTATGTGTGACAGGCCCAGCCTCAGAGGGTTAGATCTACTCATGACTTGTCTCTTTGTTTTTGTTTTCCTGGCCACTTAGCTAGTTCACTTTTATCAGGGTTTCTCTGTTGTGTAAGCCAAATTTATGCCATGTCTATATGTAATAATGTAGATCTAGTACACGCCCTGCTTTTGTTGTTTACCAAGAACCATAATACATGTGTTATTGAGTTAATGATCTTTACCTAACCCTAGGGCCTCAGGGCGCTCAGGCACGCTATAGCCTCGACTCCAGCCCCTTCAAGCACTCCCTCTGTTCTCATAATTATTAGAGGAACAGGGAATGAAAGGGAAAGTCCCATCATTTTCATCACAGTCATGTATATATCGAGAGCTAAACAAAATCCTGAGGACGAGGCTAATAACCCTATCAGTCCCCTATAGCTTACGCTTGGACCTAGAAGGTCAAAACTTTACAAAAGCTGCAAATCATTGGCAGAGCCAAATTTTTCTAAGATGACCTGATAAACTTGAGGCTAATTTTTATTCGCTCACGACCAGCTGTATCCCAAATTTGTAACTTGGTAATTTTATCATCCACTTGAAAGAAACGAATGGCAAAGTCAACGCCAATGTTTGAGATGACAGGAGGACCAGGTAAAAATCCATCAGTGATTCATTTGATCATGGAGCTCTTTCCAACACTCACATCACCCACTAGGACCACTTTGAATCTCATACTCTGGAAAGAAGTATGTTATTCTAGATATAATATTTTGGCCATGCAGGTAGGGTCATCTCAATAGCATGCATGGTGCATACGTGTACGTATCCCTTACACACACAGCCAAAGATAGTGACTGGTGTAGATGAGGAGGAGTTGAGGAAGCAAATGGAAGAGCTGCAGCTGGCCGATCAAGAGGTTGCCGGGGTGATGACGTCTTAGCCTCGATTCCAGGCCGATTTTAATGCGGCCTGGAGGCTAATAACGCCTCTGATAATGAGACAGGGGCTGAAGATGGAGACGATCAACATTTTTATTATTGCAAAATCGGTGTGTATAATTATGTTCATTTTGTATTTTTCATTAATTTGGAATCTGGAATCTATAACGTTTCCAATGCATGTCATGTCATAATATAGCATATCTGATTAGAATGCAATGTCAAAGTTGCTATAGGATTGCAATTTGGCCAGGGGGAAAAGCGTGAAATCCAGCGAGAGTTATGTGCATAACTCCAATCCCATTACAATTACGTCATTCATCACACGTACACTTTTCGCGGTTTAATTTAGTTTTCCACTCTGTGTTCATGTTCATGCACTTGTGTGATGTCGTGGAACTTAAAGCAAGAACTCTGATGCACAAAGTATACACACAGGCTATTTACACAAAACCAAAACCACATGCAGGAGAAGTTTCTAGACACCATAATTATTACAAGAATACTAAATATGGATTGACATGCAACTAAAACAACCATTAGAACTAACACAGGAGAGTGACAGTCATAAATCACAAGCTATTTCAGGATTTCTATAGTTCTTATAATTATAAGACAATTATTTAAAAAAATAAAAATACTGTGGTAACATAACACATCATGCAGTTTTACCACAACTTGTCCGCTCTCAACCATGCATGCAGGTAACACACTTCACATAGTTCAAACCATTATAGGATAATCAGGGTCTTATGCTCAATCTCTGCATGCATGTGGTGTCTAAATTATAAGGGTGGAATTGGATCTACATGCACCCCTAGTAGTGATTATTCCAGATCTATAGTAGAAATGTCATGACACCATGCATGTATGTAAATAATGATAACATGTCAGAGTGCTCATGCTAGATCTATAGATAACAATTATTATTGTTGACACAATTTAATAAGTGTCATCTTCAGCAGTGCAATCTTCACTCGGCAGTCTTGCTCTTGTTCTCCTTCTGCATGGTCGATGCTATTCCACCAGCTACTCCACCACCAATCGCTGCTCCTGCAGTGCCTCCAGCACCAGCCAGGGCCGCAACGCCTGCAGCACTGAACCCAACAGCTCCAACAGACTGTAGTGTGGCCACAATTCCTCCAGCCACAGTGGGAGCCAAGACTGACATCATGTACGCTGCTGGTGATCCAGCTATTATCCCAGCAGCTGTGAAGCCGAGACCAGCCACTATAAGTGGTGGAGCAACAACAAAAGCAGCTCCACCCACCACAGAGCCAGCTGTAACGGTAGCCCCGGCAATGGCAGCCACCTTCCACCATTTGAGTTTCTATGGGAACATGTAGTGAATCTGTTCTACAGCAAGTCACTAAACTTCACCGTAGAAGGCCATCACTAACAAATGTCTCACATACCTTTTTTGGTGCAATTGGTTGAGCAACTGTCCCAGCTGTCTTCTCTGTGCCTGAATGCTCTGCTAGCTCATCATCACTGCCCTCCCCCGATTTCTCCACCACTTCTTCCTCGACTCTTTCCGAATCTTCCTCAGCAGTAGATATAAGTTCACTTTCATTCTCTAACTAATTATTTTCATGAAAAATGAAACAAAACAAGTGACTTTGATAAAAACTAGCCAAAGGCCAGGGTGTCAATTAGACAAAGCATATATAGAAGATAGATCTAAATCAGTAATAGTTAGACACTGTTTAGGACATGCATGACTTAGAAGCACAAAGGGCTGGTTGTAGTATCCCGAATCTAGTGAGGGTTCTACTACTAACCCTGAGAGCTTCTAAATCATGTGGAAACAGTGTCTAAGCATTTTAGATCATAGCAACCATGAGTATCTCTAGCCAATCAGTTGAATGTTCTTATCTAATCCTTGCTACATGACTTCTAAGCGAAGTACGTGATTTTCTAAAACTTGACTAAGTAAGTACATGATTTTCTAAGTTGAATAGAACACTTCCTCTAACCAATCCGATTGCAGTATTTATGGCTAAGATTTTGTAGATCTACATGTATCAATAAATTTACCTCCTTAGGCTTAGGCGTCTTGGGCTGTTTCATGTGTGAGAGATTGAGAGGGTTAATACATCTACTCATGACTCTTTGTTTATCCTGCCACTTAAGCTAGTCAATGCACTATTCAGTGTAGCAAAGTTAAGTTTGCTAGTTTTTTTGTAATCGAGGATCCATGTTATTGAGTTAATGATCTTTACCTAACCCAAACCCTTTGCATTAGTGTTGCCCCACTACCGTACCCCCAGGACATACTGAAATGTTGGCCCCACATAGGGGATTTGACCTGGCTTTGCGTAGTGAAGACTGCTTTTATAACCTGTTTTGATGTGTGTAACTGCTTGGGGAAAAAACCCCTGTTGACTGGGGGATTTGTACACACAATGGTGGGGGAATTTGACCTGAAGTAGTGGTCAAATCCCTCATGTTATCCCGACCCCTCCCAGGGGGTGGGGATGAGGCAACACATTGATTAGAGGGTCAACAAAAAATCACTGGCGGGGCCTAATTTTTCCACAGTAAAAATAATCATCACGGCACTAAGTCACAGAACACTGACAATTATTGTCATAGAGTTAATATCAGAATCATGGCCTCGACTTTTTTGTTCTGGTTCATTCCGATTTGAGAGGATGTCCGCAATGCACCTCATGTCTCTAGTTAAAAAACTTTCTCTACATTCTCTCCTCAGTGTCACGACATTAGTCTCCATAAACTTGAGCCCATGTTCTTCAGCAAACATTCTTCCTCTCTCTGTGCTCACTTGTCTGCTTTCAACCAGATCACACTTGTTACCCAATACCATTATCTGAACATTTTCGGGAGAATATTCCTTCACTTCATCCAGCCATCTACTCAAACGTGTAAAGCTCAATTCATTAGAAATAATTATCGTACAATAATAAAAGTCCTGAGCACCTTCTATAATATGTGGTGCTTCCCAGTCTTGTCGATTGCCCTTATTGGCTAGTCTCGAGACAATTCCTCAAATGCACTTTTAGATCTGGATGCAGATGCCTCAAGGGAATTAAGTGATGTATTAAACTGTTGTCTGCATAATTATATGGATAGTATGTGTATGTAAATCTACGCAATGGTTAAGGCCAGAGATACTCATTGGTGTATCGCCGGCTAGGAAAATAGCATAATCTTGTGGTAGATCTACGCTGTTTTCTGATGTTGTCATCTGTCTATTACATTACATGCATGTACAGTTAACATAAATTATATGCATGTACTTCCCTTGGAGGCAACCCTGCAAAACAATAGATAAACGTTTCCCACTGAGTCCTAAAAATGAGATTCGTCAAAACATAATTATGGCTGCAATAAGGTTGGCATATCTATATGTGTGCTTATGTTGAATTAACGGGATGATTCAATAAAGCAAAGACTTAACGTGGTTATAGTAAAACAAACAGAGCATTAATTTTGTTTGGACATAATTATACTTATTGTGGTCATGTCAGTGTCTACTGTACATTAGCAAGGTATCGATCGTATACTTCCTCCACGACTCTGTGTGCATTGTACTCCTCGTCTCTAACTCTCCTCTTATACCAACGAGCCAGGAGGCAGTACAGGACCAATCCAAACAGACTCAGTGCAGTTAATAATGAAGGGACAATGTGATATTGTAAATATATATGCCTTGAAATTAGTATAAATTTGATAAGGTAGTTCAGAGATAGTGAGAGAAGCAATATAAACATCACATATCCTGTGAGAAGTCCACGCATATTGTATGGTGACTGGGCACACACAAATTCCAAAATGCCATTTGTCAATAGTGCAAATACAAAACCACTGAGAGTTCCCGTGTAAAATACTGATACCCACGCATATGGACTGAATGTGATAGCCAAGTTTAGAATACTCTGTAACAGGCTAAACAGAGCTGCACCTCCAATTCGCTGGATAGATCTAGAAACTTTGTTTCTTACCAATGGATGCAATGCAAATTCGTAAACTACTGTTGCAACAATACCACTCAACCAAGGGTTGAAACTAAAAATATATACCATGTTTGAAGCACATTCAGTGATGTTGAGGTTGAGATAATCCTTCAGTGTTTTGTCAAACTCCGTGGATCTAGCATTGTTATAAATGCCTGCACATGCTTCTAAAATTATGAATATTGGAAAAGACAACACGAGTATTCTTAGAAAGGTTTTCACATCTTCAACTTGCTCTGTAGTGAACGGTCCACCAAATTTTGTTTTCCCCAGGTCTAATCTAGAGGGTACGTTTTCCTCCCAGTATGTGAGAGCACTGCGATAAATAGGAGCCTTGTGCTTGGCTGCAAACTTGAGAACTTGGTAGATAGTTTTAAGGGCTTGAGGTGACTTTGGCTCTATAATTAGCCATTTTGGAGCTAGCAGAAACATTGAAGAACAAATGATCACCATACAGTGACTGAAAACAAACTAAAAAGTTCCACTTTGTTTCTTTCCGACAATGATGTGCAATAAAGGAGCGAATTTGATAGCAATTTGGGAATCCAGCACCCGAAAATAATTGAAAACACAAACCAACTGATAAAGCTTGAAATATTAGTGGATGAAGCATCCGGCATTTGATCTAGACCAAGCTGTAAAGCTGTCGTTATGCAAACTAAGATACTTGCTATACCCACTGCGTCTACTAGTACTAAAACGACTTCACTTGTATACTGTAGCGCAATAGAATTTAGCATGGGGAAGTAGAGAACGTGAAGGGAGCCAAATAGCAATGCAGCTAGTGTAAAATAGCTGTTTACTTTGAAGACTCTGTAGTTTCCAAGCTTGGCATCTGCTAACCATCCTAGCAGTGGGATAGCAATGCAAGTTAAACATGATAGCACTATTAGTATCAGATAAAATTCTTCCTGGATTGAATATTTGAGGAACTTTTGTCCCAAATCTGACACAAAAGACCACAAAGTTGCACTAATAAATGTAGTCCATAATAAGACAAGAAATGCTCCTTTTGAATAGAAACACCTTACTCGATAGTTGCATCTTTTTCTGCTCACTGGATTTGTATGGCACTCCCTTGAGCTCCTGTTAGTAGATTCCATTCTTCAGTAGATCTATATACTGTTGCTAATGTTAAGATTTTATGTTGGTTGATATTATTATTATAGAAACGCTTGTGAAAGTTGATTGTGCTGTTGATGAATATAGTCCCAATTAATAAACATGGTGATATAAAGGTAATACCCGATGTGTCTGTTATGTTTACTCAGTCAATCACAGCTATACATGCATCACACTGATCGTCAAGATTGCCAAGATTCTAGAGGCAATAAAACAGATATAATTTATGCATGTGCATGTGTGCCATTATCAGATTACAGTAACATAACTATTACACAGGGTATAATAATAATGTGTACTTGATCCAGTTAATGGTGCAGCTGCATGTGCCTCTGATATGAAGTATGATGATTACATATATAGGGTCAGGAGGTCCGATAGGGTAGATAGTCAGTTTCATGCCGGCATGCCCTCTTCTCTTTATATAAGCCCTTGGTGTGAACAAGAGCGTTGTATGTATAAATCATATACCTTTTACTTCACATGCAACGATTGCCTGATAACAATTCACTATCAGAGCATAATTATGATACATATAAGATTGACGGTCCCAGAGCTTGTCACATTATTGTATACATGAAAAATACTATTTAAGTGAGGTGAAAAGGCTAAATATTATGGGGTGCATATCAACCAAGTGATCTGAGTTTTAACTGACCTAACTAGCTATAACTGAATGCGTGATGGATGCTTCGGAAGTTCATTTCAAAGAATCAATTAAGCTACATCTAACTGCATTGCTTATACAATCATATATTTCAGATTTTATTGTGAAGATTCACCATGTATAACTTCCTTGAAGAATTGGAACAGAGGAAGATTGCTTTCAAGGACTTGCTAATAATTATAAACATAATTATCTTTTTGATGAAGACTCTGCAGCATTCACTGGTCTCCGCAATGTAACAATTGTTCAGATTTCGTACCAGTGCAACCCAGATCATGTTCAAATAAGGGTTTGATAGCTCAATTGACATAATACCTGGGTTGTTAGAGCTGCACAATATAATTATTAGCAGTACTATTCACGGAATTGGAACAGCAGCCCGTGTCAATATCTCTGGATGGGAATTAGATTGTAGGGAATAAATGTAACGTATGTATTATACAGAGGGAGTTTAAGATGGAACTCCCCTGGGGGGTTTTCCCTAGTCTTGCACGTGTGATATATCACTCTATTCCTCAAATGCACTTTTAGATCTACATGCAGATGCCTCAAGGGAATTAAGTGATGTAAACTGTATGCATAATAATATGGCTATATATATGTATGTAGATCTACGCAATGGTATAGAAAGGCAGAGAAACTCATTGGTGTATATCACCGGACCCTGCTACGAAAATGGGATTTGACTGGTTCTGCGCCAAAGGATATGGTGAGCCTTTTGTTTCAAAATGGCGATACAAAATACCATGTGTTGGTGTCCCAAACTGGAAGGATAAATCGACCCCATGTGTTTTATCAACTCGAGTTCATCTGGTAGGGATCGACTCGATGTGTTTTATCAACTCGATTTTATGGACTTCATCTGGTAAGGATCGACTCGATGTGTTTTATCAACTCGATTTAGCGACTGCTTCTGGTAAGGATCGACTGGATTCCAGGTCGCTGGGGGAAAAGGCGAGTTTCGAGGGCGGCCTGATATGGTTGTAGTCGCAGTACTCTAGCCCTTTCCCCGTTGAAGCCGCCGTCATATGACAGCCACTCTAGTGGTGATTTTCAAAAATTTGCTGTGTACGCTGTGTTGGAGCTATGCACACACTGTAGGTACCAGCACATGCGCATTGAGCTGCTCTTTCACACGGTATCTTTAATATGCTGCCTTGAGGTACACTTGGTACAATAATGTTGAAAGAAAAGTGACCGTTTAATAATGTTTCAAGATCTTTGTAGTACAACCTTAGTGAGGTTCTAGAGCAGCTACACAGTGAGAATATCAATGCTTATGGCCTTATTGAGTGAGAGGATAGTGACTGGGATCATAACTAGATAAGAAGCTACCTCAAGCTAAAGAATATCGAGCCTGAAGGCCTGAGGAAGAAGCTCTTGCGATTGATAAACTTCTTGGATCTGGTAAGTCTAGAGTAGCATATGTAGTCTTGTAGGCTTCAGTATAACTGTATTTAGGCTAGTTAGTACAGCAGTGGACATCATGAGCCACCATTGAACTTGTAAACCTGTGTGTAGGTGAAGAAAACAATTCCCGGGAAAAGGGCGTCTGCTGGTACGACCTCACAGAGAACTTTATGCAGATCTTGATTGAACCATGTCACCGTGAGAACATTGAGAACACTTATTTAGTGTCTTTAGCCACTTTGTGCCATCATACAATATTATTTGTGTACATAATTGTGAATGTTTGTAAACAATTGCTAATTAGTGGGGGTGGTCAGTTGCTAGGTAACGAAGATGGTGTCAAGATACCTCTGGGGTCTGCGCTACCTGTAGGAAATAGTTACAAGTCATTTCAATGTATGGTTCATGATATATGAATTTTTAAAGAAAATTGTTATTTATTCTGTATTTTCTTGTTTTAATTAAAACGGGGAAAGGGCTAGCGTGCAACGAAGGCGCTAGGCTCAGACAAGGCACTGAGACTCTTGAGGCCACAGGCACGCCTACAGCAGCTCAGAGTAGCTCAGATGGGGACCTTCTGAACCTGAGATCACACAGCAGCTACTTGCTATGTTTCATGAACTCAAGAGTCAAGTAGACAAGCAATTAGTGATTTAAGTTACTGTGATCCAGCACAAGTAAGCTGCTGTGACCTTCTGCAGGCGTGCCTGGAAGGTCAGCTACTCTGACCTGCTGTAGGCCTGCCTGTGGCCTCAAGAGTCTCAGTGCCTTGTCTGAGCCTAGCGCCTTTGTTGCAAGAGTACAGCCGTAGATAGCATTGATATCAAGCCGCCCTCGAAACTCGCCTTTTCGCCCAGCGGCCTGGAATCGAGTCAATCCTCTCACCAGAAGAGATCGAGTTGATAAAACACATCGAGTTGATCCTTACCAAATGAAATCGAGTTGATATCATATCGAGTCATTCCCTACCAGATAAAATCGATAAAATTGAGTTGATAAAACAAATCGAGTTGATTTTTGGGACACCAACACATGGTATTTTGTATCGGCATTTTGAAACAAAAGGCTCACCATAAAAGGACAGTCTATTAATACTGTCATGTTCGTCACACAATTATAATCCTCCAAGAATATTTTCTCGTCTATATATAGTCTATGCTGTTTTCTGATATTGTTACCTAATAGTATATAATATTACAAACAATTATATTAAGTACATACATGCATGCATGTATTAATTCCCTTGAGGCAACCCTGCAAAACAATGGATAAACGCTTCAAACTGAAAATACGGTTGTCCCAAATGAGATTCCTCAAAACATTATGGTTGCAATAAGGTGAATGTGTGTTATGTTGAATTAATGGGATGGTTAAAGCAAAATCACAAGTAAACTCTATACGGTGCATGGTTAGTGAAACAAACAGAGCATTAAATGTTTACGTTTGGACGTATAATTATATAGTCATAATTATAGTCAGGTTGTCCCTTCGACAAGATGCACAATCAGTGTCTAGAATCTACTGTACATTAGCGAGGTATCGATCATAGACCTCTTCCACGACTCTGTGTGCATTGTAGTCTTCATCTCTAACTCTCCTCTTATACCAGCGAGCTAGGAGGCAGTACATGACCAATCCAAACAAATTCAGCGCAGTTAATAAGGAAGGGACAACGTGATATTGCGAATATATATGCCTTGACATTAGTAGAAATTTGATAAGTAAGTTCAGAGATAGTGAGAGAAACAATAGAAACATCACATATCCTGTGAGAAGTCCACGCATGTTGTATGGTGACTGCGCACACACAAATTCCAAGATGCCATTTGTCAAGAGTACAAATACGAAGCCACTGAGAATTCCCATGTAAAATACTGATACCCACGCATATGGACTGAATGTCATAGCCAGATTTAGAATACTCAGTAACAGGTTAAACACAGCTGCACCTCCAATTCGTTGGATAGATCTAGGTACTTTGTTTTTTACCAATGGATGCAGTGCAAATTCGTAAACTGCTGTTGCAACAATACCACTCAACCAAGGGTTGCAACTAAAAGTATATACCATGTATGAAGTACATTCAGTGATGTTGGGGTTGAGATAGTCCTTCAATGTTTTGTCAAACTCCGTGGATCTAGCATTGTTATAAATGCTCACACATGCTGCTGAAATTATAAATATTGGGAAAGACAATACGAGTATTCTTAGAAAGGTTTTCACATCTTCAACTTGCTCTGTAGTGAATGGTCCACCAAATTTTGTTTTCCCCAGGTCTAATCTAGAGGGTACGTTTTCCTCCCAGTATGTGAGAGCACTGCGATAAATAGGAGCCTTGTGCTTGGCTGCAAACTTGAGAACTTGGTAGATAGTTTTAAGGGCTTGAGGTGACTTTGGCTCTATAATTAGCCATTTTGGAGCTAGCAGAAACATTGAAGAACAAATGATTACCATACAAGTCACTGGAAACAAACCAAAAAGTTTCGCTTTGTTTCTTTCCGACATTGAATCACATGTGCAATAAAGGAGCACATTTGATATCAATTTAGGAATCCAGCACCCGAAAATGATTGAAAACACAAACCAACTGATAAAGCTTGAAATATTAGTGGATGAAGCATCTGGCATTTGATCTAGACCAAGCTGTAAAGCTGTCGTTATGCAAACTAAGGTACTCGCTGCACCCACTGCGTGTACTAGTACTAAAACGACTTCACTTGTGTACTGTAGCGCAATAGAATTTAGCATGGGAAAGTAGAGAATATGAAAGGAGCCAAATAGCATTGCAGCTAGTGTAAAATAGCTGTTTATTTTAAAGACTCTGTAGTTTCCAAGCTTGGCATCTGCTAACCATCCTAGCAGTGGGATAGCAATGCAAGTTAGACATGATAGTACTATTAGTACTAAATAAAATTCTCCCTGGTATGAATATTTGAGGAACTTTTGTCCCAAATCTGACACAAAAGACCACAAAGTTGCACTGATAAATGTAGTCCATAATAAGACAAGAAATGCTCCTTTTGAATAGAAATACCTCACTGGATAGTTGAATATTTTTCTGCTCACTGGATTTGTATGGTACTCCCTTGAGCTGCTGTTAGTAGATTCCATTCTTCATATAGATCTATACTGTTACTAAAGATTTTATGTGGTTGATATAGAAACGCTTGTGAAATAGTTGATAACAAACGATGTTCAGTCCCAACGATAAGGATGAAAAACATGTTGGTATAGATGATAAACATGGTGATATAAAAGTAATACCCGATGTTTCTATTATGAAATACATTTTACTCAGTCGATTACAACTATATACACCGACACTGATGCATGGTCATGAGATTGCCAAGATTCTAGAGGCAATACAACAGATATACGTGTGTGCCATTGTCCTCACTCCCTAATAATAATATAGATCACCTTTATAATTATAACAACTTTTTTCAATAACATCATTGATAATTTACGATATAATTATAAGACATATAGATCTATACCAAGAGTGCATACTCCATATTATTTGGCACATGGTAAAATAAGGTAGTCTCTACACAATAATATTATTGACATTAAAGATGCATTACACAATATCTATTTCACAGAAAGCTGGCACCAAGAGAGATTATTCATATACATGATGCTATAAAGAGACAACCAGCGTATTGTTTCAATCCTTTGCTATAGCTTTTGAATATAGCTAATACCAAGAGTTCCTAATGAACTCTTGGTCCTATCTATAACTACCCCCCCCCCCCCGCATAAATTGATTGAAGAGCTAACTTTTCAATCTATGCATGATTACATACCGTATAGCGGGTAATTTTCGGGGGATAAAATATTTGTGGTTCAGCAATATTGAGACATTTCGTGGGTAATATTTTCGTGGTTGCTTATATAGCTTGCACTGCAGGTAAAAGTAGGCAAGGTCGCTTCATTCGTGGGTAAAATATTCGTGGTCAGAGGTAAAACCACGAATATTTTGCCCCAAGAAAATTACCCGCTATACGGTAGCCTGTTCACTATTATTAATGCAGCTGATCGATGTTATCATTTAGTGTTCAAAGTGAATCATACTCCTTCATACACTCCTGTTTCATGAATTTTACTACAAAACATTTGGCACCCACTTAAATGTGGTCAATTAAATGTTTTTTACCAACAAACTATTGTGGTATCTCTGTCAACACAAGTTGGTTAGAGAGGTACAGTATATAGTGCTATTACTATACTGAAACAGGAGTGTTGAAGAGGATTATTATTCTGAAATGGGTGTTAACCAATTTTACTATGATTTTACCTTGCTTGTGGTTGTGCAACCGGACGTGACACCGACCACATTAGAAATGCTGCAATCTGATTGGGCTGCAACTATAGTTGCAAAGACAAATCCCAGATAAGCTTGAAACCCTACCTCCTGTCAGGGATGGTCGGGCTCCACCCAACTAGGCTGGAGGTACAAATCACATGGGTGTATGCTGATATCATTAACCACTACACCTACGCACCCACTTAAGATGAGGTCTGATAGTGACGTGTGGTATGACATACTCATACAGGAACCTGGTTTACACTACAACTGCTACAGTTGCTTCATACACTCCTGCTATAAATGAATGCAGAAGGAATAGCTGAAGCACTCCTGTTTTAAACAGCTGTCTCATAATTGGTTCCGTCTCACAAAAATTATACCCTATCTACCCTACAGTAGTAGTTGGAGGAATATAGAAATAAAGTTCGTCCCATCATATCCTTATTTACTGCCTCCAACTCGTTATAACAAGCAAGAACAAGAAAAAGGTAAAACCTGGGGACGAGGCTACCTATAGCTCCTAACCCTAACCCTATATAGTTATACATTATGACCTATAATACTCAGTCCCCCTAGCTTGGACCTAGAAGGTCAAAAGCTGGATTTAACCGATCGCAGAGCCTAATTAGATGACCACAGTACAATAATACCGCGGCACTAAGTCACAGAACAAGAATTTGTCGTAGAGTTAATATCAGTATCCTGGCCTTGACTTTCTTGTTCTGGTTCATTCCAATTTGAGAGGGTGTCTGCAATGCACCTCATGTCTCTAGTTAAAATCAAAAATGCTTTTTCTACATTCTCTCCTGTTACAACATTGGTCTCCATAAACTTGAGTCCATGTTCTTCAGCAAACATTCTTCCTCTCTCTGTGCTCACTTGTCTGCTCTCAATCAGATCACACTTGTTACCCAATACCATTATCTGAACATTTTCAGGAGAATGTTCCTTCACTTCATCCAGCCATCTACTCAAATGTGTAAAGCTCAATTCGTTAGAAATGTCGTACAATAATAGAAGTCCTGAGCACCCTCTATAATATGCAGCATGCATGGTTCGAAATCGCTCATGACCAGCTGTATCCCAAATTTGTAACTTGGCAACTTTATCGTCCACTTGAAAGGAACGGATGGCAAAGTCAATGCCAATGTTTGAGATGACAGGAGGACCAGGTGGAAATCCAATATGCTGAGTGATTCCTCTAATCATGGAGCTCTTTCCAACACTCATATCACCCACTAGGACCACTTTGAATAGGTAGTCATACTCCGGAGATAAGTATGCCATTCTAGTTTTATTTTGGTCAGGTAAGGGTCGGTAAGGGTCATCTCAATTAGCATGCACATGATAACAATTTAGGAATCCAGAACCGGAAATAATTGACCAACTGATGAAGCTTGAAATATTTGTGGATGAAGCATCTGGCATTTGATTTAGACCAAGCTGTAAAGCTGTCGTTATGCAAACTAAGATACTTGCTACACCCACTGCGTCTACTGGTACTAAAACGACTTCACTTGTGTAGATCTACTGTAGCGCAATAGAATTTAGCATGGGAAAGTAGAGAATATGAAGGGAGCCGAATAGCATTGCAGCTAGTGTAAAGTAACTGTTTATTTTAGATACTCTGTAGTTTCCAAGCTTGGCATCGGCTAACCATCCTAGCAGTGGGATAGCAATGCAAGTTAGACATGATAGCACTATTAGTACTAAATAAAATCCCCCTGGTATGTATATTTGAAGAACTTTTGTCCCAAATCTGACATAATAACACCACAAAGTTGCACTGATAAATGTAGTCCATAATAAGACAAGAAACGCTCCTTTTGAATAGACTTTAATTAAAGAAACACCTCACTCGATAGTGAATGTGAAGTACACTTAACATTAAAGATGCATTACACAATATCGATTTCACAGAAATCTGGCACCAAAAAAGATTATTCCATACATGATGCTATAAAGAGACAACCAAAAATAGGTGCGTATTGTTTCAATCCTTTTGCTATAGCTAATACCCATGCATGCAGTGCTGTATAGTCATCATAATTTTCAGAGAAAACTAGTGTGGTTACTCTACATCCTGCAGTTCATACCACATTTCTACAGGGTTGGTTTTACTTGATCCAATTACTTATAGCTGTATAAATGCTCAGTGAATGCAAATGGAATTAGATCTAGTTTATTCAATTAGTGGTGCATGTAACAATTAGTTGCAGCTTTCATGTTGGTATAGGGTTACCCATGCTGCCATTCACTGTGGCAGGCATACACAGGGTACCGCACAGTTAGAATATATGTACTTGCTCTAGTTAAAGGTACATGCAGCTGTATGCATGTCTCAGTGAATGCAAATATAATTATTTTATTCAATTAGTGCATGTAACAATTAGTGGTGGCTTTTTATGTTGGTAAGGGTTACCCATGCTGCCATTCAGATCGTTTACCATGGCATTCACAGCTGCGTAACACAGCTGCACAGTTCTGTGAGCAGCGAGCAGCGTAAACAACATTCATATGACTTTGTCACTTGTATTGTGGTTTATAGTGGCATCATGGGATTTTGAGCATATACATATATAAATGGCCAGAGTAATGCTATGAGCATCAGAGTAGCAACATAGCTCAGAAGTTCTCAGCTGGAATATGTCATAATGAATATCAAAGGGTTGGTGCTAACCTGTGCATGCACAGTGTTCCTGTCAGTTGGAGTTCAGAGTGCAGGACCACTGGCTGCATTCACTGAGCAGATTCTTCAAGATGTCACTGCAGCTGACATAGCCAAGGAACTCAATGTAATGTGAAACTAGTTAATTTAATGTCCTTTACTTTATTTTATTCCACTAGGAACTTGCCGATGGTTTTACGAACCAGTTGAATACAGACGTGGAGTTATTCAAGGAGCCAGACGAAACATTGTGTAAACATGTCAAGAACAGGCTACATAAGCTTTCAGTGCAAAGCAAAGTGCAGTACATGTCCACCAACAACACTGGTATGTGCAAGCATGGTGTTCTTACAATAATTGTAATGAGTCACTACTATGTAGTTTAAGCGCTATGGTATAATTATACTTGCGTATCTTTCGTTATGCATGATTATCGCGCTATATGCATGCATGTTTGATACCAGTTTCGTATGTCATGGCATAGATAGAAGAGGAAGAGGGATTGGTAACGGAAGTACCCTTGTGTAATATCCGCTTTACCCGCGGTTCGAGGCTGTGTCAAAAAGCTAAAGCTGTAGCAGTGGCGGATCCAGAGGGGGTTGTTTGGGTTCAATTGAACCCCCCTTTGAGAAAGAAATGAGTGGGAGGCTCAAGCAACTAATCAGCAAGTTGTTCCTTTCTTACTAGCTTTCACATGCACTTCTCACTTACCTTTAGTCCTGCGAAGCTTTGTCTGTGCAGATTCAGTGACTATGAAGGCTAAAAACTCTCTAGCGTAGTGCATGCAGATTGCTTATGAAAAGTGGTTACCTTTTTTTTAGGAAAAAATTCGGTGTGTTAATGCGCATGCTCACTGTTTCGAAGAAGTAACGACCTTTTTTTTAGGTAAAATAACAGTCCTTGACCCGCTCAGAGCCCTGGAACCCCCCTTTCAAGAATCTTAGATCCGCCACTGTGTAGATGGGCGTGGTCCGGCTAGGCCAAGCTGATGGCCTATTTTCTACACACAGTGCATAATATACCACAAGCATATATGCTCAGTCTGTGCAACTCATTCATATAAAATAGGTCTATACCTATTTTAGCAGTTATAACCAGCACACTTACACGTTTTAGCAGTACAAGACTATAAATAGCAGCTGTTCGCCTAAAACTTTACTGGAATGTCCCTTTTTACTAGATGTGGTCAGCCATTAGCAAGTATACAACACATGGCTCACAGACTGGGCATGTTATATATTACTGAAAAAGATTATGTCTCGAGAAAACAACTTTCTTATTTTGAGCGAGTTACCTGGCAAAATAGCCTCGTTTATAGGGCGTAACGCGGATAGTTTTCGAGGTTTTACTGCAAATTCAATAATCACGTGAACTGCTTCCGTTACCAATCCCTCTTACTCTTCTATCTATGGTCATGGCAACCAAGAGTCCACAATAAGAAAAAGAGTATCGAACGAAATATTGCCTTACATCAGATGTATTCGAAAAGTAATGTGACTTCTTGTCAAGCTGAAGTGCATGATCAAATGACAATTTGGCAATAGCATTTTTTGCTGCCTCGAGGCAAGTGGTGGCTCGAGGCACTCGGATTGGTCAGTTATACCAAGCAGGAAATCATGTTATTTTCTGGCGCAAGATAAAGCTTTGTTCGATACTCTCTCTTTTTTTTTATTATGGACTCTTATTCAAATAACGATATTAATTTTGATCTTGCTAAAACTCTTTTTTAGGGAAAATTAACTATATTCCAGTAATAATTATAGTAGCTTTAATTGAATGCATGATGGATGCTTCGGAGGTTCCCTTCAAAGTATCAATTAAGCTACATCTATATCTTCGATTCACCACATTGAATTACTTATACAGATAGATTCACCAAGGTATGCACGTATAACTTCCTTGCAGGATTTAATGAAAGTGGAACAGAGGTGGTAGATAGATTCTTCAAGGACTTGCTTGTAACAGAGTTTTTTGAAGAAGACTCCAAAGCATTTACTGCTCTCCGCAATGTAACAATTGTCCAGATTTCGTACCAGTGCAACCCGGAGCATGTTCGAATAAGATGTGAAGGGTTTGATAGCTCAATTGTCATAATACCTAGGTTGTTAGAGCTGCACAATATATCAGCAGTACTATTCATGGAATCGGAACAGCAGCCCGTGTCAATATCTCTGGATGGGAATTGGATTATCGCTGATATGGAAATATATATAGAATTATCGTATCAGCCAGCCACAAATCGATTCTCTATATTGCTAGGAACAGAGTTAGAGAGTGTTATTCTATCTCAGAGCATTGAGGTCATTGCATCTCAACTGACGACTCTATCTCTTCGTCTGCCCAACAAACTCAGATCTAGACTACAACGATTCAAAGTTACCGGTACTGTTGATGATCAATCAAATGGTATTTTGATCCTGTCAGCATCTTTTGATTCCCTTAATCGAGTTTTCCTGATCTTGAAGAGAGATAATAGTTCGCTAGAAACAGCCATTGCAGTGGACTTTGCCGGTATTCTGATTAGTGATGTCATTCGCAGTGTGACAGGACAATATATGTCCTCATTGTCGCCCCTTGGCACTCTCTCTCTACCAGAGGTAGGCTTTATCCACTCTACAGGTCCTATTACTTCTGAGCTAGTATTTGAATGCTTCAATAGTAGCAAAACTTTGCAATGCTATGGCGATGCAATTCCAAAAGGTGCTACAGGATTCTTCCAACTTTCTGAAGATTTATTTGAAATAGAATATCGTAACAGAACAATCTTTTTTGCTGCCAAGAAAGGCAATCACGTGACTGTGAGGACTTTGCTGGAATCAATATCATCAGTTGATATCGTAAGTATTCAGCTTCCGTCTTTGATAAGTGACATTTTAGATGTTAGCATCAGATATGTCAAATTTGATCCAGCTGCCTCTCAAATTTATATATCAGCAGAATTACAAAGAACAATAAACTTCTTTAGTGGAATTATTTTGATTGATACTCCCACCATTACTTTGATCGTCAACAAAGGGGATGTGAGTATTGAAATACTCGGCAATATCACTCTTGCTGGTACTCAGGTTGAAGTAAAGCTCACTTACTCTGCAGACACAGATCAGTTCAGCGTTTTCAGTGAATTTAGCTCTACCTCTCTTAGTATTGGAAAAATTCTTGACAATTTGACAGCTTTATCCCTCCCTCTGCCTAGTACGTTCAGCTCATCTCGACAAAGATTCAAAATTGCTGGTAATTTTAATGAACAATCTGATGGTACTGTGCTTATATCAGCTTCTATTGATTCTCTTAATCGTGCATATCTGATCTTACAAAGAGACAACAATACACTAGACACGGCAATAGCTGTTGACTTCACTAGAATTGGTTTTAGCGAAATGATTCGTAGTGTGACAGGACAAAACGTATTGTCAACTATAGTGCCTTCCATTGATTCAATAGTTGTTGCCGAGACAGGTTTGGCCATTTCAACAGGCTCGATTTCTTCAGAGTTAGTTCGTGAATGCTTCAATATTAGTCGAACACTACGTTGTTTTGGAACAACAATTCCCTTTGGTTCTTCTGGATTCTTTCGTTTTTCAAAGAGTATTATTTTCCAGATTGTAAATCAGAAGAATAAGCCTTCATTCACTATCAAGAAAGGCTCCGTTAGCATAAGAGACCTATTGGAATTTTTTCCATTATTGGATGTATCAAGTGTTCGAGTCCCTTCTGCCATTAAAGAGATTTTGAACATTGCTGTAAAAGATTTCGGGTTTAACCTTATTGAAGAGACAACTTTTATCACAATTGAGCTTGGTCGAACACTGGATTTCTTTAATGGGCTTATTTCAATGGATGCTCCGGTTATTACTCTAACTGTTGATGAAGGTGACGTGAACATTGAAATATTCGGTGAAATCACTCTTGCTGGTACTCGGGTTGAACTAAAGCTCACTTACTCTGCAGACACTGATCAGTTCAATGTTTTCAGTGAACTCAGTTCCACCTCTCTCAGTATTGAAAATGTTATTGAGGCACTAACAACCTTATCCCTGCCACTACCAAATAAGTTCAACTCTTCTCTGCAGACGTTTAAAATTGCTGGCACAGTTGATAGCCTATCAAATGGTGTTATTATCATATCGTCATCCATTAAAACGAAAAGTCGTGTTTTTCTGATATTAAAGAGAGATAACGGTACGCTAGAAACAGCACTTGCGGTAGACTTTGCCGATGTTCTGATCAGTGATGTCATTTTGAGTGTGACTGGACAAGACGTGTCCTTGTTTCCACTCCTTGGAAGTCTCTTTCTTCCTGAGGTAGGCTTTGCCCTCTCCACTGGTTCTATTGTTTCTGACCTATTGTCTGAATGCTTCAATAGTAGCAAGATTTTGCAATGCTATGATGGTACCATTCCAAATGGTGCTTCAGGATTTTTTCACCTTTCTGGAAATCTAATCAAAATTGATTATCGCAACACGATGGTTTCATTTCTAGTCAAGCAAGGTTCTTTCAGAACAGAAGATTTTTTACGGCTGTTGTCAATAGATTCGTCAAGAATACGACTTCCATCTGTAATTGGACGCATTCTCAACATCAACATCAAAGATTTTGGATTAGACCTCATCAGTGAGACAATCTTCCTCACTATTCCATATGACAGGACAATAAATATTTTGAATGGGCTTATTTCAATTGATGCTCCAATTATTACTCTGGTTGTCAACGAAGGTGATGTGAATATCGAAGTACTCGGTAACATCGCTCTTGCTGGTACTCAAGTTGAACTGAAACTCATTTACTCTGCAGACACAGGTCAGTTCAGTGTTTTCAGTGATTTTAGCTCCTCCTCTCTCAGTTTTGCGAGCGTTGTTGAGGAATTGACAACCCTATCCCTGCCATTGCCTAGCAAGTTCAGTTCTACTCTACAAACATTCAAAATTGCTGGCACAGTTGATCAACGTGTTTCAAATGGCATTCTAGTCATATCTCTTTCCATTGGAAACCAAAACCGTGCATTCCTGATTTTGAAGAATGAAAGTAACAAGTTTGAGACAACAATAGCACTCGATATTGTTGGTGTCATGCTCAGTGATGTGATTCAAAGTGTGAGTGGAAGGGATCTATCGTCTCTCCCATTTGTTGGTAGTGTGTCTCTCCCAAAAATGGGATTCGCTGTTTCTCCGAGCCTAATATCCTCTGAACTTCTATTAGAATGCTTTAATAATACTTTCCTCCTCCAGTGCTATGGAGACACTATCCCAAAAGGTTATTCTGGCTTTGTTGATTTCGATTTTTCTGACGATGTTTACAATATTACCTATTCGAATGAATTGATGACATTTACCACTAAAAATGGAGATTTGAATGTAAGAAATGTTCTTGATTTAGTACTTGCCCCTCTAGATATTCTAAGAGTCAAAATTCCAAACTTCTTGGGAAACATTTTCGACACTGGCATTAATGATTTTGGTTTGGATTTATCGGAAAACAATATATTTGTTGATTTTGAGCTTGGCAGTATAAATCTTTTTGGTGGGCTTATACGAATATCAGCACCTTCAATTGCATTGAATGTGTCTCTTAATAACAGTAATGTTGCAGTTGAAGTTAGGAAAGGAGTTTTTGTTTTTGCTAGTGTGGAGTTTGATTTTCAAATAACTCAACAAAATGGCAAGTATGCCCTCAATGCTAACTGTGAAAATATATAATTATCGTCACTGGTAGCAGGATTCTCGGCCAAGGTTCTACCAGCTGTATTGCAACCACTTACTCAAACATTGAATTTTCTCAACTTTGGAATTGTAGATTTTAGTATGGTTTTACCACTGGATGCTAACTTTTCGCAAGTCTTCTTTTCTGGAAAACCCACAATTGCTGGCTATACGGTTGCTTGTATGACTGCTACAGTTGTTAAGGATCAATATGATAATGAGATTGATGTAGTGGTCGAATTAGACCTTGGCAGTGCTAACTTGGCTGGTGTCATTGGAGAAATAGCGCCTTTTGCATCAAGTATCCTGAGGCTTTTACCGTTCCTGAATCAAGATGTCGATTTAGCATTGATAATGTCTCCAAAACATATAACAGATCTTAGTTTATCCAGAGGCAATGAACAACTAATCATAAATCAAGGCATCACTATAAAAGCTGAGATACCATTCCCCTCGAGCAGCTCCTGTGGTGCGGATCCATTTTGTAAATTTCTTAGTTTAATCCTTCCATCAGACACTGTTTTGTATTTGGATTCCACCATTATCAATACAAATGACTTTCAGTTAATAGCTAGCCTCACTGGGGATATAAGCTTAGGGGGGCTAACGATAACTCACGCAGGAATGGAGCTCAGAGTGAGTGATGAGCACACCAGCATTGGTATAATTGGAAAGATGTCACTACGAAATCCTAGGTTGGATTTTACAATCAGATTGTTTTTATCACAGACTGGCATGGTGCTAGAATTGACGGCTGCAGGCTGCTGGCGAGATGCACTTGGACTACCAATCAATATCTGTAATGTACGTGGATCATTTGGAATTGGACCTGCTACTGGGATTACGGAGCTATCACTGGGAGGAGAGGTTCATTTAGGAGGAAAATGTGATGGGCAAGATCCATTAATAGCAATTGGATATGTCGGATTGAACACAGTGGAGCCTCAAAAGAACTACTACTATGCCAGTTTTCCTAATGGTTTAACAATTGACTCTCTCCTGCAGATCTTGTGTATTCCTATCAACTCCCTTCCGTCCCCGATTGCTAATACTGGATTTAAACCAGGATTTACCACTTCTTTTAATGGTAGTCCACTTCCAAAAGTTTTTCCTGAAATCGATTTATATATTCCACCCGGATTCAATCTAAAGGGTGCTGTTAACATTTTCGGCTTTGAAGTGAAAGCAAATGTATCGATAAGTCCATCTGAAGGGATGTATGTATCTATTGAGCTTGAACCTCTCGAAGTTGGAAACCTTTTTCGCATGTATGCCTCTAGAAGTGATAGAACCCATGGACCATATCTGACAGCAGACCTCAGAACTAATGTAGTACCAAAAGTGGAAGCTAGTGGCTACTTATATGTTCTTGGTTTTTCTGTTGAAGCAAGTTTGACAATTACGAAAGAATCGATGTCAGCTACCATTGAAGGCCGCATTTTGAATATTGTTGATGCAGGAATAACTGTGACTGCTCCTGTCACAGGAATATTTTCATCGGCAGAATTTGGAGTAAAAGGATATTTTAAAAACTCGTTTTTCAACCAAATTGAAAGTGCTATTGATAATGCTGCCGAAGGACTAGCTGATGTAACAGATGCAGCTGTGGGTGTCGCTCAAGCAGTGTTTGATACTGCAAGTGAAGTATTTGATAGTGCCTCAGATGGGCTAGCAGGTGCTAGACGGAGTGTGGATAGACTTCAAGGAAAATTCGACGGTGCTGTCAGAGAAGTGAACAGATTAATACGGAGAGTTGACAGTGTCTGTAGTACCCGAAGATGTGGATCAAGTAAGTTTAACTATAAGAATGGCAACGTATAATACTGATATGCAAATTACAATGTTTAGTTGAATTTTACAGATTGTTTAATTAAATTATGGATTGACTGTTTTATTTAATTTTCAGTTTGTGTCCCCGGTTGTGGCAGATGTAGCTGCAGTTGGAGGAGGTGTGGTTGTCATTGCTCAGGCTGCTACTCACGAATAACTGACCCTGTCTGTAAGGCTGTTAACGTAGCATGTGAGGTAGTTAAAGCTCCAATTAAGATATTATTGATTGCTGCCCGAGAAACAGTGAGGTTGGTTGGTAACAGTCTAGATATAGCCAAAGAAGCCTTTCGTGCGGCTGAGCGTATTGCTGATGCTGCAAGTCGTGGATTAACTCAAGCTTCTGATTCTTTGGAGGATGTTAAAGATGCCTTCAGGGATGGCATAAGACTAATTGCTGAAATTGCCACTTATGGATTACAAAATCTTCTGGTAATTGAAGAAATAACATTCGAAGCATCACTAGGTACTGCAAATCTTGGAAGATTTGAGATATCAGTCACTGTAGTAGTCCTCGGTAGCCGACAGACTCTCACACTGAGTATTGATCTCAACAATATTCTAAGGACAATTACACGTCCTCTGGCTGGTCTGATTGGAAATAATAAACTTCTTAACAGCATTGGATAAATCTCGACCTCTCTGTCTCTATATATATATAATTATATATACACAAGAAAAATTTACTCTTATAGATCATATATTGATGCACACAACTGACATTTTGTAGCTATACAAGTATCGTTACACTATAGTGTTATGCCTATTACCCTGTACGTATATGTATATACACCCCTGCTGACACAATATTAATTTTGTGCAAATTTTCTATATTAGATTGATATCAGAATCGAGTGCATGTTTGATTTTGGGGACCAAAACGGTTATGTATGTACAGCATCTGGCATTTGATCTAGACCAAGCTGTAAAGCTGTTAGTTATGCAAACTAAGGTACTCGCTATACCCACTGCGTGTACTAGTACTAAAACGACTTCACTTGTGTACTGTAGCGCAATAGAATTTAGCATGGGAAAGTAGAGAATATGAAGAGAAACGAATAGCAATGCAGCTAGTGTAAAGTAACTGTTTACTTTAAAGACTCTGTAGTTTATTATTATTATTATTATTATTAAGACTTTACAGCCTGTAACGTGAGTGATATAAAAACAAGTGATTGTTGTAGCAAAGACTATAGCTGACAGACTGTGCCGCATTGAGCGACACAGCTGGATAATTTAATGATTACATGTGAAGCTAGCTATAATTACGTGTGTAGCATCTGTTGCATGGGCACATTAAGTGGTAGGTACATGGGATGTCAGAGACAAAGTTTTGTTTGAAGTGCTCCCAGAAGTAATGGTGGAGTGTATTCTTTGTTGAAGTTAGTGGTGCGCTGATATCCATCAGCATAGTGGGCATCAAGTTCCATAACCTTGTGATACGATTGAGGTAGAAGTGTCTGCTTGCGCTGTAGTGATTGGCTTGTACAGTGAGTTTGTTGTTGCAACTGAAGCGGGTGCGACCAGTAACGAATTTTATGTGATCTCTTATGTTGAAGTTGTCCGAGGGTTCCTTTAGTGACTTTACTAGAAACATTATGTCCTGTATTTCAAACCAGTACATTAGAGGTAGTAGCTTCAAATCGGACAGCCTTGATCTGTATGAGCTTGAGTAATCATTGAGTATGAATTTGGTGGCTCTCCTCTGGATTCTTTCTAGTTTTTGAATGTCCTTGATCAAATTTGGTCTCCAGACTTGGGAGCAGTAGGTGACCTGGGATCTAACTAGTTTCCAAGCTTAGCGTCGGCTAACCATCCTAGCAGTGGGATAGCAATGCAAGTTAGACATAATAGTACTATTAGTAGACTACTAGATAAAATTCTCCCTGGTATGAATATTTGAGGAACTTTTTGTCCCAAATCTGACACAAAAGACCACAAAGTTGCACTGATAAATGTAGTCCATAATAGGACAAGAAATGCTCCTTTTGAATAGAAACACCTCACTCGATATATAGTTGCATATTTTTCTGCTCACTGGATTTGTATGGTACTCCCTTGAGCTGCTGCAGGTTAGTAGATTTCATTCTTCAGTATAGATCTATACTGTTACTAATAAGATTTTATGTGGTTGATATAGAAACGCTTGTGAAATAGTTGATTATGAACGAACAATGTTCAGTCCCAACGATAAGGATGATAAACATGTTGGTATAGATAATAAACATGGCGATATAAAAGTAATACCCGATGTTTCTGTTATGAAATACATTTTACTCAGTCGATTACAGCTATATACACTGACACCGATGGTCATGAGATTGCCAAGATTCTAGAGGTGATACAACAGATACGTGTGTGCCATTATCCTCACTCCCTCTAACAATCGCTTCCTTTATAATTATAACAACTTTTTTCAATAACATCATTGATTTCTCAATATTGCTGTTTACGATATAATTATAAGACATTATGCATTTGGCACTGTGGTAAAATGAGGCAGTCTCTATACAATAATTATTATTGACATTAAAGATGCATTATACAATATCTATTTCACAGAAAGCTGGCACCAAGAGAGATTATTCATATATACATACATGATGCTATAAAGAGACAACCAAAATAACTACCCCCTAACTCTTCAATCTATGCATGATTACAGTAAGGGAGTTGAATAGCCTGTTCACTATTAATGCAGCTAATGCTATCATTTAGTGTTCAAAGTGATTCGGGCATTATGAGACAGGGGGGGGTATTACGAGACATCATTGGATTTAACGCTAATCGGCTTGGTACGACTATATGGTAATAATCATGACAGCGCTTATTGCCACAAGTGGAGGAGGTACTTAGATTCATTGCAAAATTGGCTATATACTCTAGCATATCTGCTTACATCGAAATATGATGATTTAATACTCAGTCTATAATTGGGACGAGCCTTGAGGCGAGTCCCATATAGTTTCGAGTACTGTCATAGATAGTGGAGGGAGCTGAAGCACTCCTGTTTTAAACAGCTGTCTCATAATTGGTTCCGTCTCACAATACCCTCATCTACCCTAGTCTCGCGAACCCAGACCCTGAATAAGTGTATAATAATATATTGGCTGGTCTACGAGACTATATCTACCCTATGGTATTAGAATTATCTATTATCTAGTTGGAGGAATAAAGAAAGAAAAGTAAAGTTCGTCCCATCATTTCTAATGCCTCCAACTCATTAATATAATGAGAGCTAGACATGCAAGAACAAGAAAAAGTAAAACCTGGGGACGAGGCTACCTATAGCTCCTAACCCTAACCCTAACCCTATATCTTATACATTTATGACCTATAATAGTCAGTCCCCCTATAGCTTGGACCTAGAAGGTCAAAAGCTGGATTTAACCATTGGCAGAGCCTAATTAATTGTTCAGATGACCACAGTACAATAATACCACGGCACTAAGTCACAGAACAAGAATTTGTCGTAGAGTTAATATCAGTATCCTGGCCTTGATTTTCTTGTTCTGGTTCATTCCGATTTGAGAGGGTGTCTGCAATGCACCTCATGTCTCTAGTTAAAATCAAAAATGCTTTTTCTACATTCTCTCCTGTTACAACATTGGTCTCCATAAACTTGAGTCCATGTTCTTCAGCAAACATTCTTCCTCTCTCTGTGCTCACTTGTCTGCTTTCAACCAGATCACACTTGTTACCTAATACCATTATCTGAACATTTTCGGTAGAATGTTCCTTCACTTCATCCAGCCATCTACTCAAATGTGTAAAGCTCAATTCGTTAGAAATGTCGTACAATAATAGAAGTCCTGAGCACCCTCTATAATATGCAGCATGCATGGTTCGAAATCGCTCATGACCAGCTGTATCCCAAATTTGTAACTTGGCAACTTTATCGTCCACTTGAAAGGAACGGATGGCAAAGTCAATGCCAATGTTTGAGATGACCGGAGGACCAGGTGGAAATCCAATATGCTGAGTGATTCCTCTAATCATGGAGCTCTTTCCAACACTCACATCACCCACTAGGACCACTTTGAATAGGTAGTCATACTCCGGAGATAAGTATGCCATTCCAGTATGTTTTATTTTGGTCAGGAAAGGGTCTGGTAAGGGTCATCTCAATAGCATGCACATGCATGATAACAATTTAGGAATCCAGAACCCAAAAATAATTGACCAACTGATGAAGCTTGAAATATTAGTAGATGAAGCATCTGGCATTTGATCTGGCATTTGATCTAGACCAAGCTGTAAAGCTATCGTTATGCAAACTAAGATACTTGCTACACCCATGCACTGTGTGTACTATAGTACTAAAACAACTTCACTTGTGTACTGTAACGCAATTGAATTTAGCATGGGAAAGTAGAATAGCATTGCAGCTATAGGACCACTTTGAATCAATAGGTAGTCATACTCCGGAAAGAAGTATGTTATTCTAGATATAATATTTTGGCCATGCAGGTAGGGTCATCTCAATAGCATGCATGGTGCATACGTGTACGTATCCCTTACCAATACAGCCAAAAATAGTGACTGATGTAGATGAGGAGGAGTTGAGGAAGCAAATGGAAGAGCTGCAGCTGGCCGATCAAGAGGTTGCCAGGGATGATGACGCCTTAGCCTCGATTCCAGGCCAATTTTAATGCGGCCTGGAGGCTAATGACGCCTCTGATAATGAGACAGGGGCTGAAGACGGAGACGATCAACATTTTTATTATAGCTGCTGTTGCAAGATCGGTGTGTATATATAATTATGTTCATTTTGTATTTTTCATTAATTTGGAATCTGGAATCTATAACGTTTCCAATGCATGTCATGTCATAGCATATCTGCAATGTCAAAGTTGCTATAGGATTGCAATTTGGCCAGGGGAAAAGCGTGAAATCCAGCGAGAGTTATGTGTATAACTCCAATCCCATTACAATTACGTCATTCACACGTACACTTTTCGCGGTTTAATTTAGTTTGTGCTCATGTTCATGCACTTGTGTGATGTCGTGGAACTTAAAGTAAGAACTCTGATGCACAAAGTATACACACAGGCTATTTACACAAAACCAAAACCACAGGAGAAGTTTCTAGACACCATTACAATTAAGAATACTAAATATAGATTGACATGCAACCATTAGAACTAACACAGGAGAGTGCATGACAGTCATAAATCACAAGCTATTTCAGGATTTCTATAATAGTTCTATATAATTATAAGACAATTTAAAAAATACTGTGGTAACATAACACATCAGTTTTACCACAACTTGTCCGCTCTCAACCATGCATGTATATAGGTCACACACTTCACATAGTTCGAACCATTATAGGATAATCAGGGTCTTATGCTCAATCTCTGCATGCATGTGGTGTCTAAATTATAAGGGTGGAATTGTCCACTATATAGATCTACATGCATGCATGCAGACTCCCCTAGTAAGTAGTGATTATTCCAGATCTATAGTAGGAATGTCATGACACCACGCATGTATGTAAATATTGATCACATGTCAGAGTGCTCATGCTAGATCTATAGATAATTGTTGACACAATTTAATAAGTGTCATCTTCAGCAGTGTAATCTTCACTCGGCAGTCTTGCTCTTGTTCTCCCTCTGCATGGCCAATGCTACTCCACCAGCTACTCCACCAGCAGTCGCTGCTGCTCCTACAGTGCCTCCAGTACCAGCCAGGGCCGCAACGCCTGCAGCACTGAACCCAACAGCTCCAACAGACTGTAGTGTGGCCACAATTCCTCCAGCTGCAGTGGGAGCCAAGACTGACATCATAGACGCTGCTGTTGATCCAGCTGTTATCCCAACAGCTGTGAATCCAAGTCCAGCCACTATAAGTGGTGCAGCAACAACAAAAGTAGCTCCAACCACCACAGAGCCAGCTGCAACGATAGCCCCGGCAATGGCAGCCACCTTCCACCATTTGAGTTTCTATGGGAACATGTAGTAAGTCTGTCCTACAACAAGTCACTAAACTTCATCGTAGAAGGCCATCACTAACAAATGTCTCATATACCTTTTTTGGTGCAATTGGTTGAGCAACTGTCCCAGCTGTCTTCTCTGCTAGCTCATCATCACTGCCCTCCCCCGATTTCTCCACCACTTCTTCCTCGACTCTTTCTGAATCTTCCTCAGCAGTAGATATAAGTTCACTTTCGTTCCCTAACTAATTATTTTCATGAAAAACAATTAAGTGACTTTGATAAAAGCTGCCAAAGGCCATACAGGGTGTCAATTAGACAAAGCATATAATTATATTATATAATTATAGAAGATAGATCTAAATAATAGTTAGACACTGTTTAGGACATGATTTAGAAGCCCAAAGGGCTGGTTGTAGTATCCCGAACGTAGTGAGGGTTCTACTAGCCCTGAGAGCTTCTAAATCATGTGGAAACAGTGTCTAAGCATTTTAGATCATAGCAACCATGAGTATCTAGCCAATCAGATTTGAATGTTCTTATCTAATCTTTGCTATTTTCTAAATAAGTACATGATTTTCTAAGTTGAATAGAACACTTCCTCTAACCAATTCGATTGCAGTATTTATTTATGGCTAAGATTTTGTAGATCTATCAATAAATTTACCTCCTTAGGCTTAGGCGTCTTGGGCTGTTTCATGTGTGACAGGTTGAAAGGGTTAATAGATCTACTCATGACTCTGCTAGTTTTTTTGTAATCGAGGCACATGTGTTATTGAGTTAATGATCTTTACCTAACCCAAACCATTTGCATTAGTGTTGCCCCACTACCGTACCTCCTGCCCCCCAGGACATACGGGGGAATTTGCTCTAATTCAGTTGACCTGAAATGTTGGCCCCATACTGGGGGATTTGACCCGGCTTTGCGTAGTGTGCAACTGCTTGGGGCAAACAACCCCTGTTGACTGGGGGATTTGTACACATAATGGTGGGGGAATATTTGACCTGAAGTAGATCTAGTGGTCAAATCCCTCATGTTAGCCCGACCCCTCCCAGGGGGTGGGGAGGCAACACATGATTATAGAGGGTCAAAAAAAATCATTGGCAGGTCCTAATTTTTCCACAGTAAAAATAATCATCACGGCACTAAGTCACAGAACACTGACAATTATTGTCATAGAGTTAATATCAGAATCCTGGCCTTTGACTTTTTTGTTCTGGTTCATTCCGATTTGAGAGGATGTCCGCAATGCACCTTATGTCTCTAGTTAAAATCAAAAATACTTTCTCTACATTCTCTCCTCAGTGTCACGACATTAGTCTCCATAAACTTGAGCCCATGTTCTTCAGCAAACATTCTTCCTCTCTCTGTGCTCACCTGTCTGCTTTCAACCAGATCACACTTGTTACCCCATACAATACCATTATCTGAACATTTTCAGGAGAATATTCCTTCACTTCATCCAGCCATCTACTCAAACGTGTAAAGCTCAATTCATTAGAAACATCGTACAATAATAAAAGTCCTGAGCACCTTCTATAATATGCAGTATTCATGGTTCAAAATCGCTCACGACCAGCTGTATCCCAAATTTATAACTTGGCAACTTTATCGTCCACTTAAAAGGAACGGATGGCAAAGTCAACGACAATGTTTGAAATGCAGATAGGAGGACCAGGTGGAAATCCATCAGTGATTTCTCTGATCATGGAGCTCTTTCCAACACTCACATCACCCACTATAGGACCACTTTGAATAGGTATAGTCATACAGGTCAACCATGCATGTAAAAGGCCAGAGATACTCATTGGTGTATTGCCCGTCACGGCTACGAAAATAGCATAATATTAATATTGTGGTATATCTATGCTGTTTTTTGATGTTGTCACCTAATATAGTCTGTCTATTACGTTACATGCATGTATACTTCCCTTGAGGCAACCCTGCAAAACAATAGATAAACGTTTCCCACTGAGTCCTAAAAATGAGATTCGTCCAAACATAATTATGGCTGCAATAAGGGTGGCATACCTATGTGTGTTTATGTTGAATTAACGGGATGATTCAATAAAGCAAAGACTCACAAGTACTTAACGTGGTTATTAACAAACAGAGCATTTGTTTAGACATAATTATACATACTTATTGTAGTCAGGTCAGTATCTACATAATAGTTAGACACTGTTTAGGAAGTTTCTACATGATTTAGAAGCCCAAAGGGCTGGTTGTAGTATCCCGAATGCAGTGAGGGTTCTACTGGCCCTGAGGACTTCTAAATCATGTGGAAACTTCCTAAACAGTGTCTAAGCATTTTAGATCATAGCAACCATGAGTATTTAGCCAATCAGATTTGAATGTTCTTATCTAATCTTTGCTACATGATTTTCTAAGTGAAGTACATGATTTTCTAAGTAAGTACATGATTTTCTAAGTTGGATAGAACATTTCCTTTAGCCAATCAGATTGCAGTATTTATGGCAAACATGATCTAATGTACATTAGCGAGGTATCGATCATAGACTTCCTCCACGACTCTGTATGCATTGTAGTCCTCGTCTCTAACTCTCCTCTTATACCAACGAGCCAGGAGGCAGTACAGGACCAATCCAAACAAATTCAGTGCAGTTAATAATGAAGGGACAATGTGATATTGTAAATATATATGCCTTGAAATTAGTAGAAATTTGATAAGGTAGTTAAGAGATAGTGAGAGAAGCAATATAAACATCATGTAGCCTGTGAGAAGTCCACGCATGTTGTATGGTGACTGGGCACACACAAATTCCAAAATACCATTTGTCAAGACTACAAATACGAAACCACTGAGAGTTCCCGTGTAAAATACTGATACCCACGCATATGGACTGAATGTCATAGCCAGATTTAGAATACTCTGTAACAGGCTAAACAGAGCTGCACCTCCAATTCGCTGGATAGATCTAGGAACTTTGTTTCTTACCAATGGATGCAATGCAAATTCGTAAACTGCTGTTGCAACAATACCACTCAACCAAGGGTTGAAACTAAAAGTATATACCATGTTTGAAGTACATTCAGTGATGTTGGGGTTAAGATAATCCTTCAGTGTTTTGTCAAACTCCGTGGATCTAGCATTGTTATAAATGCCTGCACATGCTGCTAAAATTATGAATATTGGGAAAGACAACACAAGTATTCTTAGAAAGGTTTTCACATCTTCAACTTGCTCTGTAGTGAACGGTCCACCAAATTTTGTTTTCCCCAGGTCTAATCTAGAGGGTACGTTTTCCTCCCAGTATGTGAGAGCACTCCGATAAATAGGAGACTTGTGCTTGGCTGCAAACTTGAGAACTTGGTAGATAGTTTTAAGGGCTTGGGGTGACTTTGGCTCTATAATTAGCCATTTTGAAGCTAGCAGAAACATTGAAGAACAAATTATTACCATACAAGTGATTGGAAACGAACTAAAAAGTTTCACTTTGTTTCTTTCCGACAATGATGTGCAATAAAGGAGCGAATTTGATAGCAATTTGGGAATCCAGCACCCGAAAATGATTGAAAACATAAACCAACTGATGAAGCTTGAAATATTAGTGGATGAAGCATCTGGCATTTGATCTAGACCAAGCTGTAAAGCTGTCGTTATGCAAACTAAAATACTTGCTATACCCACTGCGTCTACTAGTACTAAAATGACTTCACTTGTATACTGTAGCGCAATAGAATTTAGCATGGGGAAGTAGAGAACGTGAAGGGAGCCAAATAGCAATGCAGCTAGTGTAAAATAGCTGTTTACTTTGAAGACTCTGTAGTTTCCAAGCTTGGCATCTGCTAACCATCCTAGCAGTGGGATAGCAATGCAAGTTAAACATGATAGCACTATTAGTATCAGATAAAATTCTTCCTGGAATGAATATTTGAGGAACTTTTGTCCCAAATCTGACACAAAAGACCACAAAGTTGCACTAATAAGTGTAGTCCATAATAAGACAAGAAATGCTCCTTTTGAATAGAAACACCTCACTTGATAGTTACATATTTCTCTGCTCACTGGATTTGTATGGCACTCCCTTGAGCTCCTGTTAGTAGATACCATTCTTCAGTAGATCTATAATTATATACTGTTGCTAATGTTAAGATTTTATGTTGGTTGATATAGAAACACTTGTGAAAGTTGATTGTGCTGTTGATGAATAATTATAGTCCCGATGAATAATTATAGTCCCAATTAATAAACATGGTGATATAAAGGTAATACCCGATGTGTCTGTTATGTTTACTCAGTCAATTACAGCTGTACATGCATCACACTGATGGTCAAGATTGCCAAGATTCTAGAGGCATGCAATAAAACAGATATAATTTGTGCATGTGTGTGTGCCATTATCAGATTACAGTAACATAACTATTACACAGGGTATAATAATAATGTGTACTTGATCCAGTTAATGGTGCAGCTGCATGTGCCTCTGATATGAAGTATGTGATTACATATATAGGGTCAGGAGGTCCGATAGGGTAGATAGTCAGTTTCATGCCGGCATGCCCTCTTCTCTTTATATAAGCCCTTGGTGTGAACAAGAGCGTTGTATGTATAAATCATATACCTTTTACTTCACATGCAACGATTGCCTGATAACAATTCACTATCAGAGCATAATTATGATACATATAAGATTGACGGTCCCAGAGCTTGTCACATTATTGTATACATGAAAAAGACTATTTTAAGTGAGGTGAAAAGGCTAAATATTATGGGGTGCATATCAACCAAGTATCTGAATTTTAACTGACCTAACTAGCTATAACTGAATGCATGATGGATGCTTCGGAAGTTCATTTCAAAGAATCAATTAAGCTACATCTAACCGCATCGTGCTTATACAATCATACTTTTCAGATTTTATCGTGAAGATTCACCATGTATAACTTCCTTGAAGAATTGGAACAGAGGTAGATTGCTTCTTCAAGGACTTGCTAATATAAACATAATTATCTTTTTGACGAAGACTCTGAAGCATTTACTGCTCTCCGCAATGTAACAATTGTTCAGATTTCGTATCAGTGCAACTAATTAATACTGTCATGTTCGTCACACAATTATAATCCTCCAAGAATATTTTCTCGTCTATATATAGTCTATGCTGTTTTCTGATATTGTTACCTAATAGTATATAATATTACAAACAATTATATTAAGTACATGCATGCATGCATGCATGCATGTATTAATTCCCTTGAGGCAACCGTGCAAAACAATGGATAAACGCTTCAAACTGAAAATACGGTTGTCCCAAATGAGATTCGTCAAAATATTATGGTTGCAATAAGGTGAATGTGTGTTATGTTGAATTAATGGATGGTTAAAGCAAAATCACAAGTAAACTCTATACGGTGCATGGTTAGTGAAACAAACAGAGCATTAAATGTTTACGTTTGGACGTATAATTATATAGTCATAATTATAGTCAGGTTGTCCTTTCAACAAGATACACAATCAGTGTCTAAAATCTACTGTACATTAGCGAGGTATCGATCATAGACCTCTTCCACGACTCTGTGTGCATTGTAGTCTTCATCTCTAACTCTCCTTTTGTACCAGTGAGCTAGGAGGCAGTACATGACCAATCCAAACAAATTCAGTGCAGTTAATAAGGAAGGGACAACGTGATATTGCAAATATATATGCCTTGACATTAGTAGAATTTTGATAAGTAAGTTCAGAGATAGTGAGAGAAGCAATAGAAACATCACATATCCTGTGAGAAGTCCACGCATGTTGTATGGTGACTGGGCACACACAAATTCCAAGATACCATTTGTCAAGAGTACAAATACGAAATCACTGAGAGTTCCCGTGTAAAATACTGATACCCACGCATATGGACTGAATGCCATAGCCAGATTTAGAATACTCAGTAACAGATTAAACACAGCTGCACCGCCAATTCGTTGGATAGATCTAGGTACTTTGTTTTTTACCAATGGATGCAGTGCAAATTCGTAAACTGCTGTTGCAACAATACCACTCAACCATGGGTTGCAACTAAAAGTATATACGATGTATGAAGTACATTCAGTGATGTTGGGGTTGAGATAGTCCTTCAATGTTTTGTCAAACTCCGTGGATCTAGCATTGTTATAAATGCTCACACATGCTGCTGAAATTATAAATATTGGGAAAGACAATACGAGTATTCTTAGAAAGGTTTTCACATCTTCAACTTGCTCTGTAGTGAATTTTGTTTTCCCCAGGTCTAATCTAGAGGGTACGTTTTCCTCCCAGTATGTGAGAAGCACTGCGATAAATAGGAGCCTTGTGCTTGGCTGCAAACTTGAGAACTTGGTAGTTAGTTTTAAGGGCTTGAGGTGACTTTGGCTCTATAATTAGCCATTTTGGAGCTAGCAAAAACATTGAAGAACAAATGATTACCATACAAGTCACTGGAAACAAACCAAAAAGTTCCGCTTTGTTTCTTTCCGACATTGAATCACATGTACAATAAAGGAGCAAATTTGATATCAATTTAGGAATCCAGCACCCGAAAATGATTGAAACACAAACCAACTGATAAAGCTTGAAATATTAGTAGATGAAGCATCTGGCATTTGATCTAGACCAAGCTGTAAAGCTGTCGTTATGCAAACTAAGGTACTCGCTACACCCACTGCGTGTACTAGTACTAAAATGACTTCACTTGTGTACTGTAGTGCAATAGAACTTAGCATGGGAAAGTAGAGAATATGAAAGGAGCCGAATAGCATTGCAACTAGTGTAAAATAGCTGTTTATTTTAAAGACTCTGTAGTTTCCAAGCTTGGCATCAGCTAACCATCCTAGCAGTGGGATAGCAATGCAAGTTAGACATGATAGTACTATTAGTACTAAATAAAATTCTCCCTGGTATGAATATTTTGAGGAACTTTTGTCCCAAAGCTGACACAAAAGACCACAAAGTTGCACTGATAAATGTAGTCCATAATAAGACAAGAAATGCTCCTTTTGAATAGAAACACCTCACTCGATACCTGCATCTTTTTCTGCTCACTGGATTTGTATGGTACTCCCTCGAGCTGCTGTTAGTAGATTCCATTCTTCAGTACTGTTACTAATAAATTGTTAAGATTTTATGTGGTTGATATAGAAACGCTTTGGAAATATACGTTGATTATGAACAAACAATGTTCAGTCCCAACGATAAGGATGATAAACATGTTGGTATATAGATGATAAACACGGTGATAAAAGTAATACCCGATGTTTCTGTTATGAAATACATTTTACTCAGTCGATTACAGCTATATACACCAACACTGATGCATGGTCACATGAGATTGCCAAGATTCTAGAGGTGATACAACAGATACGTGTGTGCCATTATCCTCACTCCCTCTAACGATCACTTCCTTTACAATAACATCATTGATTTCTCTGTTTACGATATAATTATAAGACATATGCATTTGGCACTGTGGTAAATGAGGCAGTCTCTATACAATATTATTGACATTAAAGATGCATTATACAATATCTATTTCACAGAAAGCTGGCACCAAGAGAGATTATTCATATACATGATGCTATAAAGAGACAACCAAAATAACTACCCCCCTCCCCCCCCCGCATAGATTAAAGAGTTAACTCTTCAATCTATGCGTGATTACAGTAAGGGAGTTAAATAAATAGCCTGTTCACTATTAATAGTGTTCAAAGTGATTCGGGCATTATGAGACGGGGGGGGGGGTATTACAAGATACCATTGCAGTTAACGCTAATCGGCTTGGTACGACTATATGGTAATAATCATGACAGCGCTTATTGCCACAAGTGGCGGAGGTACTTAGATTCATTGCAAAATTGGCTATACTCTAGCATATCTGCTTACATCGAAATATGGTGATTTAAATACTCAGTCTATAATTGGGGCGAGCCCTGAGGCGAGTCCCATAGTTTCGAGTACTGTCATAGATAGTGGAGGGAGCTGAAGCACTCCTGTTTTAAACAGCTGTCTTATAATTGGTTCCGTCTCACAATACCCTCATCTACCCTAGTCTCGCGGACCCAGACCCTGAATAAGTGTATAATAATATATCGGCTGGTCGACGAGACTATATCTACCCTACGGTATTAGAATTATCTATTATCTAGTTGGAGGAATAAAGAAAGAAAAGTAAAGTTCGTCCCATCATTTCTAATGCCTCCATGGAACTCATTATAATGAGAGCTAGACATGCAAGAACAAGAAAAAGTAAAACCTGGGGACGAGGCTACCTATTATACAGGGGCGTAGCTACCATTGTTTCCTGGTTGCCCAGAAACCCCCCCAGGAGCTGCTGAGAAAATTGGGCAGGGCTCCCTATAATTGAAATCATGCAGCCCTGCCCATCTTTTCACACGTGGCTGCAAATCAATAATCAGAGCAGCACCGTGAAGCGTTTCACTTTGGCTTTGTCTCAGCTAGTTAGTCTCAGCTAGCTAGCTACCTCAAACAAAGAAGACCAAGACTTAAGTTCTAGATCTAGTATCAATCCTGAATGCTCCAGTATTCTCAGACTCAGCTCTAAGCACAACTTTATTCAGGAAGTGTACAAGTTTAGAACAATCTCAGCCACATGAAACCTCTCAGGTAAATGACATTTAATTGTTGCTCAGCTAGACTAGCAATACACAATTGGCACCTGCATGCCTAGTATGTTACGTCTATAGCTAGCTAGCTTCTCACAAACATGTAAAAAAGTCATGAACAATAGTCAATAACAGTAGGTGTGCCCCAATCAAGAGGGTGTGGTACAGGAAGTGGGCGTGGCCACAAAAATTTCGCGGCGCTATCGCGCCCCTGATTTTTCTGCAGAAACCCCTGCCTCAAAAGTCTGGCTACGCCCCTGGACTATATAGCTCCTAACCCTAACCCTATACCTTATACATTTATGACCTATAGTCAGTCCTCCTATAGCTTGGACCTAGAAGGTCAAAAGCTGGATTTAACCATTGGTAGAGCCTAATTAATTGTTCAGATGACCACAATACAATAATACCACGGCACTAAGCCACAGAACAAGAATTTGTCGTAGAGTTAATATCAGTATCCTGGCCTTGACTTTCTTGTTCTGGTTCATTCTGATTTGAGAGGGTGTCTGCAATGCACCTCATGTCTCTAGTTAAAATCAAAAATGCTTTTTCTACATTCTCTCCTGTTACAACATTGGTCTCCATAAACTTGAGTCCATGTTCTTCAGCAAACATTCTTCCTATCTCTGTGCTCACTTGTCTGCTTTTAACCAGATCACACTTGTTACCCAATACCATTATCTGAACATTTTCGGTAGAATGTTCCTTCACTTCATCCAGCCATCTACTCAAATGTGTAAAGCTCAATGCGTTAGAAATGTCGTACAATAATAGAAGTCCAGAGCACCCTCTATAATATGCAGCATTCATGGTTCGAAATCGCTCCTGACCAAATGTATCCCAAATTTGTAACTTGGCAACTTTATCGTCCACTTGAAAGGAACGGATGGCAAAGTCAATGCCAATGTTTGAGATGACAGGAGGACCAGGTGGAAATCCAATATGCTGAGTGATTCCTCTGATCATAGAGCTCTTTCCAACACTCACATCACCCACTAGGACCACTTTGAATAGGTAGTCATACTCCGGAGATAAGTATGCCATTCCAGTATGTTTTATTTTGGTCAGGTAAGGGTCTGGTAAGGGTCATCTCAATAGCATGCACACATGATAACAATTTAGGAATCCAGAACCAGAAAATAATTGACCAACTGATGAAGCTTGAAATATTAGTCAATAGTGGATGAAGCATCTGGCATTTGATCTGGCATTTGATCTAGACCAAGCTGTAAAGCTGTCGTTATGCAAACTAAGATACTTGCTACACCCACTGCGTGTACTAGTACTAAAACGACTTCACTTGTGTACTGTAACGCAATAGAATTTAGCATGGGAAAGTAGAGAATATGAAGGGAGCCAAATAGCAATGCAGCTAGTGTAAAGTAACTGTTTATTAGATACTCTGTAGTTTCCAAGCTTGGCATCTGCTAACCATCCTAGTAGAGTGGGATAGCAATGCAAGACGTTAAACATGATAGCAATGCAAGACGTTAAACATGATAGCACTATTAGTGCTAAATAAACTTCCCCCTGGCCTGGTATGTATATTTGAAGAACTTTTGTCCCAAATCTGACATATATAACACCACAAAGTTGCACTGATAAATGTAGTCCATAATAAGAAGAAACGCTCCTTTTGAATTATAGAAACACCTCACTCGATAGTTGCATCTTTTTCTGCTCACTGGATTTATAAGGCACTCTCTTGAGCTGCTGTCCATTCTTTAGTATATGGATCTATAGTATACTGTTGCTAATAATTATAATTATGTTGCTATATAATAATTAATATTTTATGTCGGTTGATACAGAAACGCTTGTGAAACAGTTGATTATGAACAAACAATGTTCAGTCCCAACGATAAGGATGATAAACATGTTTGGTAGATGAAAACATGCATGGCGATATAAAGGTAATACCCGATGTTTCTGTTATGAAATACATTTTACTCAGTCGATTACAGCTATACCGACACTGATGGTCATGAGACTGCCAAGATTCTAGAGGCAATATAACAGGAATGATACGTATGTGCCATTATCCTCATGCACTCGGTTATTGCTGTTTACATGCATAATTATAAGACACATGCACTCTATATTATTTGGCACCTTGGTAAAATTAGGTAGTCTCTACACTTGACATTAAAGATGCATTATACAATATCGATTTCACAGAAAGCTGGCACCAAAAAAGATTATTCCATACATGATGCTATAAAGAGACAACCAAAAATAGGTGCGTATTGTTTCAATCCTTTGCTATAGCTAATACCCATGCATGCAGTGTTGTATAGTCATCATAATGTTCAGAGAAAACTAGTGGTTACTCTACATCCTGCAGTTCATACCACATTTCTACAGGGTTGGTTTTACTTGATCCAATTACTTATAGCTGTATAAATGCTCAGTGAATGCAAATGGAATTAGATCTAGTTTATTCAATTAGTGGTGCATGTAACAATTAGTTACAGCTTTCATGTTGGTATAGGGTTACCCATGCTGCCATTCACTGTGGCAGGCATACACAGGGCACCGCACAGTTAGAATATGTGTACTTGCTCTAGTAAAGGTACATGCAGTTGTATGCATGTCTCAGTGAATGCAAATATAATTATTTTATTCAATTAGTGCATGTAACAATTAGTGGTGGCTTTTTATGTTGGTAAGGGTTACCCATGCTGCCATTCAGATCGTTTACCATGGCATTCACAGCTGCGTAACACAGCTGCACAGTTCTGTGAGCAGCGAGCAGCGTAAACAACATTCATATGACTTTGTCACTTGTATTGTGGTTTATAGTGGCATCATGGGATTTTGAGCATATACATATATAAATGGCCAGAGTAATGCTATGAGCATCAGAGTAGCAACATAGCTCAGAAGTTCTCAGCTGGAATATGTCATAATGAATATCAAAGGGTTGGTGCTAACCTGTGCATGCACAGTGTTCCTGTCAGTTGGAGTTCAGAGTGCAGGACCACTGGCTGCATTCACTGAGCAGATTCTTCAAGATGTCACTGCAGCTGACATAGCCAAGGAACTCAATGTAATGTGAAACTAGTTAATTTAATGTCCTTTACTTTATTTTATTCCACTAGGAACTTGCCGATGGTTTTACGAACCAGTTGAATACAGACGTGGAGTTATTCAAGGAGCCAGACGAAACATTGTGTAAACATGTCAAGAACAGGCTACATAAGCTTTCAGTGCAAAGCAAAGTGCAGTACATGTCCACCAACAACACTGGTATGTGCAAGCATGGTGTTCTTACAATAATTGTAATGAGTCACTACTATGTAGTTTAAGCGCTATGGTATAATTATACTTGCGTATCTTTCGTTATGCATGATTATCGCGCTATATGCATGCATGTTTGATACCAGTTTCGTATGTCATGGCATAGATAGAAGAGGAAGAGGGATTGGTAACGGAAGTACCCTTGTGTAATATCCGCTTTACCCGCGGTTCGAGGCTGTGTCAAAAAGCTAAAGCTGTAGCAGTGGCGGATCCAGAGGGGGTTGTTTGGGTTCAATTGAACCCCCCTTTGAGAAAGAAATGAGTGGGAGGCTCAAGCAACTAATCAGCAAGTTGTTCCTTTCTTACTAGCTTTCACATGCACTTCTCACTTACCTTTAGTCCTGCGAAGCTTTGTCTGTGCAGATTCAGTGACTATGAAGGCTAAAAACTCTCTAGCGTAGTGCATGCAGATTGCTTATGAAAAGTGGTTACCTTTTTTTTAGGAAAAAATTCGGTGTGTTAATGCGCATGCTCACTGTTTCGAAGAAGTAACGACCTTTTTTTTAGGTAAAATAACAGTCCTTGACCCGCTCAGAGCCCTGGAACCCCCCTTTCAAGAATCCTAGATCCGCCACTGTGTAGATGGGCGTGGTCCGGCTAGGCCAAGCTGATGGCCTATTTTCTACACACAGTGCATAATATACCACAAGCATATATGCTCAGTCTGTGCAACTCACTCATATTTAAAGGTCTATACCTATTTTAGCAGTTATAACCAGCACTCTTACACGTTTTAGCAGTACAAGACTATAAATAGCAGCTGTTCGCCTAAAACTTTACTGGAATGTCCCTTTTTACTAGATGTGGTCAGCCATTAGCAAGTACAACACATGGCTCACAGACTGGGCATGTTATATATTACTGAAAAAGATTATGTCTCGAGAAAACAACTTTCTTATTTTGAGCGAGTTACCTGGCAAAATAGCCTTGTTTATAGGGCGTAACGCGGATAGTTTTTGAGGTTTTACTGCAGATTCAATAATCACGTGAACTGCTTCCGTTACCAATCCCTCTTACTCTTCTATCTATGGTCATGGCAACCAAGAGTCCACAATAAGAAAAAGAGTATCGAACAAAATATTGCCTTACATCAGATGTATTCGAAAAGTAATGTGACTTCTTGTCAAGCTGAAGTGCATGATCAAATGACAATTTGGCAATAGCATTTTTTGCTGCCTCGAGGCAAGTGGTGGCTCGAGGCACTCGGATTGGTCAGTTATACCAAGCAGGAAATCATGTTATTTTCTGGCGCAAGATAAAGCTTTGTTCGATACTCTCTCTTTTTTTTTATTATGGACTCTTATTCAAATAACGATATTTGATCTTGCTAAAACTCTTTTTTAGGGAAAATTAACTATATTCCAGTAATAATTATAGTAGCTATAATTGAATGCATGATGGATGCTTTTCGGAAGTTCCCTTCAAAGTATCAATTAAGCTACATCTATATCTTCACCACATTGAATTACTTATACAGATAGATTCACCAAGGTATGCACGTATAACTTCCTTGCAGGATTTAATGAAAGTGGAACAGAGGTGGTAGATAGATTCTTCAAGGACTTGCTTGTAACAGAGTTTTTTGAAGAAGACTCCGAAGCATTTACTGCTCTCCGCAATGTAACAATTGTTCAGATTTCGTATCAGTGCAAGCCAGATCATGTTCGAATAAGATGTGAAGGGTTTGATAGCTCAATTGACATAATACCCGGGTTGTTAGAGCTGCACAATATATCAGCAGTACTATTCATGGAATCGGAACAGCAGCCCGTGTCAATATCTCTGGATGGGAATTGGATTATCGCTGATATGGAAATATATATAGAATTATCGTATCAGCCAGCCACAAATGGATTCTCTATATTGCTAGGAACAGAGTTAGAGAGTGTTATTCTATCTCAGAGCATTGAGGTCATTGCATCTCAACTGACGACTCTATCTCTTCGTCTGCCCAATAAACTCAGATCTAGACTACAACGATTCAAAGTTACCGGTACCGTTGACAATCAATCAAATGGTATTTTGATCCTGTCAGCATCTTTTGATTCCCTTAATCGAGTTTTCCTGATCTTGAAGAGAGATAATAGTTCGCTAGAAACAGCCATTGCAGTGGACTTTGCCGGTATTCTGATTAGTGATGTCATTCGCAGTGTGACAGGACAATATATGTCCTCATTGTCGCCCCTTGGCACTCTCTCTCTACCAGAGGTAGGCTTTATCCACTCTACAGGTCCTATTACTTCTGAGCTAGTATTTGAATGTTTTAATAGTAGCAAAACTTTGCAATGCTATGGCGATGCAATTCCAAAAGGTGCTACAGGATTCTTCCAACTTTCTGAAGATTTATTTGAAATAGAATATCGTAACAGAACAATCTTTTTTGCTGCCAAGAAAGGCAATCACGTGACTGTGAGGACTTTGCTGGAATCAATATCATCAGTTGATATCGTAAATATTCAGCTTCCGTCTTTGATAAGTGACATTTTAGATGTAAGCATCAGATATGTCAAACTTGATCCAGCTGCCTCTCAAATTTATATATCAGCAGAATTACAAAGAACAATAAACTTTTTTAGTGGAATTATTTTGATTGATACTCCCGCCATTACTTTGATCGTCAAAAAAGGGGATGTGAGTATTGAAATACTCGGCAATATCACTCTTGCTGGTACTCAGGTTGAAGTAAAGCTCACTTACTCTGCAGACACAGATCAGTTCAGCGTTTTCAGTGAATTTAGCTCTACCTCTCTTAGTATTGGAAACATTCTTGACAATTTGACAGCTTTATCCCTCCCTCTGCCTAGTACGTTCAGCTCATCTCGACAAAGATTCAAAATTGCTGGTAATTTTAATGAACAATCTGATGGTACTGTGCTTATATCAGCTTCTATTGATTCTCTTAATCGTGCATATCTGATCTTACAAAGAGACAACAATACACTAGACACGGCAATAGCTGTTGACTTCACTAGAATTGGTTTTAGCGAAATGATTCGTAGTGTGACAGGACAAAACGTATTGTCAACTATAGTGCCTTCCATTGATTCAATAGTTGTTGCCGAGACAGGTTTGGCCATTTCAACAGGCTCAATTTCTTCAGAGTTAGTTCGTGAATGCTTCAATATTAGTCGAACATTACGTTGTTTTGGAACAACAATTCCCTTTGGTTCTTCTGGATTCTTTCGTTTCTCAAAGAGTATTATTTTCCAGATTGTAAATCAGAAGAATAAGCCTTCATTCACTATCAAGAAAGGCTCCGTTAGCATAAGAGACCTATTGGAATTTTTCCATTATTGGATGTATCAAGTGTTCGAGTCCCTTCTGCCATCAAAGAGATTTTGAACATTGCTGTAAAAGATTTCGGGTTTAACCTTATTGAAGAGACGACTTTTATCACAATTGAGCTTGGTCGAACACTGGATTTCTTCAATGGGCTTATTTCAATGGATGCTCCGGTTATTACTCTAATTGTTGATGAAGGTGACGTGAACATTGAAATATTCGGTGAAATCACTCTTGCTGGTACTCGGGTTGAACTGAACCTCACTTACTCTGCAGACACTGATCAGTTCAATGTTTTCAGTGAACTCAGTTCCACCTCTCTCAGTATTGAAAATGTTATTGAGGCACTAACAACCTTATCCATTTTGTAAATTTCTTAGTGTAATCCTTCCATCAGACACTGTTTTGTATTTGGATTCCACCATTACCAATACAAATGACTTTCAGTTAATAGCTAGCCTCACTGGGGATATCAGTTTAGGGGGGCTAACGATAACTCACGCAGGAATGGAGCTCAGAGTGAGTGATGAGCACACCAGCATTGGTATAATTGGAAAGATGTCACTACGCAACCCTAGGTTGGATTTTACAATCAGATTGTTTTTATCACAGACAGGCATGGCACTAGAATTGACGGCTGCAGGCTGCTGGCGAGATGCACTTGGACTACCAATCAATATCTGTAAGGTACGTGGATCATTTGGAATTGGACCTGCTACTGGGATTACGGAGCTATCACTGGGAGGAGAGGTTCATTTAGGAGGAAAATGTGATGGGCAAAATCCATTAATAGCAATTGGATATGTCGGATTGAACACAGTGGAGCCTCAAAAGAACTACTACTATGCCAGTTTTCCTAATGGTTTAACAATTGACTCTCTCCTGCAGATCTTGTGTATTCCTATCAACTCCCTTCCGTCCCCGATTGCTAATACTGGATTTAAACCAGGATTTACCACTTCTTTTAATGGCAGTCCACTTCCAAAAGTTTTTCCTGAAATAGATTTATATATCCCACCCGGATTCAATCTGAACGGTGCTGTTAACATTTTCGGCTTTGAAGTGAAAGCAAATGTATCGATAAGTCCATCTGAAGGGATGTATGTATCTATTGAGCTTGAACCTCTCGAAGTTGGAAACCTTTTTCGCATGTATGCCTCTAGAAGTGATAGAACCCATGGACCATATCTGACAGCAGACCTCAGAACTAATGGAGTACCAAAAGTGGAGGCTAGTGGCTACTTATATGTTCTTGGTTTTTCTGTTGAAGCAAGTTTGACAATTACGAAAGAATCGATGTCAGCTACCATTAAAGGCCGCATTTTGAATATTGTTGATGCAGGAATAACTGTGACTGCTCCTGTCACAGGAATATTTTCATCGGCAGAATTTGGAGTAAAAGGATATTTTAAAAACTCGTTTTTCAACCAAATTGAAAAAGTGCTATTGATAATGCTGCCGAAGGACTAGCTGATGTAACAGATGCAGCTGTGGGTGTCGCTCAAGCAGTGTTTGATACTGCAAGTGAAGTATTTGATAGTGCCTCAGATGGGCTAGCAGGTGCTAGACGGAGTGTGGATAGACTTCAAGGAAAATTCGACGGTGCTGTAAGAGAAGTGAACAGATTAATACGGAGAGTCGACAGTGTCTGTAGTACCCGAAGATGTGGATCAAGTAAGTTTAACTATAAGAATGGCAACGTATAATACTGATATGCAAATTACAATGTTTAGTTGAATTTTACAGATTGTTTAATTAAAATTAATTATGGATTGACTGTTTTATTTAATTTTCAGTTTGTGTCCCCGGTTGTGGCAGATGTAGCTGCAGTTGGAGGAGGTGTGGTTGTCATTGCTCAGGCTGCTACTCACGAATAACTGACCCTGTCTGTAAGGCTGTTAACGTAGCATGTGAGGTAGTTAAAGCTCCAATTAAGATATTATTGATTGCTGCCCGAGAAACAGTGAGGTTGGTTGGTAACAGTCTAGATATAGCCAAAGAAGCCTTTCGTGCGGCTGAGCGTATTGCTGATGCTGCAAGTCGTGGATTAACTCAAGCTTCTGATTCTTTGGAGGATGTTAAAGATGCCTTCAGGGATGGCATAAGACTAATTGCTGAAATTGCCACTTATGGATTACGAAATCTTCTGGTAATTGAAGAAATAACATTTGAAGCATCACTAGGTACTGCAAATCTTGGAAGATTTGAGATATCAGTCACTGTAGTAGTCCTCGGTAGCCGACAGACTCTCAGACTGAGCATTGATCTCAACAATATTCTAAGGACAATTACACGTCCTCTGGCTGGTCTGATTGGAAACAATAAACTTCTTAACAGCATTGGATAAATCTCTCTCTCTCTCTCTCTACATGTATATATATAATTATATATACACAAGAAAATGTACTCTTATAGATCATATAATTATTGATGCACACAAGTGACATTTTGTAGCTATACAAGTATCGTTACACTATAGTTATATTTGTTATGCCTATTACCCTGTATGGTATATGTATATGCACCCCTGCTGACACAATATTAATTTTGTGCAACTTTTCTATATTAGATTGATATCAGAATTGAGTGCGTGTCTGATTTTGGGGACTAAAACGGTTATGTATATACAGCATCTGGCATTTGATCTAGACCAAGCTGTAAAGCTGTCGTTATGCAAACTAAGATACTTGCTACACCCACTGCATGTACTATAGTACTAAAACGACTTCACTTGTGTAGTGTAGCGCAATAGAATTTAGCATGGGAAAGTAGAGAATATGAAGAGAAACGAATAGCAATGCAGCTAGTGTAAAGTAACTGTTTACTTTAAAGACTCTGTGTAGTTTCCAAGCTTAGCGTCGGCTAACCATCCTAGCAGTGGGATAGCAATGCAAGTTAGACATGATAGTTCTATCCCACACCATGTTTGTAAACAACACATGCTGTGGTGAAGGAGATTAACCAGGGCTTCCACCTCACTTTAAAAAAGGGGCGGGCTAGACTACAATAATTATTCTTACAGACAGTATATCTACCTCTAGGCTGTTACTGTAGTTTTGGTAGACATTCTGAAGCTTTTTACAATCGAAAAAACTTTTTGAAATATGTACACAAGATCACTATTAGCTGTTGTGCTAGTATTTGTACTGCTAAATTGGTACAATCAAATTGGATTCAAGGACAAGGTAAGATAATTAATGCTACTGATTTAAGAAGCGCTTAGCTGACCAGACCATAATATTATAGTAGACGACCATGAATGTGTGTTTAGCAACAATATTCATATGAAATATCAGCTTAGGTACGATATCATGTAGACTCTACTTACGTATGTAAACAAACATCTATATAGTACCGAAACTATATAAGGGGAATTAGATGTTAGGGCCCAGTTATATAAAATTACGAATTTGGTCAATATATCTAAGCCTGGCAATTGATCCACAACACTCTACGCAGAATCTACTGAAAACAACGACCATAAAAATCCAATCTGCAAAATACCCAAAGGCTACACACAACAGAGTGGTTTTATAATATACTACTGTGAGATTCTACAATCCAATGTCCAGGCCATGCACTTAATAGTGGACAATGTAAAACAAGAGAGGGAGTCAACGGGACGCTACCCAACAACAGGAGTGCGATATGTTCAATTCTCTGAGAGAGCCTGTGAATTAATTGATAATACAACTTCTGAAAGATGTGCAAGTCTCCTTATTATACTTGGACCAGAACTAAGACAAGGTGCCAATGTGATTGTGTGTGCACTGCATGGAAAAGTCAACACTACACACAATTGCAACACTCGACTCAATCTGGAAAGTACAGGTGGGCTAGAATGTCAACAGACATTCCTTTGCAATGACATTAAGTATGCATGATATCACATAGGTTATGGTATTGTAGGTTCACGTTAACCCACAAGCACAATTAACTGCATGGTTGTGATTATGACACAATTAATTCAATAATCAAACAACACTTCCTGCATGGGCCATTTTTCAACTGCAAGCAATTTTAGAGGGGCTTAATTTTCGCTGTTTTCATGGGTTAGCAATCCTCCACGAAAATTGTTCTTTAATTATCTGCTATAAATATTAAAGGCGTGGCTTCCGGTAAGCAGTCATCCCACAAACATTGTGCAACGAATTGCTTTTAGAGGCCATTCCACGAAATATAAATTTGTCCGCTGTACGGTAGTACACGCTTCACACATGCAACTATACACATAATTTATATTATAACCCATACAAGTTTGTTATCATTAATGCACAGACTTGTAAGTGTATTTTTCCACTCATGCAGTTGAACCAACACAAATAATTCACAGCAATTTGGCTCAAAATAACAACAATTCATATCCAGGTAAAGTGTTTATTGTTATAATAGAGTAGAACCTCGATTATCCGGCTTGCATTTTAAAAATGGGCGTGTCCTTTAAATGCGCATGCGCGTTGTAGCTGCTACTATGGAGACAGGCCTGCTTATCGCGCAGACAGCCATATGGCACTGCTGTTTATCAATAAAGCGGGTGGATCAAAGCGTGGTTTATCTATTCGATTATTTGTTATCCGGCCTGCCTCTGGAACTAGATAATCAAGGTGGTACTGTATACTAACAACACACACACACACAGAACCAAACCAATCATGCACAGGAATAACCCAGAAAGAGTATACAAGGGATATAGCTCTCTCTGTTGTTGTACCAACTGCAATCTTCATTGTTTTGATTGTGCTCGTCTGTGTTTGGAAGAATTGTGACTCTACTAAATGCAGCAAAATTCAGGGTACTAGCTCTTATACCGTATAGCGCAAAATTTTCGAGGGGCTTAATTTTCGTGGATTTCGTGGGTTAGAATTCTACACGAAAATTAAGTCCACGAAAAGTGTTCTTTAATTAGAATTACCTGCTATCATGCAAATATTTAAAGGCGTGGCTTCCGGTAAGCAGTCATTCCGCGAACATTGTGCAACAAAATGGCTTTTAGAGGCCAATCCACGAAATATAAGTGCCTCGAAAATTTCGCGCTATACGGTATATAAATCCAAACCTATTATAAATGACACGATAATAATTATGAGCACTTCAGTATAATTATACAGTTAGCTATAGGCATTTGATATAATTAAGCGCAGAACTATAAAGTCTCCGGCCCATTGTTAGCTGTATTACTTAATTTATATTGTGCATACATAATTATAATTATCAATATACTCATGATCAAATTTACCGATAATTTTATTATGGAATTCAGTACTATAATTATAATTATGTACTTTTATTTTTCCTCTTCCCACACAGCCAATAAACCAAACCATGATACGACGACAACATCAGAAACACAGTTCATTGAAAGCAACAACACAGTTTAAATGACTACTATAGATACAAACTATCTGGACAATCTGCAAACTCTCATTCCTATTCTGCAAGCAAGGCATTTCATAAATTATGCTGCAGTAGGCTAACTAATGACCAATAGTACTAGACTTTTCTAGAACAAAAATATGATGAAATTATCCCTATTCACGCACATTATGTCATACATCTACATGTATAGGTCCTGGAGTTATTGCTAAATTATGATGTAGATATATATAATTACAGGTCATGTCATAACATGTTTCCTGCATGCCCATTCATATACGTTTACGCATATCTAGATTTGTAAACGGTCTAGAAGTCATGTCACTTTATCGACACCGCTCACCATGCATGATCTACCTATAGAACCATGTTCGAACCAAAATAATTAATAACTATAGGACTGCACTTTCTGTTCTACCTCATTATAAATATACTAGGATCAATGCATGGCAGTGAAAAATGATGGTCTGGCATTGATGAACAGTGCACTATTTAAAAGCATTATTTTTTAGTCCTTCTCTAGCTCGTTTTAGACAAGATTCTAGATCTATAGCTACAGTAGCCTCGATCCCAGGCCAAGTCTCGGCCTGGGATCGAGGCTATTGCTGGTAGTCTGATTTCTTACATGTACCCGCTAAAGTTGATGGGCGCGGCATAAGCAGCCCCACCCCTGTAAATAATTTGCTCCTCATCACTGTACTTTGTACTCTGACTTTGTAGACTACTGCAAATGGATGACAAAGAAGAGCTAGAGGTAGGTAGACTAGATACTCATAGAGTCTACGAGGTAGACCTATATATATATTTAATTATAACTATTATACATAATTATTATGATATTCACACATACATGACAATCAGTATGAGCAGCATTATGCCGAAGTCAGCTCCTCGTACGACTGCATGTACTCGGACTATTCTGCTGCCAACATGACCATCATCGATCGCCAGCTTCGTTTCACCTCTGATGATAGCATTCTGGACATTGGAGGAGGGACTGCAGAAATCAGTCATCGGCTATGGAAGATGCATAATCTCAAAACACCTGTACTCTGTGTAGACCCATCAGAAGCAATGCTAGCAATAGCTCGAAATAAAGAAGGAGTAGAGACAGTTAAATCAACAGCTGAAGAATTCTTTATGAACGATTCGGATGGAAGATTATTCAGCAAGATATTGATTCTCGGTTGCTATCATCACTTGAGCGATCCCGGCATAGTTTTTGCTGGTGTTGCTAGGGTTCTTTCTGATAATGGAGTTTGCTTCGTGCTACGAGTCACTTCGGACTCCGCACCAATATGGTTTACAAATACACTCTTTAAGGAAGTAGATTTCCGGCAGATTGCTAAATTGGCAGAATCTAAAGGCTTGAGGGCAAAGATCTTGTACGATTGCGAGGCTAGCCGATTAAAAAAGGAGGCTTGTTTCCAGTTTCTAAGAAACAGAATGATATCTGGAATGTCAGAATTCACAGATGCTGAGATTGAGATGGGAATCAAAGAGTTGGACCAGAGGTACGGTGGAAGCCAGATCATTGACGTGGAGTACAAGGTTAACTTAGCCGTCATCACTAAGCGCTAATTGTGCAATTATACTAGTCGCTTATTGTATTACAACATACCTTTAATTGTTTCCGCAACTATGGACTATATCACTAGAATATTGCAGTTGTAGAATTTAGACTGGTTTCCATTTAGCTTCTGCAGCTGGTTTTTTCTTGTGATGTTGTTTGTTCTTATAGATCGACATAATTATATCGCACTGTGTATTATTATTTATTGCCCAGCACGAGTGCAACATTATTTTTGTCATGTCATAATTATCGTTCTACAATTGATTGTTGAGTCTCGTCATATACACTCACAATCTATAAGCCATATATATATACCCCTCGGCTTTTATTACAGACTTACAGTCAATGTTAATAGTGAGGTCATGGTATTGTTATACCAGAAGATGGCCATTGTATTGTGTCCATTTCTATAAAGTGCAGTGTACACTGCACACCTATGATTATAGATTGCATGCATGTCAAATATTGTTTCTAAGCAAGAGTAATAATTAGCAAATGTTAAATTCAGTTAATTGTTCACTTTGTTGACTCAACGACCGAACACCCATGAAGCTATAGCAGTTCCAGCGGCTCCTACAGCACTTCCAGCACTAGCGACTACTGCAGTACCAGTAGTACCAAGCCCAGCAGCTCCAACAGATTGTAGTGTGGCCACAACTCCTCCAGCCGCAGTGGGAGCTAGGGTTGACATCATGGTGTTGATCCAGCTGCTATCCCAGCAACTCCAAATCCAATAATACTGATTGCAGCAGGTATGCCAACAACAGCGACGACCGCACTCCCTGCCGCAACAGTTCCGAAAGTAGTCCAAGAGAACATGGTGAATCTGAGTGCATTATGTCATGACACTTAATCTTCAACTATGTATCAATGATATATATTTCCTTGCATACTATAATTTTATACCATAGTACCGAATTCATATATAGCGTGCATGGACACCATAATTTATAGCGAGCGCTCTTTTGATAATATATAAAGTATACGCTTTTTAGGAATGACAAATTTCTCTACGCACGCGATAGGTGTGTTTTAAAGGATTTAGTGATGTCACGTGATCTCTATATAGCCTCGTGTACAGCCTGCCATTAACTTGTACAGCTTGACCTGTTAAACTAGTTTCGTACCTGCATGGCTAATCAATGTTTCGTATTGATGTTAACAACTTGAAGGATTAAGCATGGTCATGCATGTGACTACTTTTATGATTGGCTGGAGATCATTAATTAATGTTGCGTAAAAAGTCTAAGGTATCACAAACAAGTTTAGAACATAAAACTGAACGATAGTATACACATGAATGGTGCAAGGTCCTCGCTCATGGTTTATTTCGTGGCTTTTATGATGTCACTAATTATAATAGATGTCGTAATGATCGGCACATAAAGAAAGCTAAGGTTTATGTATTCGATATAAAATGTGTAGAGTTTCGCTGTGAAATGGTCCAGAAAGTCTTATGTTGATGTAGACTACGCATTTTGAAGAAGCAGCTATCTGTAACCAGTTCTTCACTGCATGACCATCCACCTGCACTATATACCACTATACCACTGTACCACCAAAATTGATCTCAATTAAACTCGATTCAGTATTAACCTCTCTTTGCTCGGAGTTATGTGAACCTTCACAGTTTCATTGTTAAAGCCATGCATGCAGTCTTAAGTAATGCAGTGGGTGCAATTGGCATTACTTATGGCATAGGATTTTTTATGTAAAAAGCTACAGAAGTAGTGCCAATCCCTGGCTTTAACGATAGTGATGAAACTGTGAAGGTTCACAATGAGTGACGCCTTTAATATACTTAAAACGGCATCTATAGAGTCTATAGCTAAAATCACTTGTTTTAATGCTGGTACAGATTAAACTTGGCTATATATATAATTATATATACTAGGTGTATGTGTTCTAACCTCTAGATCAGGAGTATACATCAAGTATACTACTGACTAGATCTATAGGTCTACCACTTAATTAATACACATGCAGAAATCATTTCACCAGATCTGGCATGTAGATGTATCAGATTTTACTTATAATACTTACAAAACTAAACTTCTCTTATCTTGTCTCTGACGTTTTATATAGCTGCAGTGCTGAGTCAGCATGTGTTTGCTTACATCATCATGATTGTATAGATAGGTCTACTCCTCAAAGTTGCAAGATAATTATGAATATGAATATAATTTCTTTACATGTGCTCAACAAGTAGATATAGATCTAGTAGTCTAGTCTATAATAATAATATATATTCAAGGTAAAGCAATATGCACATCGAACAATTGCAAGTGCAGGACATTTCAATGAAATGTCTGCATGCTTTATATATATACATGTATGAATCTGTCATGCAGACATCATTAACTTGTTAAGTGTGATAGCCTAAGATAAACGAAAATTCATGTTTAAATGCCATTCACGTGAATTCGACAGTCCATCGATTTCTAAAGCGCCTCAGATTCTCTATATATATATAGGAGACATAGCACCACTATATATATTAGCTCTGGGCCCCAACTTCCAACAATATCTCGACGTGGTCCGATCCTATATACAATATTTTGCCTCCTCGACTGCATGCTTTAGAATCTCCATGAATGGAATTCAGTTTTTACGCTCTAGATATACAGTTTTACGCTATAGATCTAGCTATTAAACTGAGTATATAATTTTTTAGCTAGATCTATAGATTTTACTATGCAAAAATGTGGCAGTAACCTTATAAAAATCATAGTGAGATACAGGGCGGCCGGCCGTCCCTCTGGTTTTCAGACTGAGTGAAATGGGCTCGATCCTCTTGATTGGCAAGACTTAAAGCAGTTGCTCATGAATTTATTTTCACAAACATACGCGTCGATAAACTACGTATTTTGAACATTTCTAATAGCTCTCACATGCACTTTATTTCCTTTCTCAACTCTGAGAACATACAAAATCTCGCCTCCAGCAGGGGCGGCCGGACCCTCCACCGCATGGGGGCTTTCCTAGCCTTGAACAAGGGCTTTGCCCCCATTTCTTTTCTGCCCGCCCCCCCCCCCACCTAAAACATCTTCTTATATAGTCCTGAGATAGCCATTAGTAATTATTGGAATGCATAATTAGAGAATTGCTGAATGCATGCATGGTAATGATCAACGCATACACATGCACATGCACGGTAATGATCAACACATGCACATGCACAGCTCTACATAGACTCTGTAGCTTTCTAAACTAAATCAAGTTTCCATTAAAATCATGGTATATCTAGTTACACAATTATTATTCTCCCTGCTGGTCCTGAAGACAGCACAGTGCTTTTCTACATCAGGAGTTCCTTGTTATCTGCATCCATCAAGAGACGGTTGTCACTACAGTCAGAAGATTGACTCTCCTGCATGTACTAGCCCCAAGACAAGAGCAAAATTTGAAAATGGGGTAAAGCAATTGAATAGGTCCATGTACTCTCTGGAGCAGCAACTCATCAGGCTGGGCATCAGTGAGTTTGTACACTTATTGTGACTCACAACTCACATCCATGCACTGTTCTCTAGTAATTAGATACATGTATAGATTTAGATATCTATACATGCGCTTCGTCTCAAGGTGTATGGTGGTATTAGGAGCGTTTTACAGTTCTGCATGACTTCTTACATGTATACATGCAGTTCCGCCAGACAATGCCTGTTCTGAGCTGCCGGTGGTTGACAATAGTGGTGTCGTGTACAGTGACCTAAACTTAGCTCCAGGATGTGTAGGAAAGTACATCTGCAATGAGGGGTACTTTCTGAAGACCTTCAACGGACGTAGAGAGTTTAACTGTACCGAAGATGGCATTTGGGATGGGAATGTAACTTCTGCACCTATTACTTGTCTTTGTAAGTGTCTATTCATAAACACATGCACATGCATGTACAAATTATTTGCTATAAATGGTATTATTCTCATTGTGCATGTGTAAACCGTGAGAGTATTTGTATGAAGGTTTTTACTGTCACAGTGGAAGTTGACAGGTGTGATCTACCAAGTAAGATAAATAACGGGAATATTGAAAGTGACAAAGTCGCCCTACTGCCAGGAGATCTGGTCACTTACACTTGTGAGAAAGGTTATGAGTTGTCAGGCCAAGGAAAAAGGTATTGCTTAAGAAACGGAAATTGGAGTGATCAACAGCCTGAATGCTTGAGTAAGTGCTCTAAACAAAACATTTACTGTTTTACCAATAATCCATAAACTGTGGTGATTTGGGAAAGTTTGATGTTTGAGTAACTTTGATCTTATCTACTTTCAACACGAATTTACCCTGATGGTATTTCCAACAACAGAAATGTTGGTCAGGGATGCTCGGCATTTAAATGATTGGTATGAAACATTCGGCATCCATGCACAAATCACCCACTGTATACACACACACACACACAATAACACACAATGTATATATACTCTTCGTAGTAAAAGCATAATACAATCATTAATTGTCCATGCCATTGTGTAGACTATAATACTCTGTTACATGTGTTTTGCCTTTCATGCAGAAAAGAATCCAGATTTGGTTGATGCCGAAGGTACGTAACACTTAAAATGTGTATAATCGTGCCTCATTCCTTTCATTCAGCTGTCAGCAGTAGTCCAGGAATGGTTGCTGGTGTAAGTACTAGCTCTGTGTTGCTGTTTCTGGCAGTCGTGGTTATTACTGTGCTTGTTGTTTTGGTCATATATAGAGTCCGGAAGCAGCGTAAAGGTAATCCATGTTTATTTTGGTACGTACAAGGATTTTATATTGACTATATACCTCATGCAGGAATAGCAAACGATGTAAGAGATTCCCTCACTGTCAGTGATGAAGACTTTTCTCCGTCTCATCGTGTAATGAGTTCAGGGTATGCAAACATCGATGAAAATGAAGCCAAGCAAAAACCTCAGCCATCCAGGAAATCGGGAAAATCAGTTTATCGTGAAAAAGAATTCGAGAACAGTACTTTATAAAACTCAGAAAAAAACTCATTGACTACGCAAAATCATGCATGTAGATCTATACAAGTGTGCACACTGTAATATAATTACTGAGTCTTGATTATTTCGTACACAACAATTAATTGAGTTAACAGTTAATATATTTGTTTGCTTGGAAACTTGGGCAAGACGGATGTGTAGTACCCAATAATTTGCGCCCCTGGGATATTGATGATCATACCGTTGGCTGTCCTGTCAGCAGTTACACTTTGTTTCATTCTGTTTACTCCAACAGATGCAGAAAAGCTAAACATTTGATAACTTGCACTGAAAGACGCCCCAACCATAAGTTGAGTCAGATGGCTAACACTCTTTGCATCCACACCAGAAAACTGGAGCTTAATGCTTCTAGCCAATAAGAAGCTGGTTACATACTCCGGCATGAGATACAGGTTATTGTTATTTCCAGCCACGTATTCCTTAAATGTGGCTTCATCTTTTGGTCCAGGTGATACATATGTTGCCTTCTGCTCGTCTTCATTGTACTGACCCTGTGCAAAGACAATGAAAGTAAACCATTTTGGGCATACATACATAAGTCATTAACAATGTACTTACGAAAGAGAGAGTTGAGTCTTCAAAGATACTTGGTTTAAACCATGGTCTTTTCACTGTCACTCGTAATATTTCCCCAGAAACTTTCACATTAGCACTGCTGATGGCCTGCTCCAAGTCCGTATCACTTTTACCAACATTAACGCCTAGTCCCAAACCGAATCCATTCGGGATTCCCACACTTAATCCGGCAGCCACATTCAGAGAGTTTGATTCTTGAGAAGTATTTATATGGGAAGAGTCGGAGTCGTACTCAAATTGCAGCCATTCGTCATCTAGATTCTGTTCCGTCTCATTCAAAAGTTTATTAAGATCTTGAAAGTCATGTGAATCAGCAATGGGTCCCAAGTAAGGTTCAGTGCGACTTAGTTCACTTTCTAGCTCTAATAGTTCCTGTTGCAGAGATAAAATTCTTGTGTTTAAGAAAGTATTGAACTTTTTTTCGGAGTTGAGTGTAAACGCAGCAGACTGATACTGGGAAGAGACTTGTGCTTTTGTAAAGGATGCATCAACAGCCTCTTCGGTAGCAGCTTTAAGCTTTGTGCACGAATTATTCTTTTGTCCTCCTATACATTCCTGTCTTGCTTTCATTGCTTCCTTTGTTTTATTCTTTTGCTCCGAGGTTGCAGCAGCTACAGTTTCATTTAATGCGTTCAGTGTGTTTGAAGCTTCATCCTTGGTAATGTTTGCAAATGAAATCATAGTCTTTAGCGTTGAAATTTCACTCTCAACCAAACTCTTCTTAGCAAGCACCATATCACGGCTTGGGCCTTTTACTCTAAAGGAATCAGAATTAGGATTAATATAGGATAACTCTTTAATGTAACTTACTTATGAAGAAGATACTTGTACCAGTTTCCAGGTTCAAAGCTCACGGGATAGACGGTTCTAGTACGATCCAAAGATGTTACTCCAGACGCTCTAAGAGACATTTTTGCTTTCTCGACTTCCGAGCCCGATGATGCAACATCCATATATGCTTTGTACAATTCAACCCTCTCCTTTTCTCCAAATACTAGCCACTGCGTATAGGCACCTTCAACTCTCATGCTCAAAGACGGATAATTCCGTTGAAACCACAACTCATAATCCAACGAAGATCGAGAGCTTCTTGAATCTTCGATCTTCTGTTCCATTTCAAGCTGCCGTTGAGTATAAAGGTCTTGGTAGCGCTTATACAGGGTTAACCTAGTGGAGTTTATTGCCGGATTTTCTGGGTCTAGAATAGCAGAGGTAAGGTAGTTGCGACCTTCATTGTACCTACTTTCTGCCTCACTTGATTTTGACTTTATTCCAAGCAATTCCATTTGACTGATAATAGTTTCGTAAATTGTTGCCATGCTTTTGCTGTTAATGCCTCCAGATATAGGATCAGCTCCCACCACTGCATCTGCAATATCGAACCACTTCTCCATAACGGAGGGTGGAATAACTGTTTTAGCTGCCGAGGAATTCAGTCTAAGAAGACTCTGCTCATATTCCTTTCCAGGGTAGTAGTCCCAAAAGTTTAGCACTTTTCCTGGAGACAACATAACAAATCTGTTTGCAACTCTTCCACTTGAAAGTGGAGACTCAGGAAATGCGATGTTACGGAGGGTGGTATAAAGATCAAGCAATATCTTCTTTGAGTTCTTTGTTGCTTTCTCACGATCATCATCACTTTTGTTACCAACTACCAAACTAATTCCAGCAAGCAAAACTACAATCCACTTTAAATCCATGCTGATAGTCCTAGATCTATTTAGTTGTTAGTTAGTGAACGCTGCATAGATCTATCACTATCTAGCAAGAAGACCACTTCCGGTTTTGCGCCGCAAGCGCATGCGCAAACTAACAGGCAACTTGACAGCTACCTCACTTCGAACTATTGCTTTAGTTTACACACAATGAAGGTAGCTATCTTGTTGTACGTGGTTAAACTCTTGTTCTTTATACCTGATGGAGCTTTGGGAGCTTACCAATCAGCTGGATGCTCAGATGAAGGGTGTGGAATACCATGTTATCTTCGCCCAGCGAGTGATACTTGTCACTACACTGACCATAGCGATTCACCATGTGATGATGGGAGTGGAGATGACCTGTTGAATGAATTGTGGTTCCTCAACAATACTTTTGTCCGACTTCAGGATAAGCTTATACAGAAAGGAATAAGTGAGGATGATGGCCGTGCGGAGCTGTATCATAATGAGCCCATACTGGGCACCGTAAACATAATACGTGCTATCTATTAGGATCTTTATCATACCCTGACATTGCAGATATCTAGAAGAAAAATTAAACCACCCTAACCACACCTCCAACCATGCTTCCTAGGTCTATTATATTCTAGAATTATGTTTAGTGCTAATAGCACCATGTATTCTATCTAGAGTATACCTAACATGTCATAGGTTTGGAAAAACTCAGTAATTATAACACACGTGTCATGATAGTGTAGACTACACGTGCATCATTATACTTTTTATCTTACCACAGTTCCAGCTGGAGACTACTGCAGGCCTCTCCCAAATATTGAGCATGGAGGAGTGATATACACCGACCTCCTTATTAGCACTGGTGTATTTGCTACATATGTATGTGAACAAGGCTACAGCCTGCACGGACATGGAAAATACGAGTGTGCAGTAGATGGGGTTTGGTTAGGCAATACCACAGGACAGCTACCAACTTGTGAAGGTGAACATTATACATGTATGCATGTATACACGGCTATTGGTAGAGAACGTTAGCATGTGCAATCGATTTGTGAAGGTGGTTTTCTGTTGTCTTTAAAAAACCTGACTAATTTTCCGCAGATTCTCTGGTTATATGCGCACCGCTTGTTGCTATTCCCAGTGGCCACATTAGCTACACGATAAAAGATGCCACACAAATTAAACCGGGTGATATTGTTGTCTACTCCTGTGATCAACCGTACACACTAGAAGGCTCAAGCTATCGAGTTTGCCTAAGCAATGGAACGTGGACAGAGGAGGAGCCGTTATGTCTCGGTAAGACCGTATATATGCCATATATAACTTCTAGTGTCTGCTTGGGGAGTATACATGCATAAATCCATAAGTATACATAAAAGAAAAATTCCCAAATTAATGTCATATCTGTTTTAAGACACCTTTCAATGTTGCATATTATTACTATACAATCCCATTGTGTATACTAGTTCCACTAATGGTATCGTGTTGCTGACTCATAAACAGTAAACATGTGATTGATACTCGTGCACACATAGGTTTGTCCACAAGAATACTTGGTTAACAGAAAAACAGTTTACTTTCTGTTCTACATTCAGTTTAGCATAAGTTGGCACGATATTGCTAAACTTCTCTTTCCCAAATGAAACCTTTGCGTGTGAAACAAAAAATAGTGAAGATAATTAGGCGACAGTTTGCTAAACTACTGATTTCCCAAAATTGATCTATGTGTAGAACGATAAACAAACAGTGTTAGTGGGACTCATATTCTATCATAATGATAAGATTTAGATGTCCGGTACAGAAACTTGTTGGTGCTAAAGCATGTGACACTATAATAACTGTGATCTCGGATCGACAATGAGTCGACCAGGTGGTAAGAGTGTTATTGTATTTGGATAATATCTCTAGAAAGTACAATGAGTCGACCAGGTGGTGGTAGAGTATTATTGCATGTATTTGGGTACTATCTCTAAGAAGTACAATGAGTTGACCCGCTTATTGTTGTATTTGGGTATACTAGCTAAGACATTTATGTACATTGTTAAACCTTTATCATGCAGCACCTGATGATTCAAAACCAAGCACTCGCACAGCAGGTATTTAATACCTTGTAAAAGCAAGGAAGTCAATTCATACTTATCTTCTATGCAGATAGTCAATTGCCAGTCAAAATTGGTATACCTTTGGGGATTTTCGGTGGAATAGTACTACTTGTTATTGCTTGTGGTTTGATTTTCATCGTAGCCCGAAAGAAGTATAGAAAAGGTGACTAGCTATATACTTAGTGTGAATGGATCTGTATAATTGGCATTCAGGTTATAAGAACTTAAAGGAAGATGTCGATGGTACACAAAGCAGCAGGGCTCCAGCTCAAGAAGAAGACACACAAACTTTAGTTGAAACAGTTCAATAACAGAAATATTAGCTCCATTATTATAGCTGCATAAACAAACTGATACTGTATATAGCTCAGACTAATAAATAAGTTTGTGGACACTCCGTACATGATATAATTATAATACAGACAGACTATTAATAATGTATACTTCTATAATGTTCACAGTTACTCTCTACTGTATTTATTGCAGTTCGTTGCAGTTGCACACATGTGCATATATTTAACTTTGATCTTGAGGGAACAGTGGGAGAGTTTCAGTGTAGTAACCAATAATCTGAGCACCAGGAATCTTGATCCTCATGCCTGAAGCTGTTTTAGAAGCCGCAACATGAGATACTTGTTTCGTTTTAGTTTCAGAGTGGTGCACACGAAAGAATAGGAACCCGCCACTGCCGCTAGACTTGGTAACCGTGGACAAGTAGTAGTTGCTTGTAGAGGAATCTAGACCACTGAACTCCATTTCTATACTCCGAGCAAGAAGAAAGGACGTGGTATATTCTGGAAGCTTATAACGTCGTTCACCGCTCAGTAATGCATTGTAGTAGGCGTCTTCGTTGTTATATCCCCTTCCAGGTGAAACATATGTTCTTCTGTCATCCTCATCACTCTCAATCTGCATAATTATACCATCATGTTATAAGTATGATAATTAAAATTTGGAATATGGCAAAATACGTTATATCTCGTAACACAGCTAATATAGTACACAACTGACATAGGTTAATCCAGGATCATCAAATATCTCGGGCTTGAACCATGGTCTCTTTATGTTGACACGAAGAAGCTCTCCTTTGACTGAAATATTTGCCATTGCTAGTTTGTTTTCATGTGTGCGTTCATCAGAACTGGAAGATGAGCTTCCACCCCCACCAAAGAAAAAGAAGTGAGCACCACCACCTGTTGATGAGCTGGAAGTCGTATGGGTATCATCTGTTTTGCTAGAAGAGTCTGACGATTCGTACTCAAACTGCAACCATTGGTCGTCTTTGTATTCATTGGTGAGATTAGCAATAGCTAGTGATGATGCATCAATTAGACCACCAAGGTACGGACTAGCCTCGCCTAAAAGAGAATAGATACGAGACATTTCATCTTTAAGACGATTTGCCTCGTTCTTAAGCGATTCAATGTAATTTCCATTTGGTTCAGTCAAATATCTGAGGAACTCGGAGCTTGCATATTCGTCTGATTGAGCTACCAAGGAATTTATGGTAGGCTTAGCATTTTTCTGAAATTTTTTACATTCAGGTCCTGTTCCTGTATTGTCGATCATGCAAGTGTACATCATGTTGAGGTGACTTGTCACATTAGCACTGGCTTGCTGTTTTAAAAAATCGAATCGATCCTTCAAGTCATTCACATATCGATGTACATCAGAACCTGTTTTAATTTCTTGTACAAAAGTTATTGTTGTCTCTGTAGCATCCAGTCTACTTTGAAGTTTGCCAAGCATAACCTGAAGCTGATCTCTGCTGGGGCGTTGTTGCCTGTTAGGTAAGATAACATATAAGTATGCTTGCTCGTAATAGCTACAAACTTACTTTGGCAGTAGGTACTTGTACCAGTCAGAAGGCTCAAAGCTAACAGGATAAATACTTCTTGTTCTGTCCAGGGATTGGACACCAGCGGCCCTCATTGCTGCTCGTGCTTCCTCGATAGTCTGACCAGACGACCCTGTGTCCATGTATGCAATGTTCAGCTCGACCCTTTCTTTCTGCCCAAAAACCATCCACTTGGTGTATGCACTTTCTACTCTTGACTGCAGGGAAGGATAGTGACGCTGGAACCATAGCTCATAGTCAAGTGATCCAAAATTCAGTCTTTTGTCTTCTATCTTGTCTTCCATATCAAGCTTGCGGTCATTATACTGGTCACGATATCGTTCATAGAGAGCCAACATCGTGATGTTATTCAGTAGGTTTTCAGGGTCTGCAACTTTTTTAGTAAGGAAATCAACACCTTGATTATAGTAATGTTGCTCATTTTGGGTCCTTTCTTCAAGACCAGTGATCTTAATTTCGTGCAGTATAGACTTGTAGACATTTGCCAGACTTTTCCCTGTGTCTTGACTAACCAAATAGTTAGAACTAGGAATAGTATCAGCAAGGTCAAACCATTTTTCCATTACATGAGGAGGAACTACTGATTCTTTGCGCCTAGTGTTGTAATCCTGTTAGAATTATATATAGAGAGTCAATCACTCATTCATTATATAATTATGTGTTTATATACCTGTATGAACTTGGTGTACTCCTTTCCAGGAAAGTAGTCAAAGTAGTTCAGTACCTTGCCAGGCATCAGCATCAAAAATCTGTTTTCAATCTCTGTGGCTGGAACATTGCCAGCAGGGAAAGCTATATTCCTCAGTGTTCCGTAGAGCTCATTCGCGACCCCAGCTGCTCTTCTCTTGGCCTCATCAGCCTGATCCAGTGCAGTAGGTATGCTATGTGCTGCCGTAAAAACAGCAACAACAATGATTACTGTCAAAATAGACATTTTGCTATACTATAGATCTAAACCACTTCAGATGCACTTTAATGCAAGTAGATTTGCTGTAAATATCCCAATAAACGTTTCATTTTATATGCACAATCATTCACAGGAAGTAAATTTAGATCATCAAGACTGTGCATAAAAATGATTTTTGCACTGAGCAGATCTGTATCACTATGGTTAAAGATTTGTTCCAGACTATTGTATTGTGAGATATTAGGTAGACTCTATAGCTAGAGGTATCCTTTACCAAGAAACCAGTATTAGCATTGCAACCCTAGATCTAAATCTATCTAGTGTTCAATTGATTCTGGTCTGGAGCAAATGCCTGTGTGATGGCTAAGTTACTCCAAATCATCATCATTTACCACTGCTTCTGTGCAGTCATAAACGCAGATTCAGAATGTCGCCAAAAGTCCGTGCTGGAGGGTATCTACACTTCCCTTCACGATGCTATCACCAAGTATGCCATAAAACAGCCAGATGTGCAGCATGTTGATCTGTTACGAATTGGAAAGATGTTAGACTATGACGATTTCAATCCTGGAAAAAAACCCAGATTTGCAGCCCCAGGAATTCTACCGTTAAATGTTATCGAGAATGCTTTGCCTTTAGTGGACAAAATTTTTCCCACTGGAGCCACAGTAAAACCTGCCCCAGTTAACCACTCACAGAGTGACAAAGACTATCACTTTGAATCGCTTTCCTCTACATTCGATTTCATCCTCACTCATATGATGGTGAAGCCAAGGAATTTTTCATCAGAAGAAAAGCTTCGAGCTAAATATTATCTTCAAGAGCTTGTACCTAATCCTGAATTCGTTATTCAGAATAAAACTGAATTACCACGTTACTTATTGTACGATTACTATAGAAGTCTTTACTTGAGAGAAAAGGAGGATAAAGAGAGTCAGATGGACATCCACAGAGAGTCACTAACACAGGAAGGCTACGAAAACTGGGGTGTACAAAAGTTGCCCTCCCTTGAGAGTGATTCAGAAGCAGCATTTCAAAAATGGATGATTTTCGGTTACAAAAGTGAAGTTGAGCAAGAGCTGCAATACTTTGATATTGATTCTCACGAAGACACGCTAATGAGCACCCGTGCTCTGTTTAAGTCGATGGCAGTATACTCTACACATGATCCACACGTCCAAGTTTATCCATTCAGACTTGACCCAGAAGACTGGTTCCAGTCATTGAAATTGAAGTAAGCCTCTTAGACTATAGCACAACAATGCAAACATATTGTCTGGTTTACAATAGAAATTCCAAACAAGGAATTAGATTGTGCATGTCATGTGCACTGCCACGTACATGAACGTGGTTGATTCAGATTCCCTTTTCCATAGGGGTATTGTGCACTACTTTGTATTAGCTTGCCTGACTATTCCCACCCTTTAAATATAATTTTTATAGCTTGCTATTTTTGGAAATGATGTCATCAGAAATGATATTTCTGTTTTTCTTTTTAGACAACCCGAAAGCTCAGATGAGCTACGATATCGGATATCACTCCTCAAGGCACAGCAAGCATTAATGAATGCTACACGAAACGATCTTGCCGATAAGACAAATGAAGATGTAAGCAACTCACTCACAAAGATTAAGGAGATTATGGCAAAGCTTCAAGAGAGAGTAGAGAATGCAGTTGACAAACTAGTTCAAATGGAAGTAGATTGCTTTGCCAAAGTAAACCTTACAGTGTGTGGAAATATCATCGACAGTCACACTGCTTTTAGGCTTTTGCTTGATGGTGTTGCTGAGCATTATGAGCAAGCAGCGTATCTCGAGTCCATCCTGAACAGACGAGAAGAGACAATATCAGTGCTACGACAGAAATTAAACGAGGTGGCAGTAAGCATAAAGGATCTTAACAAGAGAATCTTACAAGCTCAAGATGCTGAAACAGGCGAGTTAATTGATCTTAGCACTGGCAGGCTTGTTGACAAAACATCAAGTGCAACATGCATGGAGGCCGGAAAAATTCAGTTCACATATCAATCTTCACAAGAGCCCATTGATACGTCAAAGTGCTTTGAAGAAATTCAAAATGATGAGTCCAAGAAATACTGTGCTGACGTTCGAGTTCCTCTGAATGCAGCCCAGTCACCACTTTGGTCTGTTCACTCTTGCTCAGTTGATCATGACCTAGAAGCATTCGATAATTTACTGAGCGAGTTTCATCATGTGATGAACACAATCGATACGGAAATTACAGCATCTCTTCACAGAGTGGATGTACACCGACCTTGGCTAGATGAGAAAATATTTCAAGATTCAGATCATTACACAATGGTAAAAGCACATGCATTCATACCAATCACAATTCATTAAATTCATGATTATAGTACATATGCACTTACGGCTAGCAATCCTTTTTTTTTACAGAAAACTTTTGTAGGCAAAATGGGGCTCTTGTTTAATTAAGACCTGTAGTATAAAATTATGGCTAATTGTCCCATAGCGCAGCAGTGTGTATAGTCCAAGATCAGTGTTACATCTGTTATCTTTCACTTACAGAAACGAAACCGAGGAATTGTATCACCTGGTCCTGTGTCCCCATTAAACTATTTCCATCAAGTTGCTCAAAGTGGTCAGTACCTTATGGCACAATTCACCTCTTCTCTTGTGTTAGCTACAAATGTGTCGATATTCTTTCCCGGACTAGGTAGTTGGAGGGACGAACAAAATAATGATGTTGATAATCACACAAATGCAGTCATTAATATGCTAATGAAATATGCGTACGCTCCAACTCTTGAGGGAGGATATGGACCTTTTACTCTTGCACCTGAAGGAGGCACTAGAAAAGAGAGTCATAACTTTAGAGTAGAACGAAAAAATGGTGGGGTGTTACTGCAAGCTCCAGGAGCTCAGCTCATTGGATTCATATCAAGTGTCATACCAAAGTTCCCAGAAGATCAAGGACCTGCCCCAAAACCTGTTTCCTGTATCTCGGAGCCATCGCAAGACCAAGATAATCGACGAAAAAGGAGGTCAATTCTTGAAAATGACACACCATACAAACCAAAAAATATAAGAAAACTGTCGAATAGGCTATTTTCAGAAAAAATGGACAAATCTCAAGGTCGAACTGCTGGAACAGTGCTGCATCATTTACCAAGTGAGTCTCTTGACGACCTCCTAAGAAAAGCAGGTAACACACATAACAAAATCGACAAACTTCTTGAGAAAATAGATACTGATATGGAATTACCTGCAGCCTTTTTTGAGTGAACCAAATTTGGTGTTTCTTCTGCATGTAGATACTTAAAGACGTCCAAACAGTTGATAGTAGTGTGTATAATATATAGACATGTCACTGTGTACACTGCTTATAATAGCTATTTAACTTAGTAAAATACATGCTGAATTTATTTGTGAAGCATTGGGTACAATCTGCCATGGTCACTGGAAATGGTCAGCCAGGGCCGGACCAAGGGGAGCATGCAAGGGCAAAAATTCCATTGAACCTGGTCTAGAAAAAACATTTCAATCTGAAAGTTGCTATCAGATCTCATCTCAATCTGAGCATCTGTGAATTATTTGTCCTCTGTTCTCCATGTACAAACTGGAATCATGCTTCCAGACAAGCAGAACAGGGTCTTAATTTACGTAGAAATGCAATAGAATGATGAAATAATTAGACTACGAGTGCATGTGATAGTATCTGAGAAAGAAGTAAGAATGTTTGTCCAAACAGACTACCAACATACAGAATAACAATAAAATATCTTCAATTTCTATAGAGTCGACATCATTATCAGTTTAATTGTTTGCGGTTAGGTGTTGTATAATCAACGACCTAGCACCTTTGAAGCCACAGCAGTTGTAGCAGCTCCTACAACACCTCCAGTACCAGCCAGGGCCGCAGCGCCTGCGGTACCAAGCCCAGCAGCTCCAACAGACTGCAGTGTGGCCACAACTCCTCCAGCCGCAGTGGGAGCCAAGACTGACATCATACCTGCTGCTGTTGATCCAGCTGCTATCCCACCAGCTGTGAAGCCGAGACCAGCCACTACAAGCGGTGCAGCAACAACAGTGACGACCGCACCTCCCACCGCAACAGCTCCGATAGATAATGAATATGTTAACCAAGAGGACATGGTGAACCTGTACGTGTGAACAGTGAAAAATCTCCATGAAAAAATGCCATTAAATAATCATAATTATAATTATAGTGCATGTTCGTGTTTTCGTGGATTGTTAACAGTTATGTATGTGAATTGTAGTTGGGCGTGGCCCGACTTCCCATTAAGAAAGGAGGTTGGGTTGAGCTTATCTTGGATTGTTCTGTTGCATTACGTAACACAGCTATGAATATATTAAGTGAACGGATATTCCCACCCTCCTTACCGAAATATTGCTTTAAAGGAACACTCACTCTCTACTATAATTATGTGGTTCCTGTGGTATGGTTTCTATGCAGCATGAAGTGGTTTCTACACAGCACATGGTCTTCAACGCAACGAAGTAGTTATTACATGGTATAAGGATAGCCTCGATCCCAGGCCGAGTTTATAACGGTTAGGCGAACAACTAGGCCTGGTACTAGTTGTCTGCGCATGCGTCAATCGTTCGTCAGATTCTGACCAATGGATATTCTCGTTCACTTTCGTGACATTTATATTCGTGTACTATCGTGTACTAGAAGTCAGTTCCCGTTTTATCATTATTGGAATCGATTGGAATGGCTCTTAGCTGAAGCTTCTCTCTTCTCTGAAGCTTATTCTGAAGACTGAACAGCAAGGGAAGAGGTATAAAGCTTTGTCAAGCTTGTTAAGGTTAGATATTTTTGTGTGGGCCCTATGGCTATGCTATCAAGTCTTGTTCATGTTTGGCAAGATCTACCGGTAGGTATAGACTATAGTTTCATCATTAATATGGTGGATCAAGTGAAGAGTGTGAGCTAGAGAACTTGGTGCTGCCATCATCAGCTCGTCGACAATGACACTATAACCTGTTTAATATGAGAAATTTAATATGTATAGATCTACACGTATTTAGAATGTCTACTTCTCTGTACAGGAGCAATGGCTAATATCCAGCTATCCCAACAGTGCTCCTCTTGGCTATACTAACTGACGAGACTGGACAGTTTGAGGTAAGGGTTTAACCGTCTTTGGTTTCTTTTAATATTGTCCTATACTCACAGGACTGGAGTATGACCTGCTCATCCGAGCGTTGCTGGGTAGCTCAGAGACATCAAAAGAATCTACGTTTTCTCAAGCAAAATTTAACTGAGTTACGAGTTGGGGCCTAGAATCAGAGAAGTCCAGCAGTCTGCTAAATCTTTTTGAAACGTAATTTGAAGGCATTCAATCATCCTGAAGTTGCCCTGGGTCACTGTAATTGTGCTGCAGCACAACTGGCAACTCCCCAGGCCTTTGTGAAGCAGCTCCCTATGTGCATCTTTTGTGTACTCCCTATGTGCATCTTTTGTGTACTCACTCTGTGCATTTTCTGTGCACAAATTTCGATTATTTATTTATTAAATATTTTTGCCGACCACAAATATACAATGGAAATTTGACGCATGCGCAGACAACTAGTACCAGGCCTAGTTGTTTGCCTAACCGTTATAAAAGCGAAAACTCAGTCTGGGGTCGAGGCTAGGTATAAGGAGTGCCACAAGCTGTTTATTGGCCCGTGTCTAGTATAGTGGTCAAGCGATAAATGCCCGAGATCACTATCTGCTACACGCAGGATGGAATGATTATAATAGTCGATGAACAATTTCTGATGTTTTCTGAATTTCTGAACAATTTCTAACAGATAATGATAATCTACATGGTAACATTGATTGCAGCATGGACACTCGATTTTCATGGATCAATCTGATGCCCAACCACACTTTAAGGACCCTTACCACAACACCGCAGCCACAATACACTCATAACTTGTGCATGTCAATGACGTTAATAATAATTATGATCGAATTCTTGCACATAAACTAGCTGGAACTTTATCAGTAACTGACAATGCCGCTACCCCAAGATAAATTTCTCAAGAGTCCCACAAATTAACAATTCCAATCAGAAGTCCTCTTACTACCCTGCAAAGGCTTCCAGTCGCAGTACAGCGTGGGAATGTGGCCTCAATAATGGGCACAATGGACCACACTAGACTCCCTTCACTGCACCTGTGGACTGCATGGCAAGCGCCGTGGTGAGAGTTGTCCCCCGTTGGAATGCAATTATAGAACAAATCACAAAATGCGTAATGCGTGGGTGATATTGCTTCAGCCTCGAGAACAGACTGCCAGTGATGTACTTATACTTGAGGCCGATAACATTTTGTGCAGTAATAGTTAGCGCGTGGACGGTGGCACATAAGTACCGTATAGCGGGTAATTTTCAGGGGGGAAAAATATTTGTAATTGAGCAATATGTAGTCATTTCGTGGATAATATTTTCGTGGTTGCTGCTTGCACTACAAGTAAAGGTAGGCAAGGTCGCTTCATTCGTGGGTAAAATATTCGTGGTCAAACCTCCAACCACGAAAACCACGAATATTGTGCTCCACGAAAATTACCCTCTATGGCAAAATAATTATGCTCTTTTTTCTGCCTATTATGCTTTTGAGCACTGCCCCAAATTCAGCCTATTATGCCCGTCGAAAGAACCCATTATGCCCCATATTGACGTCATAATTTTTTCAGCAGTTAGTAACAAAAAAATTATCTCTTTCACACTCTATCAACAAGAGATAATTTCATTTGGAAAATAATTATAACTGACATAATCTTCTAGATGTAAAAGAGGCATTTAAAAGAGAAAAAACATGTTGAGCAGCAGCAGAGGACCGTTGCATTTGCACCAAACTGACCAAATTTAAAATTTTAACCTTATTATGCCCCAATTATGCCAGCATAATGACCTAACCTATATATGCCCCAAATTATGCCGGCATAATTTTCCAGGGCCTACCCTCTACGGCATTTGTAACGTTTACATTCTTTATGCACTGGGACAACTCTCAACACAACAGCTTGCTAGTCCTCAGAGCGCAGTGAAGAGAGTGGTACCAGTCTAGGACCAGGAGCCCATAAAGAGAAGGAGCGGCTAACTACAGGGATCACATCTCGTAAGTGGTTATGACCGCATTTCCATATATGCAGGGTCACTAAGTGGTTGAATCCCTACACGTGTTATACGCAATGCAGGGATGCGGTTTGCAAGCACTTAGTCGCTTCCATACAAGGAAGTGCGGTTTCACCGGCAATTACGAGATGTGACCCCCGAGTGTGCGTTGAAGTTAGCCGCTCCTTCTCTTTATGGGCTCCTGCTAGGACTGACCACACTAGATCTATACCGTAAACGTTCTAATTATAGAACCAGCCTCGGTTAGGAAGCCCTCTTTTATAACGCCCATAATAATTATTATACTACCATATAAAATTCGTACTATTATTTTTTACTGGTTCTTTAAATTAGAACGATTGCGGTACACTACCACTGCAGACCTTTTGACTTTTAACATTGGAATTTTGACACATTTTACCCCATATAATATTATGTATTTATAGTAGTCTACATACTCTATTATAAATTGATGGGTATCAATTCAATTGACAATCATAGTCAGAACTTACAAAACTTTCTTCTCTCAATACTTTCTTTTTTATACTGAGTACGAGCAGGAGTGTATACACTCCTGAGTGAGTGTAGACGCTTTGCTTATTTGCTTACATCATAGTTATTTAGAGTACAATGTATTACATCATGGGATATAACACTTCAGTCACAGAAGCCATAAATACATCATGTAGTGGTACTCACACTCACAGAAGCCATAATATAGATATATTAGTAGGGACTGGGGAGTTCCTGAAGTCAGCATAAAATCATTTGCTCCCAACAGAGAACTTGAGGTGCAACAGCAGGACTGCATGTTATTGCATGCATGGCCAATGTTCCTCACCCATGTACATAATTTATAGTAATCTTATAACTTTGCTATGTGATATGGAGACAGAGGTATATAATTATAGCTAATGTTGTTTCATTTCGTCATCAGCTGTATTGCTTCAGGGTAGATCTAGACGAGGGGAGCTTTCATCAAGTGCAGGATGTTTCCCAGGCATAATTACATCAATTATTAGTAAGTAGACTTATATAGTAATTTCGATTCACTCCCATTGTTTATAATTATACATCCGTATATACATCTACCGTAAGCGTTCCAATTATAGAACCAGCCTCGGTTAGGACGCCCTCTTTTATAATTTTTTTTTTATTTTTTTTATTTTTATATTTTATATTTTATTGTACGTCGTTTAATTATTTTTTACTGGTTCTATAATTAGAACGTTTACGGTACCTATATACAGGTGTGTGAATGAATTTAAATGTGTGTATATAGTCTAGTGATAGTTTTTGCTTACTCACTGGTAGAGGTAATTTTCCAATTGTCATAATGATAACATGTAGTGTACACAACCTCCAAGTTTGGCAAAGAGGAATGCTCCACTATAATAGTTCTTAATGGCTAACTATGCACCCACTGTGCAGCTGTCGCTCTAGCTCAATTGCAGAGGGGCGTTTGAAACTGTCCTCAAGCAAGCATTTCTCGATTATATATTTTAATGGATGAGTAGGTTCCACATTGTCTAATTCGTTAATCCGTTCTTGCTTCGACTTGATTGACGGAAGACACCTTACTATTTGTAGCATTAGCACACCAAATTGAAATATGTCAAAACTTGAGTTGCAACGAGAAGAGTCAGTGTCAGCTTCAGGAGGCAAGTATCCTCTGTGTCCAAACACTGGCAGGGACATGGTCTGCACTGTAGTTTGAATGATTTTAGACATGCCAAAATCGCTGACCTTCGCCACTGGAATTGGCCCTTTAGTGTCCAACAGAATGTTGTCTGCACATAAATCTCTGTGAATAATCTGTTGACAGTGAATTTCTGCCAAAGCAGAGATGATATTATGGCACAAACTTCTTTGCGTAGCGATTGTTATTTCTCTTTCTGTTGCAAAAAACTGTCTCAAATTGCAGTCCATTAATTCTAAGACTAATACGAGGTGGCCTGTTTTGGGGTGTGTTTCTGTTGCTATGTGTCGCACAATATTTGGATGCTTGAACGATTCGAGGTATTCACATTCTTGTCGAAATCTCTGTACCGAATCACTGTTTGCTAGCGCAGCTGTAGGAAGACACATTAGAATCTCACTAGCTAGAAAATGTAGAACTTTCAATGCAACAGATTTTCCATTAAGCTCTCCTTTAAACACCGAACCAAACACTCCACCTCCAATAGATGCAGTCTTGTACAGCTTGAGGTCTCTTGATATGTACAAAACCGTAGGATCGTCAGTCAGAGGCAGAACAGAGTTTTCTGTACACACAGAAATTAATATATTGCTATAATTTTAGCCAGGTAATTCGATATAGCATGCATTGCATACATTCTATGCATGCACACAAATACAGTCCTTACCTTTAAGCACCTTGCAAACTTTCCCTGCAATATCTGCTAACCCCAACTCACAGCTGACTTTAACGAGAACCCTATAATGTGACCATTCAGTATAGGCACTTTTTCTGTACCAGGTATTTAGTAGCTCTTGAGTCTTCATGAAGAAAGTTAATTGGGGGTTCGTGTTGATGCCATTGATTTCTTGGGGTGTCAGCTTTAGTAGCTCTGCGTACTCGAGCCAGTTTGGAATGAGCTGGGCGATTCTTACTTTAAGTTCTTCTGAGAATGGTTGATCTAAGAACTTCAGATTTAGACCAACCTCTGCTGCTATTTGGTCAACTGAGGCATGTGGTATTTCTGTTTCTGAGTATGGAAATGAATGGAATGCCTAAAATAAATATCTGGTTCTATTTGTGCATGTATTGTACATCTAGATAGGCTTACATTTGCACTTACCATGGATCTGTCTTCCTGACAGTGTTCTCTCAATGCCCTTTTGTTGGTGTTGCTTTCTTTTTGCAATATCCAATGCTGTTTCGCCTCTATTGTTTTGTTTGTCTTTGTCAGCACCTCTCTCAATCAAAACTGTTACTATTTCTTCATGCCCTTTGCCACTGGCTAGTATTAGTGCAGTGGCTCCATCGTTATCTTGCATATTCACATTTGCTTGCTTTTCGAGTAAAAGTTGAACGATATCTTTGTGTCCGTTCTCGCTAGCTAACATCAAAGAACACACTCCGTAATTGTTTGTTGCGTCCACTTTAACAAGATTCGTTAGAGATTGAACAATTTCTAAGTGTCCATTTTGACTTGCTATCATTAGAGGTGACCATCCTTCTTTGTTTTGCTTATTTACATTTGCATCTTCATCGATCAGTAGCTCTACAATATCATAATGACCCTTTGCACATGCAATGGTGAGAGGAGTTTCTCCGTATGCATCTCTCCTGTTAACGTCTTCACCACTGTCGACAATTCTTTCCACAGCATCATAGTTTCCACGAAAGCACTCTACAATCAGCTGTTGCTCGATTCTGTTAGACCCCAATACAGAGAATCTGGAACCTTTCAAAGAATATCTTCTTCTTCTGCTGAAGGAAAATTTTAGTGTGATTGTTGAATGCCGTCTCCTTCTGGAATGTTGCCTCGAGTGTCTCCTCGACTGCTGCCTTGAATGTGGACGTGGACCTGCATCTGTAAGGGAACATACAGAATGTTTTATATGCTAAGCTAAATAATTAATTTGCAATCATGAAATGCTCTTTGAAGCTTCAACTACAATAAATAGTCTAAAAATAAACCGATTGGATTTAAAATGAACAACTGTCTGAAGTATTGCTATTATAGCCTAAATTACCTTTTGCTGTACTTTCTGCTCGTGATAAGCAATTTCCCATATTGAATATTCAGTCACGACAGTAAAGATCTAGATCTATAGTACAGTATATAGTTTGATTCTGCACAATGTCATATGGTAATACTGAGACGAAACTAAATATGGCGACATGAATTTTGATGTGTTTCATCACGAGCTTTCCTAATTTATCGTGCATGTCAGTGGGAGAGTTTGAGATTGGAATGTCAGCTCATTGCTACATCTGACACCTGTGACAATTAATGATTAAATGGTGTGTATTTAGGAAAAGGAAATGTAAATAGTCCGATGCACATGCATAACCTTGTACATAGATTTTGATTACAACTTTGGAGTGTTTTATTTATAGTGCACTTATACAATAAACCGTGTCAAAGCAGAGGAGGTACGACACGGTCACATGACCAGCCAAAAGGATTATGAATCTCATTAACTTGTGCATGAATATCATTCAAGACTGTGTACTTTGATAGTGGATTTGGTTTGGCGTGTATCTTTCAAGAAATACACTTGACATTTCTAAGATCAGGATTGTTGATTGCTGGGCTTATACTGATGTGAAATAGCTTTTCAAAAAGTTTCAACCACCACTTAGATTTTGAGTTTTTAGTGTAAATCTGTTTTAGAGTGTTCAATATTAAAGTATTTTGTGCCTGCATTCAGGATAGGATTACTTCCAACATCTGAGCCTTGGTTCTTACAACAAATCTAATCTCTACTTGTAAAACTCTAGCTACTAGCCAGCAACAAATTCATTGAGTTTTATGCTCTAAACTTGTCTCTTTATGGCGCTTACTTGCCACCAGTTGAATGTCGTCATTAGAATGCATTTTTAACGACTTCTTTGTCTTTCTTGCCTTCAATCAAGAAATAGCAGCCACGTGAGCTTAACCGCGTGTCGTACCTCCTCTAGTGTCAAAGCTACAGTAAGCTATTCAGTATAAAAACACACACATGATGATGTACAATTGTTGTATAGGCATGGAATGTTATTTTTGTATGTGCACGGGTATGAGGTTTTTTTGAGGGGAACTTCAAGGGTACGGTATGATTCTGCAAAACTGCAGCAAATTCAGTGTCCTTTTTAGCTACTCACGATTTTCAAGACGACTCTATTCTTTTTCATTTCCAAATAACACTCACCATCAGCCCGTAAGCTTTTTGTTTTTATAGGGGGCCTCTGAAATGCATGCATTTGTTTATGTATTTGACGTAATAAGTTTCGCAGGTTTTTGCGGGAGTTTTAGGGTAAAACACGGACGGTACCAGAGCCACTACGCAATGTAAGACATCACGTGAACTGCTTCCGTTGCCAATCCCTCTCTCTTTTCTATTTATGGACAGACAGACACACTACTGTAGTTGATGTAATTACAAAAAATGAGAGTGATGCACTTTTATAACCCAAAATATTGCAAGCTGGCACTTATATGCGCTACAGTTAGTGTATTGCAATCTCTTTACTTAGTACACACTCAGGTGTATCTACATTAAGTTGTTGGTCTCTGTATGTTACAGCTGCATGCATAAAGATCTAGAGTTATAATAATTATTATAGCACAGCTATATGCATCAAATGCATACACACAATAATTCCACAAATTATGGGTGACTTGTTGGCATGCCTTTTATAAGCGCCAGAAAAATTCATTCGTTGGTGCTTTTTAGGACCTATATTCAGTCTGAGAGGGCGCTTGAATTATGGTAGTGCTGTAATTGCATTAACTGCGGTAACGTATACCTCGCTGGGCACGAGGCATAATGACACACACTTTATTGTGGGAAGCCCTTCTAGATGCCAGCATGGAAGTGCACATGAAATGTGGTACGAACAAATCTAAATCATCTGACAAGAAAAAGACTGATTATCTGGCAATGGTTGATTACTGTCTAATCTATCTGCAGCATTCTTTACATCTTTAGCAAGAATACATAGCACCTTTTCCACATTCTCTCCTGTTTTAGCACTGATCTCCATAAACTTGAGTCCATGTTCTTCAGCAAACATTCTTCCTCTCTCTGTGCTCACTTGTCTGCTTTCAACCAGATCACACTTGTTACCCAATACCATTATCTGAATATTTTCTGAGTCGTACAATTGTTTACTCACTTTCTTTATTAACCAAAAATCTCTCAGACGTACAAATGTGTTTCAATTGTGATATCATACAGCAACAATACTCCAAAGCAACGCTTGTAGAAGATTCTTCCAATGCGTCCATACCTCTCTTCACCAAAAGTGTTCCAAAGCTGCATTTTGACAGATGTAGTGTCATCAATGTTGACTGTGCAATGCCTGATGTCTGGGCTGGAAGTATTGATTAGTATAGTAGGTTATGTGGATTTGTTGGAAATCCATTGGTTATTCCTCCCACAAGACTGCTTTTTCCTGTGCCTAGTTCACCCAGAAATATCACTTTAGCATTGAGAGTAGTATGAGATGATAACAGTTGCTCCGCCATCTGACAGCTCACGTGAATATATTTGCAACCGTGACGTCATCAACAGCAACAAAAATCACAAAGAATTGATAGAAAGATTGATAGTGTTGTAGGTTAGTGGCAATAGCTGAAGATGCAGTCCTATAACTCAAGCTATAACGTCTGATACTGGCTGCATAGGTATTGTAGCAACCACCAAGCCTTAAATAATGCCATGTCTCTTATTTTTGAAAGAGGTTGCACTGTTTTTGTTACAAAAAGCTACCACCAGCCCCCCTGGAATTTTTACTGAGACGGTGCTTATGGAATAACGGTGAGCGAGTACAAGCCAGTTTTAGCTGGTAGCTGTTGTACAAGCCTTTAGCTACAGTGTATGCTAAGTAAGGAACAGATTCGTTGTTACCAAAATTTTTTGTCACTTGCTTTAGCATGCCTAGTAAAGCCACACACAATTTGAGTACAAGTAAAAACATAAACAATATTTTAAGCTTAACAAACAATATCTTAAACATAACAATTTAATCTTAGTCTAACTCAGGCTCTGATTCGGACTGACTGGTTTGACTGTCACTCCCTGTATTTTGTCCGAACACCCAGTCGACGATGTCTTCCCCTTCTCTGTCTGTCAATCGGCCTGCCTCCACATCTTCTTCCAGAGATATAATGTGAGTTTCATTCTGTTTTGACCCTGCTATGTTATTACCACAATTTAAACACTCACAGCCAATTGAACAATGCTTCCCCCTTTTCTTGCAGCCACACCGTCCAGTCAAACAACCTGTCGAACACTTGCATCCTTTAAGGAGTGAGTCGACTCGATCACGGACAGCCTGTACGTTGGTGGCAGTATCCCATTTAATGGTGAGCTCATTGTCTGTGATACTCCAACCGTAGTTTTCTAATGTCATAATGGGTTGATCAGATTGTTGCCACATGTGTAGAACCCAACACGATCGCTTCCAATGAAGCAAAAGTGCATCATCAGATGGTATCAGCCAATCTCTGACTTTTATGCTGTTTCCAAAGTAGCTTGCGGTTGTATTCATAAAATCTGTGTTTGGTCTGTAAACCAACGTGCTATACTTGCGTGTTGTGCACTTGTATGTTAGCCTCGTTCCCAGGCCTTACTTTTTCTTGCTGTTGTCACTGTTCATCCACAAATCACTAGAAAGACATAGTGCTAGTGAGGCAGCAAAGAAAGAAATGGGCGTAGATCTACAGTTAAGAAAAAGTAAGGCCTGGTTTGGGAAATCGCGTGATCCTCAAGGATTTTTATGAACGTGGGCGATATGTAGCCCACAATCGTGACGTAAGGTATTCTCCCACGCATTCAGAGTTAATAAGACTGTACATGTACTGAGACAACCACCAAGCTGTGCTGCAAGTCAGATCAGAGAACCAGCGTGGCCAGCTCTGGTGGCAGTAGCTACCTGCTATATATGATAATGATGACTAACTTAAGCTATTCTCTTGATCTATACTAGCATGTAGAAAGACACAAGAAAAGGTAATAGTCTGATAGAATCTGAACACACAATCTAGACTAGTAGATCATCTAAGGTATATAGCTAGCTATAGTGCTTGCAAACTTCCAGTTCCAAGTCCATGTCCAGCTTGCTGCAGGCAAAGTTTTATTAGTCACAGATATCTGTGTGGGCAGTCCAACATCTCTAGCTCAGCATGCCCACGCTCATTTTCACCCTTCTACCACCCTTCTACCCTCACGTGACTTCCCGATACAGGCTCTCCTTTTTCCTAACTCTACGTCTATTTCTTTCTTTATTCCTCCAATTAATATCGTATTTTATCTCATTGAACGATTAAGACAGTATTTTATCTTATTGAACGATGTGATAAAGAACAGAAAAAGGAGAGCCTGTGTAGAGGCTACTTGTATGTAATATGATGTTTTAAGTTAACTGTTAAGTGGGGATCCATCTTGATGTAATAGATTGCTTTGTCGTTGTTAGGTCGGCCGAGTGTTTAGTTGAGTATTTGTGCACATAACTCATTAACACATCTTTGATTGTAGGCAATAATATCACATTGTTTTCTAAAAGCAGTTTTGCTACCTCAACTGCTGTAGCATTCATTGCCTTGTCTGCTACATCTTTCTCAGAGCCCACTGTATAACTGGAGAGTTGTTTTGAGAGGTCGTTGATGAGCTGCTCGAGGTCTGCATCTGTACTCTGGCATTTATTACTTTGGAGAATAATCAGGTGAGACTTGTAACATGTGTGGCAAACTTTGTCGCTTCAAGTATATGGCCATCAAAATCTGTGTGTTTTCTTAGGTACTCCTCTATCTTTCTAGGATTTGAGCATTTTCTGTGGTTAGTGACTCTCAGTGTGGTTCCACAAGTAGTACAATATACTTGCTTTGATGGCTGCACTAAATCGTACACTATGTGGTAGTGTCGTTTGCATAGTGGGATTGGTATTTGTAGTTCAGCAACTTCCAATTTAGCGCGTCGAAGTGCATCTTCTATGAGATCTTTGGGTTTACCGAGTGACGCTAGTATAGCATCTGTACATTCCAATACACTACATATGCTTTTTTTTGTTAGGTTTGTCCCATCGTGGTGCGTATGTATCATCCCCTAAACAGCGTGTTATATCCTTTCTACATTTAGGACAAACCTGGCGAGTGAAATCAATCTTCAAGGAGGCTGCAAGGGTACGTGCTGGCTCACTTCGCCAGTTGCTTGGACTACTCATATTCCCACTGACGCCATGGCACAACTCACATACTCCGTTGTCTGCAACACTGTCACTGACTTCCCCAAAAGAAAGCTGCCTTCTAGTTTTTCGCTTACTAGCCATTCCCCTAGACACTATTTTACAACTGTTTGTATTAATTTTTTATATCATTATTGTGTGACACAACAAACCTGGAATGTCTACGTCTATGATGTGTCCATGGTCTGTGTGGTGCACTCCATCTTGTGGGACTCCATGTGGTTTGACATGGAAATTGTGGTCAAGTTTTGCAAGCTCATAATTTTTGCTTCAAAGCTGGGTACAAGCAAAATGTTTTTGCAAAGTAATGCTCAAAGCTTACAAATTTTGTTGATACCCATCACGTAGCTTCACTTTGTTAGCAAAATTTTTTGTCACTTGTTCTAGAGGAGTACTATCATATGACATAGAGTGCTATTTGAGCTCGTGGAGCCAAACTTATAAAAGTTTAACAACTATTCTCGTGTATGCATGTAGACTAGGAACAGTTCTACGTGCCTGAGCTCGTTCGTGAGTGTATGTACAATACTTCGTGGAATATAAGTGTGTGAATATTTAATTACTTGTAGTATAGCTTCATTTTGATAGCGGAAGTTGAACTTCCGTTGCAAATAAATTTGTGTACTTACTATAGAGTAAACCACTGAAGATCAGCCACCATGATAAATCGGCCGCTTGTACGCCAACACAGCACTTGCAAATTGATTTATTTTTGCTACTATATAGAGCTCTTGATGTGATGTTCCTATGAACCAAACGAGACTTGCAACCAACGTTGTGTTCCGGAGTTAGAGTTAACTTTCCAGCGCTGCCGAAAGTACATATATTCAGCCAATTGCATGTATTTCTGGCACAACGATCTTCTCTAGAGTAAGGAGACACGATCCAGCTAAGATTAACTTCTAGTAGTAGCTAACTATGTCTACTAGCTGCATGCAAAATATGAAACTCTGTGGTGCAGCTGTTCTACTACTAGCCACGCTTTTTTCTCACAAATCTACTGATTAAAATTCGGCCACGCCCATTGCTTTCAAAACTATCTTGCCACGTGGATAAATCGAAAGTGCTACTGTGTGAGACGTGTTTCCAGGTACTAGGTGCTTCTAGGCTCGCTTCTAGGTAATTAATGAGCTAGCTAGCTTCATGGCCATATTTGTATCTATGTTTTGGCAATGGTTTACAGTGTGCTTTTAGTATTGTAATAACAACAGCTTCACTTCACTTTGAGACAAACTTAGAACCCCACAATTATGGTGCTGAACATTTATTTTTGTCTTTGCTTATTCTGTAGGTTACATATGGCTGAAGTACCGCTAAAAGAAAGAATATTTTATAGCCGTACTAAGAAAGCTGCGACTGTATGTGAAGTTAACTCAAAAAATCGCCCACCCTCATACAAGCATTGGGATTTGAAAACCGTAAGCACTGCTTGTTCAGCTATTAGAAATGGTACGTTGAGTCAACGACGTGCTGCTGAAGAATATGGTATTCCTAGGTCCACACTGGGCGATTACTATCGAGGAAGCACTCTTCCTGGTGCCAAAAGTGGCCCAAACAAGTATCTCTCTGATGCAGAAGAAGCAGAACTGACCAGGTTCTTGATTAGATGTGCCTCTGTTGGCTTTCCTAAAACCAGAAGTAATGTAATTGCAATTGTGCAAAGAGTGTGCGACCGTAAAGGAGTCAAGGTCACAGTCACTCATGGTTGGTATGAAAGCTTCACAAAGCGACACTCGGAACTAGTTTTGCGAATTCCTGCTAAATTGTCTGTAGCAAGAGCAAAAGCCACGGATGGTGAGTAATGTGCATGTGCATGTACTTGTATATGTGTGGGTCTCATTGTTTTGTTACCACGTGATTCTGATGTGCATTTATAGGAGTGAGTGTTCAGACTGGGAGAAAGAAAACAGGTTTGTATTTGTGTACATGCATGTATTGTACTGACTGTATATTCATGGTAAAATGCAGCTCCAGACGACCAAGCTCCTGTTGTTGTCATTGATCCTGAGAGCCCAGTGAAAAGCAGCGGGGAAAGTGCTGCAAGGAATGTCAAATCTACGCCCTTTAGTACACGTGCTGGTGACTCGAAGGCATATAAGGTAAATAATGTATTACTTGTGCAGTTACACTCCATAGGATAATATCATAGAGTTGTATATCATACAGCGGGTAATTTTCGTGGGGTAAGATTTGTTATGATGCTTATGTATGTCATTGTATCTGTAGGTACACTTTCAAGTATCCAATGAATCATTGCTTGATGACTCAGAAACAAATCCGTGCTTAAAAGATTGGGTTAGTGATCTTGGTCTCTCTCTTTATGAGAAACAAGCCCTTCAACGTAATGCTTGGCTGTCAGCAAATCATATTTCTGCTGCAAATATGCTGCTCAGAAGAGAATTCCCTCATCAAAACGGACTTCAAGATACTATGTACTTGCTTGAAAATCTCCAGTGGAGATCGTCAGCTCATGAATTTGTGCAAATAATTCATGTTGGAGGATTTCATTGGGCGTGCTTATCAAATAAATTATCATCTGATGCAAGTAAAATACAGCTGTATGACAGTCTTCACATAGAACCTGGCCCTACCATTATTGAACAGTCTTGCACGATTCTCCATTGTATGAAAGACCGTTTCACAATCCAAGTTGTGAATGTTCAACTTCAGTATACTGGTGATTCTTGTGGTTTGTTTGCCATCGCTATGGCTTATGATTTATGTTCTGGTCGAAACCCTTTGAAAATCAGCTACGATGAATCGATGATGAGAGTTCATCTGGAGCGTTGCTTCAACAATCGTGAACTGTCACGCTTCCCACGAGCTGCAAAAAAAAGGGATTGCCCCAAGACAATAGTCGCAAAAACGCAGGTTCCTGTATACTGTAGTTGCCGATATTCTGATGTGGAAGTCACATCGAGGTTTGGGGATATGGCGTCATGTGACAGTTGCAGTAAATGGTACCACCAGGATTGCGAAAACATTCCGAACGCTGTTTTTAATGATACTCAAAAAACATGGTTTTGTATGTCGTGTAGCCAGTAATAATAATATTGTTTTTATGTTCTTTTTGTAGTCTATTTTGTCTATTTTGTCTGTGGTACCATATAATCGTTGAGGATTGCTCTTATAATAGTTGGGGCGGTTGGAGTCGAGGCTAATGATGTTATAACCTGCAATGGGGCGTGGCCGAATTTCAATCAGTAAATTTGTGAGAAAAAAGCGTGGCTAGTAGTGGAACAGCTGCACCACAGAGTTTTATATTTTGCATGCAGCTAGTAGACATAGTTAGCTACTACTAGAAGTTAATCTTAGCTGGATCGTGTCTCCTTACTCTAGAGTAGATCGTTGTGCCAGAAATACATGCAATTGGCTGAATATATGTACTTTCGGCAGCGCTGGGAAGTTAACTCTAACTCCGGAACACAACGTTGGTTGCAAGTCTCGTTTGGCTCATAGAAACATCACATCAAGAGCTCTATATAGTAGCAAAAATAAATCAATTTGCAAGTGCTGTGTTGGCGTACAAGCGGCCGATTTATCATGGTGGCTGATCTTCAGTGGTTTACTCTAGTACTTCCGGAATCTTGGCGGAACAACTGATAACATTTTAGACTTCGACACTGTCTGCCATTAATTTTGTTTATATTCGGTAAAGATCATTATGTCAACAACCAATAAACTTCACATTATTAAAGCAGAACAGTGTGCAGTAGCTAGTTGTGTGCTCTATGCTCAGAGAAATGGTGTCTTTGGTGAAGTTGTTTCTGTGTACTCTAGGTGTTTGCTTTGTTCAGAGTCAAACTATAATCGGTAAGCCTGTAAATCTAGATCTATACTCAGCTAGATCTAGCTGTGATATCTAGCTACCCACTTGTCTTGTATAAGATTTAATAGCCGCAATCGGCAATAACCTTTATGGGTATCTGTAGATATTTGTGAGTGTGATCGTACTGGCTCACTGAGTGGAGAGTGTGGTACTGACCGTCAGTGTGACTGCAAGCCTGGTGTGGGAGGATTGCAGTGCGACCTGTGTCTACCAGGTTACACTGCCTTCAGTGCAGAGGGATGCAGGTTGGACATGCATGGAAATGCATTCTCTTATGCATATCTACTGTATTGCATTGTTACTGAAGTTCAATTGTGCAATCATAAACTCTTGTCTATACGAAAATATTATTGCCAGGATAGCACTCCCCTTGGTTCTTACATTTGTAATATGAAAAGATTGCCAGCTAGTATAGAACTCTTTGCACAGTCACGTACTAAACAGTACACATTACACTATCCTACTGATGAGGTGGCCTAGTGTTACTTTTGCAGCTGTTATTGCTATGCAATACCTTTATGTGGCTGCGAGCATCTGCTTAGTGAAGCCGTTTTTAAACATCACCTAATAATAATGAAATTTGATCATCTTGATGTTACTTTAGCTCAAAGATTTACCCGCAAATCTTCTTTCTGCAGATCATTAGATGAGTGTCAGTGTCATCCCCAAGGGTCTCTGTCCAAAGATTGCAACCCAAATGGTGTTTGCAACTGTCGGTTGGGAATCCAAGGAGACAAGTGTGACACATGTCAAGATGGCTTCCATAGGATTGATTTGGGATGCATTCGTAAGTTAGTAATGTTTTTTGTGACATAACCGAAATTTACTAAAGTAATCAGGATACCTAATTAGTCAGATTTCGTTGTGACCTGCTGTCACTATGGTCTGTATAGTGTATAGTTTGCTGATCACTCACCGTTTGTTACCTGCACATATATACAGCTTGCCCGACATGCTTTGACCAAGTAACCATCCAGTTCATGCTCACTCTGGAGTTGTACAATAATTTGCTGCAGCGCCTTAATGATACTCTTTCCTCCAATACCACTACTGGACTAACACCTGATCTGATTGACGAGATTGACATGTATCGCATTCTCCTCACTGACCTTCTTCAGCGAGCTATCAATGCAACCGGAAGGTAAGCAAAGAGATATATCTCCTTATCTATACAGCTTCTGTTCATATGGAATCAGAATACATGCAGGGAGGGAGCATGCATGCTAAGTCTTTAGTAGCTGTTCACATAATGGTATATGGGTGCGTGCACTGATGTACCTGTCTCTACAAGTAACTATGTACGTACACATGCAATTTGCATTTCTGCTTTTTTTTTCAGAGAGCAAGACCTTACTTCATATCTAGCTGAATTTAAGATGGAAATCGATGATCTCATGGACGACTTAGACAGCTATGACGTAAACATCACCAGAGCCGAGGAAACAGTTGATTCACTGTTCCTTCAGGCAAACAGGACCAAATCCCTGCTCCAACAGCTGACAAGTCTTGTGAGATCACTGGAAATTAGAGTTAACGAGGACTTACGATTGCAACTGACAGATTTGCTCACGTTGAACGAACAACTGACAAGACAGGTTAGTAAACACATTGGAGCAGTTACTACACAATTTTATTGTGACCTACGTAATATTTATACTGCTGCATAATATTATTGTTATGCCTAATTTGGTTGCACAGTCATGCTTACTGTGTATGTGGTTGATATTAATAATCAATTTGATAGTTTGATGAGCTGGTGCGGCTGGCAACTGAAGCGAATGGAGCATCATTGAGCCAACAATCACAAGCTGATGACCTTCTCTTGCAAGCAACGGACACACTGAGCAATGTTACTTCTTCCATACAATCCTTACAAGAAGCGATAAACGTTCAAAATCAAGTCCTACAGATCTTTGAAATGATCCAAAACGAAACAATTCCTCGATTGGAAACACTTTATTTAGAAGGTACCAGTGCTTTGAGTGAAGCTGAACTCAATGTACCAATCGCTTTGGAAGATTCTATTCGGATTCTTGAGACGATCTTGGGTATTGTAATTCCACAGCACAACTTGACTGAACGGCAAGAAACACTAAGTCAATTACGCAACGAAACAACCAGCTTATTTACCACCATCACCCAACTCGATTTACGCTTAGAAATCTTACTTACAAATTTCTCAAGCTACAATGAAACAGCTAGTAGGTTACTGTACGAGAGTGAGGCACTAAACAACGAAGCAGAAGAACTATTGGCCATTGCCGAAGAAGCACTCTTGTCTGCCAATGATAGTGTAACCGTTGGAAATGAAATTATTCGAGAAGCAAGACGTCTTTTGATGGAGATTCAAAATCGACTGTCTGAGGGTCGTGAATTCACCACAGGACTTGAAACAGTCATTAGGAACATTGAACTGGCCGAGAGTCTGTCCTTACAAGCTGAGAATGAGACTACTGTGAGAGGCAGGGAGCTAATGGAGGCTGTGAGGGCTGCGAATATGGCTGCCTCATTTTTGGAAAATGCTAGTGTTAATCTAGCCAATGCATTCCAGGTATGAGAGCACTTACAATGTGTGCATCTACTGTATAGCGAGAGGAATTTGGTGAGGAAATAAATTATGAATTTGGCAAATAATAGGGATCACCAATAATAATTTATTAAGCTATAATTATAACCATGTTATAGCTACGTAGGAACTGCTTGCCTCAATCTATCTCACTTAGTTGATAATTGCCATAATAGAAATCTATGCGCTTCAGTTGCCAAATTTACCCGCTATAGGGTGTATACGTATCGTTCTTGATAGTTGAATTTTACAGGTTGCTACAAATGCCAGTCTTTCTGCTAATCAGCTTCTGTTGGATGCTCAAGCACTAAATTACACAGCCACAAGTTTCGCAAGTAATATTTCTCAAGCAAGCAGTAATGTGGATCAGCTGGAAGACACAGTTAGAGATGACACTGACTCCATTGCTATGGTGACAGACACTGCCAATGAGACTATATCAGTAGCTGCCGATCTCACAACGAGACTACTTGTCATAAATGTAAGTATACATGTATGACTGTTGTTAATTGTGATAATAATAGTATCATTACAATATAGATACAGTTTTGTGTATGTACGTACGACATGCATGCAGGCACCAGGTCCCAACATGCAATACAGCCCTAATGATTGCTACACAGTGCTTATCTATAGTCATCACTGAGGAACCATGTTGACCAAAATTAATGTGTACAATTACCGTATAGCGTGAAATTTTCTAGGGGCTTAATTTTCACGGATTTCGTGGTTTAGAATTGTACACGAAAATTAAGTCCACGAAAATTGTTCTTTAATTAGAATTATCATGCAAAATATTTAAAGGCGTGGCTTCCGGTAAGCAATCATTCCGCAAACATTGTGCAATGAAATGGCTTTTAGAGGCCAATCCACGAAATATAAGTGCCTCGAAAATTTCGCGCTATATACGGTATGTATGTACATGCATGCACTGATGCACGTTCACGATTGGGTATATACATAACTGTGAGTAAATATTCAGGACATTTTTTATGTAACCATTATTATCTTCTACTGCAGGATCTATTGGTCAATCTTACTCAAGAGCTAGAAGGTATTGCACTTATCTCCCCAGAACGAATTTTGAACATCAACTCCACCCTTACGAGCTTTGAGGAAGATGCAGCGTCCAATCAAATTCTAGTCGACTCTCTCACAGTAGAAGTGAGGCAGCTACAAGAATCTGCTGATGAGTTACGGCTACGGTACACCCAAGTCCAACAGCACAGGGACTTACTGCAAGACATACTGAGAAATGTGGAGGATCTGAACTGCAGGGAACAATTCGAGAACTAGTCTACGTTACATGTATGAATATAAGGCAGAAAACATACTTGCGTGTATTTTCTTTCACGTACCATATAATACAGGATCTATGGCAAAGCTGTAAGACTCTGTAACATACAAGGTTCATGCAATGAACTATGGTACGTATAATTATCATTTTGATGTTTATTAAAAATGGTGACAATGTATAAAGAATCAACTTACAGACAAATGGTTAAAATATATAAAACTGTTATTGTGACTACAGTCTAATACATAATTATATAGTTGAGTTGGTGTTCTGCCTATTGTCTAGCCCGGGCATAAGCTTTGTCAATGCTGCAGAATGAATGACAGTATATCAAAACCTGAATATTGTCATAATTATCATAAAGAGAAGAGGGCAATACAACAATTGGTACTTTCAAAGCGGCTGGCAATTAATGAAGTGGAACCTAAAATATGTATAATTATTGCTAAGACTTAATTGGCACCTACATGTAACTACGTAGCTGTGTCTTGATGGCTGAATTAAATACAAAAAGAAACAAATTTCTGGGGATTAGTCTGCACCCATGCAGGTGTGATCTTGAGGACTAATTATCGGTGAAGGCAATGGGTACAAAGAGTATAATTATACGATATACTAAGATGAGGTACTCACCAGTCACAGATGACTGCATCCACCCCAGCGTTGGCCTGCATCTCAACAGTCGCACTGTCATTATTAGTATCCCCCCAACTAAACAACACAATGCCTCTTTCTTTCACCACCTTGATCAAATGAGGGTCCTCCAGAAATATATAAGAATCGGCCACTATGCCCTGCACATGAGAGATTTAAAAGCAGAGCCACATGTGTACAATGCACACACATGATTGGTAGCAGTTGGTCATAGTTTTTTGATTTATAGTTTTTAGGCACATAATCATTTGGTACATGTACATCATACTTGCACAGACAAATAATAAGTACTGTACGGCAAGCGTATTGCGCATACAGTCAGTAACAGCTAGGTACGTAGCAAACCAGATTGTAGGAAATGTGCATAATTATCGTATTCTCACCGACAGTTTCTCAGCAGTGACGTGCATCATGGCATCATGCATGGTGTGAGCACGTACATCCAGAGGGTCATCATAGATGGGGTTGAGACATGCGGTGAGGAACATCACAGGATACTTGGACTGCTTACGGCGAAGGCTGTACGTACATGACAATACACATTCTCACTCATGTAGAGAATACATAACCTCACCACTATTATAACTATGTACACAGAAATACGTAATTTTGTACTTTCCAACTCTCAACTCTGATTGAGGTTCACTGCACCTTTGCTCAACAGAGGTACAATGGCATGCATTTACATGTACATTCAACATGCACATACACTGTACAGGTCAGCTGATCATGTTATAGTGCTACTCCATTTATAATTTCAACTGCACCACTTACACTGTGCACATGTCTGGATTGAAACACGAGAATATCACCATTCTATCACCAGCATGATGATCCACAACCTTCAGAATCGTGTCTGCCATATCATTGCAATCAAAGCAGTCGTAGTTTTCTCCCACAGTTCCGTCCTTAGCCCTCTCAGGTAGTGGGTACTTGACCTCTATATTGAACCCTAAGCTGGGCGGAACACCATGGAAAACCTGTGTGAACAGGTAGTTCACATGTAGTGAGGATAAAAACACAGGTACAGGTACATGCACAATGGAACCTCTAAATGACAGAAGGACACTTGTGGGGCCAATATAAATTCTTGTAGAAAGGTGGTCTTCCATTGTTATACACTATTTTGGGGACAGACGGAAGCCATTGTCTTAAATAGAGAAGTTTCCTCTATTCTGAGGCTCAAACTGTTAGTACAATGAGAACCTAGTGTGTTGTATACAACAAATATTATGCCTAACAGCTTTGAGTTTAAAATAAAATGTACAGTGGAAATAACAGCTAGAGCGTTCGGAAAATGAGCCTTGCTACACAGACAATGATTCCTGTCTCCAACACATGTACCGGTACATGCATTTACAGACATACAATCATCAAGCTGCAGGTACATGTACATGTATGTACAATGTAACTCTACGTATGTAACAGTTAACACACGTTTTCTAAGGTTGGGAATTTCCTTTTTTCTTCATGTTCTATCTCTCTGATAGAACTCGAGCAGCATGTATTATCCGAGCAACACGTCTTGTTGGAGCAACAGCACTTATTAGAACAATTGCAAGGGATCTCCACTGTGAAAAAGACCGAATTACAATAGGAGTTCCATCATCAGTTTACGATATAATTATATACAGAAGGACAAACATACATAACAATGCAATAACATGCTGATGACTCTACCTTCCTCTCCCGAGGCATGTGAATTGTCCAGTTTCAGTGATTGCAGCTGATGTAGTGTCAGGTCCTTGACCTCCATGGCGTAGAGCTCCCCTGAGAAGAATCCCTCTCTGGCCAGTGTGGTAGCTACCAGGAAATTGTGGTAGACTACCGGCACATGGTCCCGGGTCAGGTGGACGTCAAACTCCACATAGTCAGCACCGTAATTGCCCGCCATCTTGAGAGATGCTATCGTGTTCTCTGTCTCAGTAGCCTTCCTGGGAGAGGGAGAAGGTGACGTAAAAGTATACATGCATTAGCTCATGTATGCTAAAAGTTGTGACCACTGCTGAAATCATACATTTTGCTGTGTACAGTAATGGAAAATAATTGCTTATTTTATCTTATCTTATCTAGGTCAAACACTTTCAATACACGTACGTTGAAAGCACCTACACTAGAGCAATGCTATATATGTACAATCATACAGTTGTGGATGGTGAGAGTCTCCCAGTCCCCTGTGTCCAATGTGCAGCATCCTCTTGTGCTGTCTCCAGCAGTTGGAGTAGGTGTGTTTGGTGGAGTGGAGGAGGGGCAACTCTCGCACAGGATGAATGAGCAGGAAAGACACTGCAAGTCGGAACAATACTGGGTTTGATGGTAAATGAACTGCAGGTTTGAGTAATAAAAGAGCATACCACTACATAGTTGAGCGAAGAGAAACGACATGAAATAGTAATGCTCTCTCAATAAATCAGATGTTACATTACATACGTAACAATTAATACTAATTAATGTTACGATGAAGGCAGAGATTGAGCTTACGTGAGAGTGCTTACGTGAGAGTGTTCCTATTGGTAGAAGTTCATGTAAGTGAGAGAAGACGGTGAGAGTCACTTGTCCACTGGTCTGGTCGCCCAGGTACTGCCGAGGGAAGAGGCTGGCCCTGCCCACTTTGGAGGCTGAGGATAGTGGGATGGGAAGAGGGGGAGTGCAGTCACTCTCGATCCTGTACACATCAACAGAGAAGCCCTACCAGCAACCAAAAATTTCGAGATAGTTACATAACTGTGAATTTAGTTTTCAAGACGCTAAGGCAAACATTTAAACCATACACACACAGTAATCCGAGTGTATAGAGACTAAGGGCACCACCTATAATTATATCAACGAGTAGAAATCTTAGTTCAATATCTTCTACTAAGGGAAACTCACAGTGTCTTGGAAGTCGACTGACTCTGTGGTGAATATGACCAAGTTGGTTTGCTGATTATAAGGACAGCCCCCATCTGCAAGGTCAAAGGTCACACAATCTCCCTCGGTCCTACTCAAGAGCTTGGCTTTGCATGGAGAGCAGTCTACAGTCTGAGAGTGTGGGTGGGTTAGAAGCATTGAAGGAAGGAATCAGACAATAGACGCAGAACGACATTGAGTGTATAGTTGCAGTACACCTTATGATTCACCTTGTTCTGTTTGATAGAGAATGGGTGGATGGTGAGGAGGTAGCGAGTGTCTGGAGGGTGGTCAGAGATGGAGAGTGCACTCCCCAGAGTCCCCAGCTGCAGATGGAGCTCACTGGTACTCACCAGCCAACCATCGCCAGTGTGGGACTGTCCAGCTACATATGAATAAGTGGAAATTACAGTGCCTATATTAATTATATAACATTTTTAGTTCTCATAATGTAATTCAGCGCTATACTGCATTTAATACCCACCTTCACTAACTTCATACTCTCCTCTTAAAGTTTGAACTGAGGTCGACTTTAAACCTGCAGGATTGTGTGAAATCGAGGATTACAGTGAAGAGCAGTCAAAGAGGGGAAACTTGTATTATAGTACGTGTAGTATGGTCCAGCAATGTGCTTTGGGAGCCGTGAACAAAATACAAGAAGAAAAAAATAGCCAGGAGAGAATATATCCTTAAGTCACTGGTCTCTCAAGCGTACATGTATGTGCTCGTGGCTCAGGGAAGGTCTCCAAGGAAACTATGGTGAAGGCTCCTCCAAGCTCCCCCCTCGTGACCACGTAGCGATACTGGATGAGAGAGTCCACAGGAACTACCACTTCCACACTCCAGATGTTCTCATGTCTGGGGGGAGGGGTGAAGGTATCGTCATACATTAAATAAAATGAATAGCTACCCAACAATTCTGGACAAAATTGGGTTATTAGTCAGTCGGTACAAATGCAAATACAGCCAGGTATTTTGAGGCTTGCTTGTGATGTGTTTACACAACCCTTGAAGTGGTCTCAAAACACCCACAACCAAAACCTCGAAGCACTTCACAAGTTAATGTTTGGTTACTGGGGTGCTGCTACGAATACGATTACATAATATAATAGTGAGGTGATAAAATGTTTATGGGGCACAAATTAATTAATGACACCTATTTACCTGTGTGAGTAGGCTATGGACATGTTACCTATTTCCCAATGTTACAGTATGCACAATACAATAGCGATGCAGCTATCAATATACTTTTACTCACTCTGTACTTCTATCCATCTTGACGCTATTATAGACATTCCATTTTCCCAGAGAGGCTGTGTTTCCAGTTACTCTCATCTCCCCTTTCTCTACACATGCCCTCACTTCAAACACCACCTTCACAATATCCTTTCCACCAGTCCCGTCCAGGGTAGCCATTTGGCCAGCTAGCGAGCTAGAGGATAAAGGAGACAGAAACCACAAGGACTTATTTTTTAGTCATGTATTTTTGAAATTGCTACCCTGTACCGGTCTGTCATTGCATATTCTGACTGGGTACAGGGTGGCAATTTTAACTTACTGTATTCAAGCGATTCTGGTGTGAATTAATTCACTCAGTGCAGTGCTGAGTGATCTTCCTAAGGCCTAGCTAGCTGCAACATTGGCAAAGAATTTGCAGATGGATCCCGATGATGTTATGACCCCTACCAATGAAGTGGTGAAAGAGCTGGTCCAGCTTAAAGACCCCAGCAGCAGCAGAGACCTTCCCCTGCCTCCAGCCCTGACTACTGCAGAGCAAGTACATATCAAGATACTGGGCCAGGCTCCTGCTCACCCTGGAGCTAAAGGTGCTTAAGTGTTAATGTAGAGCTAGCTAATAAATAACGCATAGATCTAGTGTTGTGTGTGTGTGTGTGTGTGTGCCCTGCCCCAACCAATAGCAGTGTACTGTACTGACAATTGACACAGTACAGTGGACTGATAGTGTCTATTCGGATAACGAAACTAAAGTCAGTCAGTAATGATTAAATCAGTTTGTTAATTGTTTGTATCTCTCCCCTGCAGGTGATCTGGTCACCCATTCAATGGCTGCACACAAGTGCGGGTACAAGTTTGCCACCAAGGACCCACAGCCGGTAACCATGCCTATAGTACTGAGCAAGGCCCCTCCCTACAAGCGACTGCCAAGCATGGAAGATTCTGATAGTAGCAGCGACGAAGTGGATGTGACTGACGGAGAGCGTGTTGTGAAGGTGGTGTTTGAAGTGAGGGCATGTGCAGAGGAAGGGGAGGTGAGAGTAACTGGAAACACAGCCTCTCTGGGAAAATGGGACATCTTCAGTAGTGTCAAGTTGAATAGGAGCACTGGGTGAGTGCGGTCTTGCATGTTGTGTGTGTGCGTGTGTGTGTGTGTGTGTGTGTGTGTGTGTGTGTGTGTGTGTGTGTGTGTGTGTGTGTGTGTGTGTGTGTGTGTGTGTGTGTGTGTGTGTGTGTGTGTGTGTGTGTGTGTGTGTGTGTGTGTGTGTGTGTGTGTGTGTGTGTGTGTGTGTGTGTGTGTGTGTGTGTGTGTGTGTGTGTGTGTGTGTGTGTGTGTGTGTGTGTGTGTGTGTGTGTGTGTGTGTGTGTGTGTGTGTGCGTGTGAGTGTGTGTGTTAGTATGGTAAAGAGTGTGACATTAATTGTTTATTGTCATTGCTTTCTATAGGATTAGATCATTAAAGCAATTACACAAGTCATCATTCGCATTATTATTCTCCTGTAGGCAAGACAAAACCTGGAGTGTGGAGCTGGAGGTACCAGTTGAGCGCCCAATCAAATATCGATACATGATCACAAGACCAGTGGTGGGCAATCAAGAATCTTTCGCCTTCGTCTCTTGGGAGACATTCTTAGGCTCAAGGAAATACACGGCCAAGAAACCAAGAAGTAAGTCTGTGCTATAAGACTACATCGTTGCCATGGGTTCGTGTGTTTGTACACATGTCCCATTGTAAAGAGAGCCCTGTAATGTGTTTCCTTTGGTGCAGGATATGCATCATGTGTTAGCTAAACTAGTTTGGTTTCTCTGCAGGCAGTGAAGATACCCACAAGGAGTCTGTGGAGTATGGAATCATTGGAGGTACGTTGTATACATACTAAAGTGTGAGTACAAGCAGAAGTACATGTAAGTACAAGTTACTCAGTTGCATATAATATAAAGGACAACTGTAACCAAGATGGTTGCTCTTTTTCAGCATGCAATTGCGATTATAATGTCGATTGTGTTTTTATTGTACAGATGACAAGTTGACAGCCCACACTGACAATGGTTGGCTGGTGAGCACGAGTGAGCTCCACCTGCAGCTGGGGACTTTGGGGAGTGCACTCTCCATCTCTGACCACCCTCCAGACACTCGCTACCTCCTCACCATCCACCCATTCTCTATCAAACAGAACAAGGTGAGCTTGTGGTGTTCCTCTTTCTTGCAGTTCTAAGGAACCCTAAATCTGTATTTTTAGTGTTACTTGCCACACTTTAGTACTTGTATTTTCATTATACACATAATAGTTTATTTATACACAAATATTATAATACCCCAGATAACACTTATTAACCCCCTGTCCACCCACACTCTCAGACTGTAGACTGCTCTCCATGCAAAGCCAAGCTCTTGAGCAGGACCGAAGGGGATTGTGTGACCTTTGACCTTGCAGGTGGGGGCTGTCCTTATGATCAGCGAACCAACCTGGTCATATTCACCACAGAGTCAGTCGACTTCCAAGACACTGTGAGTATAATTATTATTATACCGACAGATATATCAATATAATGAGGCCAGCCTCCCACCTCTCTGTGTAGCTGAGTCTGCATGATTGTACAGTATACATAATTATAGGCTATGGTGTAGTAGTAAACAACGTCCCATTTACTTTATTATATGTACATGGTGGAGGAAAAAAGTCTCTATAATATTACATGTATATCTGTAAATTGTCAGCGCAGTATTCTGTGACAATGACTATTTCACTACACACAGGGATTCACCATTGATGTATTTACAATCCCCTGTGCTGACACTGCAACCTCTCTCCCCACTCCTCTCCCCTCGGCTGATGCTAAAGTGGGCAGGGCCAGTCTCCTCCCTCGCCAGTACCTGGGGGAGGATAGAGGGAGCATTGTACTGACCGTGTTTTCACAGGATCTCCTCCCCGTGGGAACACTGTCATGTGAGCATAGCTGGCTGTACTTGTGTGTAATCGTATTGAAGGCTTCATACCATACGTACTGCAAAGTTATTTGTGTATGTAATAATTATCGTGTTATCAAGCGCTATTATTGCTGTGGATTACTCAAGGGTGAGAAAATGAGAGACAAAACGAGGTAGCTAGCTTAGGTGATTTGCATGCTTTCTTTCACACATGCGCACTAAGTTTTGCGCACATGCGTAGCAACTAGCTTAGCTTAGCTCAGCAAATAGTATCAATTTATACCAATTCCCATCAAAATGTGCTTTATTGTACGCACAGTTTGTGGCACGTATCTACATCGTATTGTATACTCTTGTGGTTTAGAATGAATTCTCCTTGCAGTGTCTTTCCTGCTCATTCACCCTGTGCGAGAGTTGCCCCTCCTCCACTCCACCAAACACACCTACTCCAACTACTGGAGACAGCACAAGAGGATGCTGCACATTGGACACAGGGGACTGGGAGACTCTCACCATCCACAACTGTACGTATGACATCTAGTGACCGTGTGTTTACTTTAACAGTCACAGAAACCTAACCTTGTATCACAGGTCAGAAATCAGCAGTGAATTTTTTGACCATACATTTACTGAGCAAATACAAAATCACCTTCCCCCTCTCCCAGGAAGGCTACTGAGACAGAGAACACGATAGCATCTCTCAAGATGGCGGGCAATCACGGTGCTGACTATGTGGAGTTTGACGTCCACCTGACCCGGGACCATGTGCCGGTAGTCTACCACAATTTCCTGGTAGCCACCACACTGGCCAGAGAGGGATTCTTCTCAGGGGAGCTCTACGCCATGGAGGTCAAGGACCTGACACTACATCAGCTACAATCACTGAAACTAGATCACTCGAGTACTTTGCAAAAGAAACTGGGTATGTGCACAAATTGCAAACTAACTTTCGTTATATTTTTGTTCATTGAACGATACTACCATGCAATGTATAAACTGTAATACTAAAGATGCTTCTCTATTCTCAGCGACTCTGTCTGTCGATGGCAATAATAGCTCAAGTGCTAGTGACTATGACTCGTCCAGTGAGTTGTGGGGAGCACAGAGGGGCACGGAGCATCTGCCAGAGAGGAAGACATTCCCAACCCTTAAGAAGGTATGTACCTAGTTTAATTGCTATGGTCTTGTATAATAGTGTATGAATTGCTCATTCTGTAGGGGGATTTCGTTGCCTATGTACGTAGACCTCGATGTATATCTACTTACTCAATGTCTTAGCCATTTAATTCTTTTTAGGCTTCATACAATGTAGTAATGATTGCCTATGTATGAATCAGCTCTGTAAGGGGATTTCGTTGCCTACGTACGTAGACCTGTATGTACGTAGCCACTCATCAAATGTCCGCCAATGTTTTGATTCTCTTTAGGCTCATACAATGTAGTAATGATTGCCTACATTCTGTACAGCTGTTTCGTTCCCTACCTAAACACATCGGTTTCGACATTGAGGTCAAGTACCCATTACCAGAGAAGAATGAAAATGGAGAAGTTGTTAAGAACTACTCTTGTTTCGATATGAACTTGTGTGCTGACACCATTTTGAAGGATGTCTATCGTTTTGCACGAGGGAGGAAAATCATCTTCACCTGCTTCAACCCGGACATGTGCACAGTGTAAGTACATGATTGTGGTAAATGTAGTTGCTCTCCCAAAAGTGATCATTATGTACATACATTCATTGATTCGTATCTGTGCATACAATTGATGTATAGTATAATTATGTTCAAAAAGTGTCATCTAGGCTACTTGTATGTGTATGCATGCTAGACTATTGTACTTTTAATTTGACAGTGATCTACTCTTGCCATCGACTTTTTCCCTCCATGCAGTCTTCGCCGCAAGCAGCATAAATATCCGGTTATGTTCCTCACGTGTGCACTCAACCCTGACTATGGCGTTCCCCTAGATGTGAGGGGTCACAGTCTGAATGACGCCACCATGCATGCCAGGGCACACAATCTGCTGGTGAGGGAGTGTCATTTTGAGTTCATTCACCTAGCTGAAAGTGTCCTACTACTTCGATATTTAGAAAGTCTGTTTGCTCTTATCCAAGCCCCCCCCCCCCTGCTTTTGTCCTACTTGTACATGTACATAATTATGTAAACTTTTACACGTCCAGTATATTATAATCTGACTAGAAAAACGTCTGCAATGTGAAAGTTACTAGGACCAATCCTATGTAAGACCTACTGCTAGTGCTCAAAAATTTTATGACAGAAAAATCTGTAAATATGCCACAAATGTGTTCCAAATTGTTCTGCTAATGTTTGGTGCAGTTGAAGAATCACATCCTCTGCTAAATGCATGCATATTATAGTAGCCTAGGTGTTTGACTCTCCCTGTCTCTCCACGTGCTGCAGGGTATAGTGCCCAACTCCACCCCTCTCCTGCACGAGCCTCAGTTGGTGAGCAAAGTGAAGGAGAAGAACCTCGTCTTGTTCACTTGGGGCCACCAAAACAATGTCCTCCAGAACATCGAGACCCAGCAGAGCACTGGTGTGGATGCTCTCATCTATGACAGGTGAGGAGCTCATCATGATAATTAAAATAGTCGTGTTGCTTGATAAATTGCCATAGTTCCTTCAAATGTAATACCTAACACTACTTTCAGCATCGTGTACTCTGGGTTCCAAAGTGGCCGACCTGTGTGGGTGTGGTGTGTGTGGAGTGTGTGGGTGGTCTAGCATATGGTGCACTGTAATCGTTATACATGTACCCAAGCATTCTCTATAATTACAGGTAACGTATTCATTCCTTGCAGCATCAACCACCTACTGCCTGGGCCGCAGAAGAATATTTTCCAGTTGGAAAAGGAAGAAAAGCAAAAGGGACACTGAATCATGATTAGGCTCAAATTGAATTTTAGCTGCTATAATAAGACACACATTTTTCAATCTTACTGTGGTACATGTACTTCTGTACACCTCTGTTAAATAGCCGCCCTCTAAGGCAGTGCTTTGGAGGGCAAGGGCGGCTAATCCTGAGAGTAGGCCACGTGGAGTGGAAAGAGCAGTTACAAATTGTGTTGGGAAGGCCAGTGATCAGTCGTATCTTCTATCTTACTATTCAGCTAGCATGGGAGGTGGTGGAGGAAGGATAAACAAGCCCAAAACCTCCAAGTTGAGTACTCGGACAAGGGCTAGACAAAAGACAAAGTCACACAAACATAAATACATCAGGAGTGAAGACACCCTCTCTTTGACCACTGACAGTGTACTCCGGCAGTGCAGGTATATAATTATGCATGGGAGCGAGACTATAATAAAATTGTATTAATTAAGAAAATCTTGGGATACCGTAATACCTTGATCACACTTTTTAATAATTACGAAGCCAGAGGTGAGGTAGCTCTACAGAGTCTACTTGCCTCGATTTCAGGCCGCTTAGAAACACTGATTTTCCAGTGGGCTACAATTGAGGCTAGGGAGTGGCTACATTTATCTCTATTTAGAACGTGACATTAAAAAATTATCATTAACGCAGCTTCGCTATTTTTAGAGGTCAGAAAATTGCTGAGCTTGAGGGTGTCGCATATTTAGAGGGTCACCTTAAATCGAGGTCTTACGGTATTATATATTACTTTTATTACTGGGAAGCAGCTAGTCTCATGCTCACAGAAGCCGGACCCAAAAATAGGGTTATCGCTCGGTAGGCCCTGATAAATTATGCTTTTTTTTCACCCATTATTAATTCTTGAAAAATGTGCCTCATAAAAAATCCGTCATAAAATTCTAATTTTCCCCCAAAATGTGACATACAAAATTAAAACGTAGACATAAACACAACTGACACAAGACATAATCATGATTCTCAGTGTTATCTTGTTGACTTGAACTGATCCATAATATTCACCTTCAGCATTTGTCATGAAAATGTCATTATGCAATACTTAATGTAAGGATCTTTACCAAAAATGGACATTGATGCCTATTATTCCTTTAGACACCTATTATGCTAACATTATTCCGAGCATAATTTATTAGGGCCTATAGGACCCTCAGATGGAACTCAGGCTTTCGAGACTAGAAAGCAGCTGCATTTTTTTTTAATTGCAGACCATGCGCACATGTCTCCAGTTGATATAATGACACAAACTCATATTAAAAGTAGTAGTTTCAAATTGTTTTATATTCGATACAATGCATTTACATACTGATTCATTTTTTCAGGACAAATCCCAAAGCTAATGTGAAAATTTCATCAAAGAAGAAGAGGCTGTTACTTAGGGATCTAAAGACGCTGGCAGTTGAGAAATGCACTATGGAGAGTAAGCAATAACATAATACATGTAGTGATTTGTATGATTGTGTTGATCGTTCCTCAGCTGAAATACAACCAGCATCAACTCGTGATCAAAAATCAACATCAACATTGAACAATAAAATGGACACCACATGATGAATATATTCACTAGACTATCCTGTGTGTGTGCTTCAATGTGCTCTGTTTAGTGTTTATTGGGATTGCTCCAGTGCTCTTTGTTCTTTGTCTTGTGCTGTGTTGGGGTTTCTCCCTTCCCAGTGGATTGTACACAGATTTCAATTGAGCTAATTTTCTTGAACGGTTTGTGCTCTGTAGACATAACAGTATACCACTGTATGTACAATGTGTGTGTATGCATGAAAGACAGAATTAAGGTAATCAATCCATTAAATCCAGGGCATTACAATTCAATTACCTGATCTGTTTCTTGCTCTGTTGTAGCTGATCTGCTAGCCAGTTAGAGTACGTTAGGTCAACCACACTTCTGAGTGTTTCCTACATATTAAATTAATTATTATCATTAATTACGATTCTCGTGTAGAGAAATAGTTTACAGGTTTTCCTTTATACTAGCTACATGAAAATGGAAGTTTGTGGCTGTATAGCGTTATGCATTGAGAGGTATTAGCTCACATCTTTCTGTAGTTGACAGTCGACAGAGATTTTGATAACTTTATGTTCAGATGAGAAGGTTATTGTTGAATGCCCCTACGAATGAATTAAGGGTGTGGAATATATTGTATGCATGGTTACGGAGCTTAACCGCCAGGGTTACATACCCTGCTCTGACATTTCACAGTGAGGTATTTGTTTAGTGTTGTAGTGGTTGGCTGGAAAGAGCTTCCATTAGGGCTGTCCCATTCCCACCTCCTCCGTATGGTCCCATCATGATCAAAGACCATTCCTCCCGTTTGACCCGAGTACAATCTGCAAGAAAATGTTTATTGGCACCATCATAATAGGCATGGTTCAAATACATATACATTCGCCGCCCAATATTGTACCGCATTAAACTGTTGTATTACTCACTGTAGCTTTCCATCTGAGTAGTAACAGCTTATTCGTCCAAGCTCATCCAAGTACCCTAGCAATACTTTTGTAGAATCCTACAAATTGGAAGATTAGCTAGAGAATTGTTTAGTATACCATAATATATACCTCGTATAGGAGATACGCTAGCACACCAGCATAAGGGGAGAATGCAGCAACAGCAATGTTACCAGATCGATAGCTGCAAAATATACATACATGCATGTATTCCATTTTCTATAGTAAAAGAACTTATACTTGCACTGTCCCGTTCTGTTGGGCAGAAGAGTCACAAAGGATGTTCCGTCTCCATATAATCTTTGGTCCAGTTCACCATCGTTAGGCTTGTCCTGTACACATGCATGCATGGGAGTATTTGTAAACTAAGCTCTATAAATAATTTTTTTTTAGACTCACATTTCGTAGCCTTTTCAGTATACCAAGTGTAAGAACATTTGCTCTCTTTTTCCTGTCCAACTTTTGTTGAACTTTCTTTTTTCTTGCTGTGCAATGTTTCGTTTTGGATTGTGGTCTGACCATCCAGCCAGTGTCAAGGATTTCAGTGGACAACAGGGAGAACTGAATGATCCTTGTCTGCTTCAATGTCTCTGTGTACAGTGTGGGGGTGCATGTATAGACGTAATCTAATACCTCTGAATATTTGCAATTGATCTGTACATGCATTCTTATGACTTATGAATATGATTGTGCATGGATCTGTGTGACAATGCTTTTACTGCAGTTGGGATGATGTGTGTATTATAATAGTGTGCTTCTGAGTTATAGATAACCTACTTCCAATTGTAGTTTTCTGCTGTGTTCTTTTTTGCAGCAGCTGCTCCCACTTTCTCTTTCTGCACATCCTATATACATATACCACCAGTATATGGGAGGGAATGTTTATTAAAATCCACTGACTGTCTGTCTGCATGTACATGCACATGCATTAATTTAATCTCACAGTGCAAATGCTCTTTGCTCTGCTGTCTTCTGTATTTGCTGTTTTGTTAGCTTTATCGATATCTTCTTCGGGGGGCTGTGCTGAAGCTTGTCTACCAGTTGCCTTAGGCATGTAGCTACAAGTACGCAGAAGGCTTTGTATTCCTCACAACAGAATTCCTTGTCTTCCTCATCCTGCATGCAGTAGGATTAAATACCAAAAATTGTAACATAAATTTTACAAACCTTTTGTGCTGATTCTTTTACATCGAGAATATTGTATTTTGGCTTTGGCTCGCCGCAGAAGTCACAGGTTTCTAACTGCTCGTCAGGGAACCTTTGAATGTCTTCACCCTCTACATCACTGGCATCTAATTCGCTCTCCTCTGAAGTATCATCGTCTGTGCTCACACCCGTACCTCCCTGCAATTCCAGTTTCTTGTTTGAGGTATTGTTCATGCTAAGCCCTGTCTTGTGAGTAGCTTTAGCTTCTTTCAATCGTTTGGCCAAGGTACGCTTATTTTGTAGACTGAAGTATTTGGCAGCATAAGATTCCGATTCTCTCATGTATTGCAAGATTTTTGGCCATGGCAGATTAGGAAGTGAAAGATCGGTGTATGCTTGTTCTATTTCTTCCTCGTCAGGTGTGTCCGGGTCACTAAGGTCGTTCGAGTACTGAGCATTTGGAACAACGGGTGGTAGTGTCACATCGTTTGTTTTTTGCTTTTGTATACACTTGTCTTCTTGGTTCCGTGTCAGACTAATTATGGGAAGGTGCAGTTCCTTTGTTTGTTGAGGTTCTGTGTTACTACTCGAATCAGATTGTGGGGAGTGTTGTATTGGATCCTCACTTGTTACCCTATGTACGGGCATAAAGCCGAAACTTCTGAATAGCTGATCACTATTTTCTTGTACTGTGTTGATATCGAATTCCTGTTCATGTGAAGCACTGACTTTCCCTGTGAAGGTGAACATGTATTATAATGTGCAATGTAGTCATAATTTAAAGGTGCATTTATTATTGTTCACCTGTGGTCAGATCTAGTTCCCTGATATCTTGCCTGCCAATGCTCAGCTCCAGCTCTCGGTGTTCATCTGTCAGCTTTGCAAGGGCTGAAAGATCTTGCACCCAACTCCAAGTTGTTTGGGTCTCGACTGTAGGCATTTTTATTTGTTGAGTATTATTTAGACATGCACAAGCAGCCCCTCCCCTTTTCAATTTAAGTCAGTAGTCTGAAGCCAGAGCTACTAGATCTATAGCAGTAAAACTAATCATGGATCATCCTGTAATGCTTATCGTGGATATCATTGTATCCTCCTGGATAATGACAATAGTTCTTTGCATCTTTGTAAATGTGTTTATCTGGGGTAGCACTAACATGTTTATTATGATGTACTTGTTGGTGCACAGGTTTCAACAGTTAAAAATGCAATGGAAGGTTCTCATATTTTTAACTGCAGTTGGAGCATTGGCTGTGCCAGAGCTTGTTAAGGTTTACGGTATTACATTTGATGAGCAAATTTTAATATCGGAGATCAATTCTTATGGATCAATGATTATATTTTTAATCGCATTGTGTGTGCTTGCGAAAAAAAATTCATCTGGCAAGAAGCAACAAGTCGATTATGAAGCCACCCAAAGAGACTTACATCAGAGGTTTTCCATAGCCACACAACTGCAACAACCGAATCTTGTGAAGCCGCCTTGTCTTTGTTACATGTGCATGTCAATGAATAATGCTATAACAGAAGAATCAGAGCTACAAACCCAACACACTGAACTGATGAGAAGATACCTCAAGCTAGACACAGAAGTGTCCAGTTTGTAGGACGCACATTCAGAAGTATGAGAAGCTATTTGTTTCTTAATTAATTAGCTTGGACTAATATATATGCTTACATAATTTATGTAAACCCAATGGAATGTGAGCAATAATTCTGTGTTAGCTTTTTTGTTTGTTTTGTTGGGATCTCAGTTGCTGGCAAAAAATCAGCCCCTCCCCTTATGATGTTGGTTTGCTGGCACGTGCAATAAATGAACTTTTAAATGGCAGCCGTGTGGAGCAGTATATCATGGATTCTGGACGTTTATATCGCGTTTATTGTATCCTTTGTGGTGACCATAATATTCTTTATCGTCTTTGTAAATGTTTTATCCTGGCTTAGCACTAAAATGTTTATTATGGTGTGGGTACACAGGTTTCAAGAGTTGAGAATGCGATGGAAGGTTGTCACATGTTTGACTGCAGTTGGAGCATTGATTGTGCCTTTGTTTGTTAAAGTTTACGGTATTGCATCTGATGAACCCGTTTTTGTATCAGAAGTCACTGACATTATTCCGTCGTCTATGTTGTTTTATCGGAAGTATACAAACATAGCGTTCAATGTGTATGTTCTGAAGTTGCACATCAACAAGTTATTGTTGTACGGATCAATTGTATTATTCATCCCGTTGTTTTTGCTCATGATATTTTTTTTTCTCGACAAGGAGCAACGAGTCAATCAACAAGTCGATCAAGTCAATCAACAAGTTGACCATGAAGCCTCCCAAATAGACTTACGTCAGAGGTTGTCTATAGCCACACAAGTGCACAATTTCCAGCAAAGGGAAATTAATGGATTGAAAACAGAATTGGCACTATTGAACTACAATTTCCAAGAAGCAAAAAAAGCCAAGAGTAAGCAACAACCGGTAAAGAAGAAACATGTGAAGCCGCCACCTTGTCCCCAATGTTCCAAGTCAGCAAATATTGTTACTGAGGAAAAAAGATATACAGAACTACAAAACAGGCATACTGAACTGATGAGAAGATATTACAAGCTAGACAATAAGTACAACGAACTTGCTAAGAGGTTACGTGATGAACAGGCTAGCCCTCCTCCCTTACCAGCATTTAAGCTTGGACTCAAAGGAGACGATGCATTGTGTGTAGTGTGTATGGAGAAGAAGAGACAGTTCATATTAAAGCCTTGTAACCACTACTGTGTGTGTAACGACTGTAAGAATTCACTTAAGAACAAGTGCCCACTTTGTAGGAAGCACATTCAGAAATATGAGAAGCTATTTGTTTCTTAAATTGTTTTTTGGTAATTAATGTTTGGACCGAAATAATTGATTGATTGCAGTTTTGTATAACCCAATCATGTGTACCATCATGTATATATTATATACCTTGTGCAACTTTGCTCGATTTTTAATATGGATATATACATGTAATTTCAATTGCTTCAACTTTTTTATTGTGATAATCATGCATATCATTATTACCATTATGTAAAATAATGATACCCTTATGGAATATTTTGTTCGTTAACAATTAATTTTTTCAACATGTAGCAAATCAAATGAACAGGCTGTAATGCATGTAATGGAATGTGAATGAACAATCTATCATTAATTAAACATGATAAATCTTTTCTGAACTTGAAATTCTTTGATTGCAGACGGGACAACAGTGCAGCTTGGGCAAACATGATCTACAGAGACAATAGTGTTTGCATGGCTTTAGCAGAACCTCGCGCTTCCTCTCGAAGCACACTACACACAAGTACTTATCCTTCTCTTCAGAAAGCTCTGCATTGAGTCTTGACAATTCCTCTTTCAGACTAGTATCCACAACGTTTTTAGCAGATGATGATTCTGTTACGTCGGGCCTACTTGAATTGTTTCTATCCGTATCCGACATTCGTCTTCGCAATCTTCTAGCGACAGTTTCATTAGGGAGTTGTGGGTTAGGTGGGGCTCTAGTAGATCGTGGTGGTGTCTGTCTAGGCTGATTTTCTTGCTTGATTAGTCTTACTATTCTTGGGATAAGTAGCTTCAGAAATAAAGAGAAACATGTCACCAGTGCTAAACCAATAGAAATGTAGACAACATTAATCATTAAAGTTTTCCATAATACCAGAGCATCGTAAAATGAGTTGAATTTCAGATTGTCACCAACTTTTGTGAAAAGTACATAAGCCTTTCCATACCCATCAACTTCTCGAGCAAATTGAAACATAGCTTTTGTACAGTCAAAAAGCAGCGAAAATGCAATGTTAAGTCCACCGTATACAAAGCTGAACAGTGTGTATACTCCTTCCCAGCCAATCAAACAAACCAATCGAGAAAAATCTGTGAAATGAGACCAGCCAAAAAGAAACAAACTGAAACACACGTCCAAAGCAGCAACCATTACAGTATATAGATGTTCATTGGCAAATATAATCACATTGTAGACTGCAAACACCAGATTAGTAAATACTGAAAGCACCAAAAACTGAGAAATTTTGAGGAGCTGAAGGACTGTACTGAACAGGAGCTCCAGCGTGGGAACAACTAGTGAGAAGACTTGCTCAGTAATCCACAGGGTGGAGGAGATAGTAGCAAGCACTACATCCATACCTTCTTGACTTTTAACAGAGAAACTACACTGTACGTACACAGTCTAGTACACGTATAGCACAGTCATATCATAGATTGACCCCAGGCCGATCCGTCTCTAATTGAACGCTAGGTCAACTTAGTTCTATTAACAAATAATCGGCATAGGACCAGACTCTGTGGGCGTGGCTTGTAGGATCCTGAATCACTGGATCAGTGCGCATGCGCACATTATGTTGCCGAGTCTTGAGGGGAGTGGAAGGCAATAACATTTTACTACCGGTATAGTGCACCATTGGCAAGTGTGGGTTTTATAGCACCACATTATCCACATTGTCAAGAAAACACATTGAGGCGTAATGACATTCTAGCATGACACCAAAAATCAGACAGTTGAAGCAGTTCTTCAACTTGTATAAATCCTTTCTTTATGTTCTATTTTGGACCTGCAAATGGGGCATTCATCCAATTGTCGAACACATTCTTCACACAGAGCAAAATGGCTACAAGGTTTGATCAAAATTTCTTTTGGGTTGGTGAAACACACAACACAAATGTTGTCTGGAGGAGTTCTGATTCCCGAAGACAGTACAAGCCAGAGTCTATACAGAACAACAGTTATTATCATCATGGTTACAAAAGGGTTAGTTACTGCTTGCAGAGGTGAAGGTAGTATCGCAATAAATATTTGTCCCAGTATTATTGCACATATCACTTCTGAGGCCACCTGAGATGTGTTGCTCAGTCCAAATCGCTCCGCAATATGATTCCTAGGAAATCCAAACACAAAAGTGAAACTTGCAGTCACAAAAAAAGCCGGAAAAGCCAGTCTAAAGACAACGTGCGATGAAAAGTCCAGACAATAGATGAACCAAAGAATGACATACTTTAAAGCCACATTGAATAAAGAAAGTAGCACAAACATGAGACCAAACACCCATGACAGAGCATAGATGAATAGTAGTATAAGCAACGGAGCAATTGAAGCTTGGAAGAGAAACAGGATTGTGTTGTGTCTTCTAATAAAAGCTGTGAGAGGACTGTTGTTGCAGTACGCCTTTATATCGTGGACATTTTCTAAACCTGCATGTAGTCAAACTGAATGTATGGCAAAAGTATAATGAAGGTGTAGTCTAGCCCTCACCTTTATTTCTTAGGTTTCTTAGACTTAGTCTTAGAGACTTGTCCATTTATTATAAATAGCCCTGACCACAAGTTGAGAGATCTGTACTATACTTGAAAAGTTTCACCACTTCACATTCATATTCAATTCAAGTTTGTATAGTCTTGTACTAGTCTCATGAATCAGCCTAGTTCCTTTGGAAATGTAGCCTCGATCCCAGGCCGCACTTCCCACTTCACTTAGGGAAAGCCCGGTGAAGGAGGCTATTGGAAAGGCGGCTGATTCATGAGACTAGTCTTGTACATGGACGATCGTTACCAATTTTATTACCATGTGCACATGTACTTGTACTTCTAAATCTACTGTGCCATCCATCTGGCTAGCCATCCGTACATGTTCTGTACAAGATCAAGATTGTTGAAGAAAGTCACTGTCCTGGCCAGAGCTTATGCTAGAAGCAGGATCAGCAGAAAACTAGCTATGTGCTCAGGAGAAAGAGACAAACAATACAATGTGAGGATTAAAGTGCATAGCTACCTATCCAAGTTTTTTGTTTCCAGGAGGCAGTGGAGACTCTGAATGGTCTACAGACAAATGCATCTGTTTTAGAGAAGGTAAGTAAGTCTGCAACAGGCCAGAGGAGGTCGCGAGAGCTGCACGAGGTGGTAACTTTTCTGAAACGTATTGGACTGGAAACCTCAAACCTGGATCAATTAAACGCCATTCATGTTACGGGAACCAAGGGAAAGGTAGAGTTTTCTAAAAATTACGTTTTGTACGTGGTATAGGCCACCAGTATTACTCCTTCCAGTGCTACTGAGACGTAGTTGCTCAGCTTTTGATCTCCCTGCACTGAGCTGTGTTATGTGTATAGGGGTCCGTGTGTGCAATGTCTGAGAGAATACTGAGGGCGTATGGTCTGAAGACAGGATTCTACTCGTAAGAGGTTTATGAAGATTTTACCTGCTTTCATTTTTACGAACTCCAGTTCTCCCCACCTGCGGGAGGTTAGAGAGCGTATCCGCCTCAATGGCCGACCACTGTCCAAGCCACAGTTTGTGGAGAACTTTTGGGAGGTGTACAACAAGCTGAGCAGCTCCAAGGTGACCAATGCTGTTAGTCTTACTGTATCTCAATGATTATATTTGCTTTGGGTAGCTTTGGGTAAGGTAGTCTGTTGGCAGTATCAAAGTCAATGTTATGTCGAATGCCATGTTTGGTCAAATGCCATGTTTGGTCAAATGTTAGCCTTGTTCCCGGCCGAATTTTCTCTATTGTAACGTTAGGTTGAAGATAAATTGGTCTGAGAACGAGGCTAGTCAACTAACTCTTTGTATACAATATCCAATATCTACATGTACTTGAACATTTGCAGGAGGATTACGGTGGAGTCATGCCTCCTTACTTCAGGTTTCTCACTGTCATGGCATTTAACGTCTTCCTCAAAGAAAAAGTGAGGACAATGCTAACTGATTGAGGGTACTCATTCTGTGTACAGGTTGATGTGGCAGTCATTGAAGTTGGTATTGGTGGAACATTCGACACTACAAATGTTATTCCGTAAGTCTAAGTGGCAAGGCCTTAACTTGCTGTTACAACCTTGATAAGCTACTGCATGCTTTTTTTACGATTTTTCCTTATATAGATATATGTACTGTACAACAGCATGTATTCAGTAACTAGTAACTCACGCCCATAAACACTTACGATTCTGTATTGAAGCCGCCTACTCCACCCCCCAGCAACCCTGTGGTGTGTGGTATAGCCTCGCTGGGTCTAGACCATGTGGAATTGCTCGGGGACACACTGGAGAAGATAGCGTGGCAGAAAGGTGGTATCTGTAAGCGTGGACACCCAGCCTTCACCATGCCCCAGGATCCGGGGCCACTGGGAGTGCTGCAGGAGAGGGCTAAGGAACTAGAGGTGCGAAATGGCCGGGGTGGTTAGGGGTAATCTTCGCTGAACATAGTTAAAACTAGGTGAGGCTCTAAGTTGCTCATAATTTATTGAATTTATTGCCTAAAGTGTGCCGCATTCTTTGGAACCCTAATTAAGCACTTCAGTGGACAGTTAATGGGCTGTTGTTAGTATTTTATTGACTAATGGACTGGAGTGGTGTATCCATTAAATATGTGTTGGCATTGTAGGCATTGCCACTGGAGGTTGCTCCTGAGTTGGGAGAGTATCCTGGAGAGGAACCAGGTAAGAGGAGCTGTCATAATGTGTGTGCACTTATCTTCATACGCACTTCCTACACACACATAATTATGTGCCGTACACTCACTCATTTTTCACACATCTTACTAAAATGTATTTATATACACATGCATTACCAGCTGTTGTGCACTCCCATGACTTGCCATGACACTCCCACTCAGTGCTGGCCCTTGCTGGAGAGCATCAGAAGATGAATGCCTCTCTAGCTGCGCAGCTCTGTCGTAGCTGGCTACAGATCAAAGGGATGTGGTCTGACCTTGGTCAAGGTGAGGATAATAACTTTTGCAAATGTGGTCAATTGCACGTGAAGTGTGTAATCATTGGCTTTTACTGCCCACCCATGATTATTAATATGATTTGCTATGTACAGTTTAATGCTTAGTTACGTAGTACTCAGGCTTTGCGTATATATAACATCATTATTTGAATACTCATATTATTTGAACACTCGTACCGTTGTGTTGATTCTGGCAATAAAACTGATCATGTGTTTCATAGCACTGTTCCTATGTATTTAGTTTACAAAGGCCGTTGTAGCAATTCAGTAGACCTTCCAGATGTTCTAATATAAATTTCGATAGAACAATTATTATTATTTACCATAATTTTTATGCTTGTGATTCTTGTATTGTATTTTTATCTGTACGTACATCACTGTAGATGCTCAGGCTGAGAAGAGGCATCTCCATGGAGTTCCAGTGGCCCAACCATTTCCACTTACCCCTCAGTTCTATGAAGGTATGCGAAAACTCTTGTTTGGTATGTGATACAATGTAAGTGGCTAATTAGCACAAGAGACTGCCAAATGCTTCAGTGCTCGAACTTTAGTACTAGTGGGCTGCGTATCTGAAAATGAGCATCGATTGTGACAACCATTGTTAACTTTGTTCTTGTCCCTTAAATGGTTACTTTTCTCAGGTCTTCGTGAGGTTAGGTGGCCTGGTAGAAACCAGATCATCAAGAGAGAAAGAGTCACTTACTATGTAGATGGGGCACACACTCCTAAAAGCATTGAGGTATGTATGCATGTTGAATTATGGTGCTGGCTAGAACTCAACTTCAGAGGTGCAGTTTTGCCACACTGTTTGAGAACCTGGTGTGTTTAGATTGACAATCTGATATCTTATAACCTAAATAAGTTGGTGCATACGTCTATTTCCCTGCCCTCACCCTCGGCTTCAATCACTAGACTAGTGCAGAGTGGTTCATGGAAGTGTCTGCAAAAGAGGCTGAAGCACTGACGTAAGTACCTGTGAGTGCACTCTTCAATGTTTAGTGTGTTTGTGCATTCCAGAGAGTCTACGGTGAGAGTGTTGATATTCAACATCACTGGCAAGAGGATCAACAGAACTGACGTGTTCCTACGGCCGTTAGTAGTGAGTTGTAGCTTTGTTCATTATTTAAGTCACCAATCCGAACTTAAATCCTACGCATACTTCATTAATGAAGGTTTCAAGCTCGGGCATTGTAATGCATAGAGTACTGTACTGTATTACATGTCGTGTATGAGCCACAACTATGAATTTTGCAAAACGTGTTTAAAAATGCAGTTCCTTTGGATCACAAAAATCCTACACCACTTATAATTCTACGGGCCTGTCTTATTTATCTTGTGTGTTGTGGTATTTATGCAGGACTGTGGATTTGACTATGCTCTGTTTGCTCCCAATATCGCTGATGTGGATGGAGCTCATTCTGCAGGTGTGTGTGTGTGTGTGTGTGTGTGCGTGCATGTGTGCGTGCGTGCGTGTGTCAGTAATAACATCTGTTCGCACAAACTGCACTTCTTTCCACTATACTCCCCCACATATTTTCACAAAATTTGTTTTGAAGCTCACCATGCTTATAATTATTCTAAGAACAAGTTTAGAGTGTTCATAATTATGTGTACCATACAATTTTGTTTAAACACCCACACACACCAACAGATCAGACAAACTTGACAGTAACTAAGGACACGATGCTAGACTGTGTGAGGATGAATGAGTCAACATGGAGAAAGCTGGCTACTGAACAATGCGTCAAGAATGGACAATCACATAACCTGGATGACAATACATACCACAATGATCATGTGGCTACTTCTGACCAATTGAAAACTCGAGTGTTTGCTAGTCTAAGAGAAGCAGTGAACTGGTGTACAGTTGATTGTCATGGAGAATATTACCCGCAAAACCTTAAAGACTCGTCTATTCATGTTCAAGTATTAGTAACTGGCAGTTTACATTTAGCAGGAGCTTTTATGAGTGTATTGGACATCAATGTTGATGAAAGTTGATTGTATCATTATTTTGCGGCCATCATCTGAGACCCACTATTAATATTCTCATTAACACTCTTTACCTATTGAAGTTATGTTCACGCATGTGAAGTGCCAAGGAATTATCAGATGCAAAATGCATTCCATAAAAGCATTAGCTGTGTACGTGTAGGGGCGTACTGAAGCTACACACAACGTATAGGTACTCTAAACTTACAGTAGTATGCAGGCTTTAGCAGCAAAAGCAGCCAAAAAGGCTGTTGAAAAAGAGGTCAAGAACACACTAAAGGATACATTACCAACTAAAGGTCCCAAGGTCCGAGGTATTGTTATTATATATACCTGAAAATTGTAGCTAGTACAAATTGACACAATCTAGGTATACAGTTAGTCCTAGCCAGTAGATTAGAAGTAAACTGGTTTTGTATAATTATGTCCAGGTGGGGAAGGCAAAGCTGGAGGATGTTGCCACAAATGCTGCAAAAGTGTAGGTGGAACAGATCCATGGAGACAGGCAATTTGTTGGGGTAAGCTTGCCAATATATTCATTAGTCCTAGCAACATAATCGTAAGGTGTGAATCATAATTATGAATTTGTCCACATTGCCAATTAATATTGATGTGTTTACTCAAGAGTAGATAAAAGTACACTCCATATCTACTCTTGGAACAATTGTTACCGTATTTAGTGGTACCAAGTTGATGTCATGATTCTCCTCCTTTACAGTGATGATCTCCCTCATTGTAATCACTGTAATTATGTTCTTTGGCGGAGGATTACTAGGTGAGTTCAATCTCATAGCTGCATGGGACCGTTTACTGACAAGCCTATTAATCGATATTGTATCGCCATTGTGACGTACTATTAGACTGTATAACAGGCACATATACACAGATGTACATGTGTCAGTGCTTGTTTAGTGTTTACACTTACCTGGAGAGTTGTATACAAAGGTGCACTTTCTGTTCCACAGCATGAAACTTACACTGACTATACAAATGTGTGTCTATTCCAATATGAGATTTTGTATAATTATAACCGTCAGTATCACGACCATATTTGATGTTTGCAGTGGGGCCAGCTAAAACAGCCACCGGTAGTCCTTGTGGAGTCACACTAACTATACCTATTTTCAATAAAGACGCCTACATCTGGTTTCTTAAGGTAACTTTTAATTTTTAATCATACAATTTAGCTGTCGAAAGGCTCCGTAGTAAATCTATCAATTTCTTTGAAATGGCTGTTAGATACCTATCTAATTAAGAGAAGTCCTTAATGTGCACAGTACTCACTGTCAATTCCTGCCATCTAAAATAATTCTGTGCCTATAAGCTTGTTTATATTTATTTTTATTTATGGAGATTCAATATATGGCTATAACGTCTACACGTATATGAATATCTGTTTGCAATGTGAGCACATGCACAAACTCCTTCACCATTTCTACCCTCACACACACACACACAGTCCACAGGCATCCTGGTGTTTGTCATGATATTTGTCTCTTTCATCTACTGCTGCTCTTTACTCGCTGTCTGCTGTGGAGACTTCCCCAAATCAATTAGAATCTGCGGTATTATCGGATTCTTTATAGCCGGTCTCGGGATCACTGTCTACTCGGCATGGGTTGCCATGGGAACGTATTTTGTGATAAAAGTTCACAGCGGAGCCCCGATATGTCGGAATACTATAGTGTATGTTGTGATACTGTATGTGTATCTCGTTGTACTGTTGCTGGTGGGAGTGGTTGTGGGGTGCTGGAAGTGTAAAGAGATGGTGGGCGGGATAAAATCAAGACGAAAGGGAAAGACAAAGTACCAGAAACTACCACAGAAAGATCCGGACAATCCTTAGTCACTCATTTTGTGTTGTGTACTAGTCAGATTGCAACATGTTCATACTTGTAATTTGATACTGCCACACCATCATCATTTTTTCACCGGAATTCACTGCAGTAGCATATGTGTATGTGTACATCTGTGGTCATTTGATACTGTACATTTGCAATGATTCTATCACATTTCACATGAATTGTCCCTTAACTACATTATGCTGTGGTGTGTGGGTTTACTGGTAATTTAAAAACCAACATAAAGTAGTACCAGTACTGTACCAGTGTCTAGTCTAGTGACATGACAAAATTAGGGATTGCATGTACTTGCTTACAATCACAGCGATAGTAACTTACTAACTACTTTACCTATGACAACCATAAAAGTGTGCAAACATAGTTATTATACAGTCAGACGTATCTGTTGAGGGTCGACTCGTACTTCTCTTGTTGCCCGGAAACTGGCTGAGGGAAACCGTTGCTCATAATGAACTCCTGTGCATGTACATGGAGGTGGGAGGATGTTTGTAGTAAATGTGTAAATGTTGTACACGCCCACCTAACCACAAAATAAAATCATGCCGACAATCATAATTCAATTAAGAGGTCTCAATTACCATAATTATGATACAGGCCAAGGCTAATGAATGTAGAAAGCCACACACACACACACACACACACACACACACACACACACACACACACACACACACACACACACACACCACACACCACACACACACACCACACACCACACACACACACACCTCCATTTCCTCGAGACTGGCCTCCCCCTTCTCAATCTTAGCCCCGAGTCCACTGTCGTAAGAGCTGTACCGCTCCTTTACAGCATCAGCCATCACTCCCTCATCGAGAATCTTGTCAGCAGCACGAAGACCTCGAGCAAACGTGTCCATAGCACCTGGAATAATTATACGATAGTGTGTATATGCTTGATCTCTTAATACTTGGAGCATAATATAGATACCGTATATCTTCTAATTTATCGGACACTTCTAATTACCCGGACACTCTTTTGGGCAATTTTCGTTGTTCTAATACAACGGACACTCCAGTACTTTAATATTACATTTGTTCTAAATATCCGGACAATACCTTGAAAAGTTGAGTTACCATTCATAGACGGCAAGTAAGACTTGGAGTGCTGCAGTTAGATAGCTTTGAGTAGCTAGTTTTAGATAGTTAGTGCAACTATTCAGTCGTACCTTGTTCTATTAAACTTAGCTAGCTCGCATGCAGCTGCTTGCTTGTTCTAATTATTCCGGACACTTCACATGCTCTATAAAAATCTGTTCCAATTATACCCGGACAATTTCCAAAATAATTATTTTTTGCTGTCCGATAAATTAGAAGATATACAGTACGTACATGCATGTACCACTCACCAATGTGTGAGATGAACATGTCCTCCAGAGCAGTGGACTCTCTCCTCACCTTGCAGTCAAAGTTGAGGCCACCCGGAGCCAGACCACCTTGCTCCAGAATCACCTGAGGAAAGACACTTTAAGTTAGTTTTAGTTTTGTCTTTTGACCCACTCCTTTGGGTAGACAAATAAAGTCTGTACGCTACAAATATACTCTTGTAAAAGGAAGTTGTCCTTTTCTATTATCCCTCACCTTGACAACGAGGGTGGAATTTTTGACGTCCATAGGAAACTGGTCAGTGTCCCAGCCGAGGTCAGGTGACCCTGTGTTGGCGTCAATGGAGCCCAGCATCCCATAACCAGAAGCAACCACTATGTCGTGCTCGTAGCCATGACCAGCCAGGCTCGTGTGGTTGGGCTCTATGTTCAGCTGCATTGGAGTATAGAAAATTAGTATAATTATAGAGAGGGCCATGTTTTAAATGCCTCAAGATGTCTCTTAATCGTCAATCCTAAAATTGACACAGCTATAGATTTATTTTCACCTTGAAGTCTTTGTCCAAGTTGTAAGTCTTCAAGAACGCAATCACAGTCTGAGCATCTGCCGGTTCAAACAGAGACACACAAAATGGTTGACTGAGGAAAGTGCTAAGACAAACAGCTTACCGTAGTCGTACTGGTGCTTCATAGGTTCCTTAGGCTTTGGTTCAATGAGCAGTTGACCATTGAAGCCGATCTTATTCTTGTACTGGACGACCATCTTGAAGAATCCTCCCATGTGGTTGAGCTCTCTCTTGACGTCAGTGTTGAGCAGAGACTGGTAGCCCTCACGACCTCCCCAGAACACTGCAGGAGGCTTTAGTTAAAACAGCTACAGTAACTGTAATCCAAAATATAGTCAAAGGGCATTCTAAATTAAAGGGCTATCCACTGTAAAGCGAAGAGCCAGCAACTTTCTGAACTAGCCAGTACCAGGTAAATGTACTCCTACAATACTTATAGCTGTGCTAGCTCACTCAGGCACTCACCAAATCCCTCTGCCCCCAGTTTCTTGGCAATCTCCAGTCCTTTCTTGACCTGGGCAGCTGCCATTGCAAACACGGCAGCGTCAGGGTTGGTGCTCGCTCCACATGCGTACACGGGGTGGGCAAACAGGTTACATGTAGCCCAGAGCAACTTGACACCCGTCTCCTTCTGAAGCTGGAGGGCAAGGTCCACCATCTCGTCCAGATTCTGATTGGTCGTTTTCAGGTCTGCTCCCATTGGGGCGATATCCCTGAAGCAAGGGAGAAATTATAACTTATAACTGCGCATGCTGTGGGATGGGAAGTACGTTGTGTTAGACTTACCTGTCGTGAAAGCACCAATACTTGACCTGAAATTAGAAGTGTGGAATAGGTTAAAAATTGTCTTTGTAGTACACCTAAAGGTCACCCTTTAATATGTACCACATATATACAGCATAGATGACGATCCTCACCCCGAGTTTCTTAAAGAATTCGAACCCAGCTCTGAGTCGTCTCTTGGCATTCTCCATGGAATCAGACTGATCGTCCCAGGGGCGACAGAGGGTGGGGTAGCCAAATGGGTCAGCCCCTATCAATCAGTATTAAGTCATTTTTAGTTATGCTGGTGTCAACACACGCTAAGAAATCTCAATGTCTCACCAGTTCCTCGGAAGGTGTGCCAGAAGCAAACTGAGAACCGGAGCCACTCCTCCATTGTCCGACCTCTGACCACCTCCTGGGGATTGTAGTACTTGAAGCAGAGGACGTCACTGGCGGGAGAATCCGGCTTGTACTGGATCTCACCAATACCTGCAACATCACATCCATCACATGGGGGTACCCGGTACCCGGTACGGTACGGTGTGCAGCAACATTCGTGCTCACTCACCTGGAAAGAATTCTTTGCCAGACTCATAAGCAAAGCTACTTGCTTCAGAAGACTTGCTTGCTGGGGCAAAAGATGACATGGCTGCTAGTTCACCTAGACTGTCTTACTTGTGTGAAGAAAGAGTACGCTATAAAATCTATGCTGCATGTGACCTCTCTTGATAGCCACCCCCTCAGTCAACAAAGGGGGTGTATCTCATATCGTAGATGTCGGAGGAACTCGGGACGCATGCGCATCCATAAAATAATTATAAACATGCAGAGGTGCTAACGAAAAACACATTATTTTAACTGGGAATTTCCCAGGGGGCCCCCCTACAGATAGTGAACAAACAGTTGCAAGATACTGCAAAATAATTTCTCTTTAGTGACAAGATTCATCGCAGAAACACATTAAAGGCCTATAGATCTATTTTGTGTAAGTTTCATTACTCAAATCTACATTATTTTATACCATCATAATTATAGTAGATAGAGCTATAGATTCATGATTGTTCAGCTAGAAAGCCCTTTGTAAGCTATTAAATACATGCGATATGCATGCATGAGGTATATTACTTCTATGTCTAGAAAGCAGCGTTTACTATAGCTATGCATTTAGTATATTCTGTATCTTATTTACTTATTTGTAGCAAAATTTCACAATGAAGTCTCTATTTCTATGTGCATGTACATGCAGGTTACTGACTACTGATCTAGCCGTCAACATGAGTTCATACGTCATTGGTGTGGTATTGGGAGGTACAACTGCTCTAGTTGGTGCTCCATTTATAGTAACTGGACTTGGATTCACAGCTGCTGGGATAGCAGCTGGATCAACAGCAGCGTCTATGATGTCAGTTATGGGTCCCACTGTGGCAGGAGGAGTTGTGGCCACATTGCAGTCTGTTGGAGCTGCTGGGCTTGGTGTTGCTGCCAGTACGGCTGTTACTGGTGCTGGAGGTGCTATTGGAGCAGTGGTTGCAAAGGCATTGGGGGGTTAAATAAAGTCTGGCGGCAAACACTCAAACTCAATTAAACTGGCTATTGACTATTAGGTTTAGTTGCTGTAGATTTTTGTTCATGTCAATTTCTGGCTTCCATGTGCCTCAAGCTCTCTGAAGCTATACTATGAGTGTCTATCTCGAACTCATTACCCAAATTAAAGCTGTGCTTTGCAGTTCACCTGAAAGTTTGAACAAATGGGTGAAATGCATAAAAACTATGACCAGTCTACATAAGACCTGTCTACTTATGTATTAACTTAATCATAGACACGCATGTAGTTGTTTGCAAGTTACCATTTGCCCCAAACTTTCAAGTAAGCTGCAAAACACAGTAGACCTATGTACACCTATACATACATCCAATTAGAAAAATAAGTTGCTAGGATTGGCCGGGGGGAAAAACCAAAAAACGTGGAAACAAGAAATCTTTTTTGCGCGATCTCCAATCCTTTATTGATACAACACTTGCCGAATAGAGAGAGTATTGTATTATTCCATAACGTAATGTAAAATATCAAAGGTCAAATTGTGAGTCAATCGCCTCTGCGCAGCGGGGCAGGAGGGGGCCACCCACAGCCGCTCCCCTTTTACTTTTCCTGGATCCGCCCATGGCCCTCACCCCTCTGTACCTTGCCCAATTAATTATAGGCATATGAAGGTGACTTGAGAAGTAGTTACAGTGCAAGATAAATTCTGGATGCAAGATTTAGATAAGCTATGCTCTATATATATAATTAATTATTCATCCTATTATATGTGGTTCAACAATCTACCCTTGACGTCAACTAGTTAATCTTCATGTATCAATAAACAATTAACTATCACCTCTGATAGTATGTAGGAATATTAGCCCTGTGCGCCGGCAAATTAAGTCAGGCGAGTTCCTCAGGAAATTACTTAGGGCATATAATTATCATTGCCAGAAGAGGTCCGACATGCAGGCGCGGTGCAGCAGAGCTCAAGCAATTAGCCTCTGATTACACTCAACAATAAATTAGCAATATTTCAATGAGTGATTGAGGGTGCTTTCATACACACTTTCATAAAACACCCTCACTGGCAGAAAATACACCCTCATAAAGCAAGCATCCTCAATGGCATAAAAGACACCATCATAAGGAGTTAGATTAGAAAGCATCCTCGACTCAATGTATGAAAACACTAGCCTCCTTCGCAGCCTCTCTTTTTTCTGTTCTTTGTCACAATAGTCATAATAACTATTAGAGGACAACTCCTTTTTCTTTGTCGCTTCCTTCTTTCTTTCTTTGTTCCTCTATTAATTCTGAAAAGGAGGCTATGAAAACACACCCTCATTGACATTTTGCAGTCACCCTAATTTTAACACTATATCACACCATAGCAGATAAGGATTGCCTCACACGAGATCAACTTTCACGAGATCAACTCCCACGAGATCCAATTCTTACCAGATCAACTTTGCATGAGGTCAACTCTCAGTAGATCAACTCTCATAGAGTCAACTTTTCATAGAGTCAACTCAACTCCTGAAATCAACTGAGATCAACTCCAATTTTAAAATCCAGAAATTAACTATTTTTATAGGTGTTGTTGACCTTTCTTTTATAGCTAATTACTATAGTACATGTGCTAAATATTTTGTGCCAAAGGTTGACAGGTTGACAGGTTTTGACAGGTGATAAAAGGGCCACTAGAACTATCATGCACTCATTTGCAACATGATGGATCAACTCGTCAAGACAAACCGAGGAGGAAAGAACCTTCAATTTGAGGGGTATATTTATACAAAAATAAGAGATGGAACCGATTTTCAATTCTGGAGGTGCAAAAACCACAAGGCTGGTTGCCCAGCAAGAGCCACTTCAGAGGGTTTGAGTGTGGTTGTAAGGAATGAACATGATCACCCACCCAATCCAGCTGAGATCACCACTCAAGTTGCCATTGCGGGAATGAGGAAGAGGGCCAGAGATGAAAGTACCTCCATAAATGTGATCTACGATGATCAACTGGAGGTAATTAGCCAAGAACAGAACTCTGCTGATGTGCTGGCACAACTGCCTAGCCTTGAGTCTATCAGGTCCTCTCTGTACCGAGCTAGACACGAAGACACTCCCATCCTTCCGACCCTCAGAAGAGATGTCAGCCTCTCTACCAGATTCTCAAACACTCGAAGTGGGGAAGACTTCCTCCTGGTTGACGATGGAGATGATGACAAGATCATGATCTTTGCCACTGAAGAGAACCTCAGACTCCTGTCTGATGCAGAGGCCTTTTACATTGATGGCATATTCTCAACATGCCCTTCACTGTTCTACCAGGTACATAATTATGTACATGAATATTTTCTTTTCTGCAGGTGTTTACAATCCATATTCTGCTCTATGGCCATACATTTCCAATGGTATATTGCCTTTTGCCTAACAAACAAAGACAGACATATAACAGAGTGTTCATGCTACTCAAAGATGCTGCTCTAGTTAAAGTTCCCGGTATCAGTTTTGATGTTGAAGTAGTTGTGAGTGATTTTGAGCTGGCCATGGTTCAGGCTTCTACAATGAGCTTTCCGAACTCATATCATCGTGGCTGTTATTATCACTTCATGCAAGCGATTTGGAGAAAGGTATATCTTATATAGCAATAATAACTCTATTCTAACTCTATTTTCTATGCTCTATACAGGTTCAAGCCCTGGGGCTAGCCACAGAATACCGTCGCCCCAATGGGGAGTTGAAGGAATTCGTACAATTGATGGCATATGTGGCATTTTGTCCACTGATATTTGTTAGAACAGCCTGGCTTTCCATCCAATAGGATGCTCCGAACATCCCAAGAGTTGACGAGCTAGTGGATTATTTCACTACCACCTGGATCAATGGAAACTTTCCACCAATTCACTGGAACTACTTCAATCAACATCAGCCTAGAACCAACAACCATGTTGAGGGATGGTATTCTAGAATGAAAAAAGTTATAGGCAACCCTCACCCAAACATCTTCAAATGGATTGAACACATGCAGAGAGAGGAGGCAGTGACCAAAGCAAAGATTCAGAGCTACATGTCTGGAGCTACTGCTCGGCCACAGAGACGCCGAATGAAAGAGAAGGAAAAGAGGATTCAGACACTGTTTGACCAATTTAACACAGGAGGCATGACTCTTAATGCATATTTATCAGCCATCAAGCATCTTACTGGACTCTAATCTAATTTTTTTTTTTATTCACTTTTGTAATTCTAATTTCACTTTTTATTAAATTCAAATTGTAATCGAGTTGATCCCATGAAGTTGATCATATGAAAAGTTGATTCTATGAGAGTTGATCTACTGAGAGTTGACCTCATGCAAAGTTGATCTGGTAAGAATTGATCTCGTGAAAGTTGATCTCGTGTGCACACACCCAGATGAGTAATGCAATCAAAGGCTAATTGCTTGAACTGCACTGCGCCTGTCGTACTTTTTGTATCGTTGCATAACAGTAATCATAAAGGAATGAATATACACAAGATGTACATTTCTACAACAAAAAAGTGTTCACTGAAAGTTCTCCAACCACTATAGATCTACACTGGTACTGTACAGCTTAGCAATCATGTCTGTGAACTGCCTCTCTCCACTCTGCTTCCAGGTGACGTACACAAATATTTCCTTTCCCTTGGTGTCGTCTATCACTGTGTAGCCAGCACTATTCACAGTTAAGTTTAATGTGGTATAGTTCATGTACTGCATCCCAACTTCAGGCATACTTATCAACGTGCCTGTTACATCGAAAAGTATTGGGGTCTCATCTTTGAGATTACAGTTCTCTACAAGGCAGAAATAGGTCAGTGTGGAAGCAAGTGCAGTAGCTGCTTTGCTGTCTCCCAGTAGCATTTGCTTGATCTGGCCACCATCAAGAGCTACATTCCAGCATGTGTCTAGCGGAGTAAGAGTAATTTTGTTCCAGTTAGCAGCCAGGAGGACTTGCATGCACCACGGACACATAAATATGTTGTACTCAACAGAGGGTGGCTTTGAACCATTATACCCTATGTAAATTGAGCCAGCCATCGCCTTTATTCTTGCTCTGGGCACGACCTCAGGGTAGCGCTGAATCAGAGATGGGAAATTAGTCATGGGACCAATGGCGATGATTTCAACAATTTCTCCACTACTCTTTATGACTTCAGCCATCTTGGACACTCCGTCTGGAAACACCCCTCCCTTGTAAGTGGAGAGATCCTCCTCAGCCCCCCAGCCAATCAAACTCTGGTGTGTGTTGTTGCTGTTTTTGATCCCAATGCCAATTGGGACGTCATCTCGGCCTAGGAGCTTCATTAATTTGGCAATCACCTTTGCTCGAGCTGTGGTGTCTTGAGTACATGTTACTATCAGCTTGATGTCCAGCTCCTCGCTTTGAGCAGCATACACAATGGCAAAAGAGTCGTCAATGAATGATCCAATATCAGTGTCGATAATCACAGGGCGCTTAGAAGCCTGGGATTGTGTCAAACAGAATTGGCACTGGAAGACCTCAGCAATGAGTAGGATCATCACTGCACTCCTGCTTCCCTTCATGATCATGAGTGGCTGAGCCCTGGCCCTTGGAAAGTCTCTCTATCTCACTTATTGCGGTCGGTAATCGACTATTAATTGGGGGAGGGGCTGGTGGGGAAGAATTTTGCTTTGACGTTTCTGCATCATCGACAAAAAAGTTGTGCCTGACTCTGGCCTGACCCCTACACTCTCTAAATGGCTACCCAAGCATTGATTGACTCTCTACTTGAGCCTTTTGCCAGTGCAATTTTGGGAGGTGTTGGATACTTTGGCTCAGTGTACTTGGAAAAGTTTTCTGAGGTGGGGCTATATGAAACAGTTGGACTTGCTGTTTGTCTCTCTCTAGCCGCTGTACTCCTTCTGAATCTTCCGCAAATTTTACATCGAGCAATATCGTACAAATTTTATGTACCGATAGTGATTTTCGTAGTAGTTCTGCTTTTTCGACTAACTTGGAATCGTTTTTCGCCACATGATAATACGACTCAGAAAGATAATACCGATTCCACAGTAGAGGTGCAAGCAGATCCACAAAAACTCGTCTTTACAGAGTTAGAAAATACTCAGCCAGTGGATTTACTTAACCCACAACAGGGATCAAAACAAAGTTTGTCAGAATCTTTACATGCTGCAAGATCCGATGGACATGAATCTTCCCCAATCAAGTTTGATAATGACTGTAAAAAGCATTCACAACGCCTGCTTTCTGAAGCAAGTTTAACGTCACCAACGAAATACTCTATTCAAGGTCAGGTAGAAGTGTTTGGACGGACAGTTCATTTAACTGGAGAATCATCTGTTCCAATGATAGCTGATGACTATAAACCTTTAGAATTCAAAGCAAGCGCAATGGATATTTTGAATCGACAACACAATACTGGTGCCACTAGCAAACTCAATGTTCAAGACGCAGTTGAGAAAGCTCTTGTTGAAATGTGTAAAAATCTTCGTGAAGGAGGATGACAGCAGGCTAACTCTATATGACGAGATTTCACTATAATACATGCATTGTACCTCACTGAGCATTATTATTATGTTCATAACTCAGTTATAATTTTGATACTTAGCAGTATGTTCTACCAACATTTCTTTTACACGTTCTCGTGTTGTGTTGTATATAATTGCATGCTACTGTTTACAGCGGGCAATAAATTGGTGGTAGCTATATAGTGGCTCAGCTATATAATATTATAGGCTGCATATATACAAGAGCTGAGCAAATGTTCATATAGAATCCAGTCAAACAAAGTCTAAATCTACAATCTTTATATTGGGAATAAAGTCAAAACAAAATCAGCTGATCTCAAGACAAGATACATGTGCACATTCATAATGAATACACAGTCGGACATGTCCAAGTAAATAGAGGTGTATTAAAGTGTACTGATATCGAATGAAAGTCCATCAGCCAGTCAGAAGTCCAAGCTTCTTCAGTTCTGCAACAAGGTCTTCTAGTGCATGCTCCCGAGCACCATCTTTACTTTTCCATCCTTTAGTCTTTACAGATATCGCTGCTTCTTCATCCCATGCTTCACCCTTGTACTGATACTCCCACTTATAGAACCCGCCTTTCACCTTGTAGTGTAGGGTTCTTCCCTGAATAGTTATTGTCCCACTGCCTCCAGTCAACGTATAGAGCTGTTCTTTCAATTGGTCAACGGTGCTCAGTACTTTTCCAAGCTTTTCCGCTGTTTTCTGCATGAAAATTATCCCTTGAGTGAAGTAAATATATCTATGAGTGCATGAAGCTATCCAGTGTATATAATTTATACAGCTCATATAGGCCTACAGAACAATATACTGACAAACTATAGAGAATATATAATGCATACAAACTTACAATGAGATCTATAGCCTCTCCAGATGGTGATATCAAAAGCAGACAGAGCCCCATAAGGCCAAACACCAGTGCCACTTTCATCTTGAAATCATGAGACTGCTGAGTCATTCATGACTCAGCAATTTTAATTAAGGTGTGTGGTAACAGTATATAATTATGAGGCAGATCTATATTGAAACCAACAAATTGCAATAATGAAAGGTGAATATAAATCATGAGTACACAACGGCCCATATTGCTATCGCAAATATAAGAACCATTACTGCTGCTATAAACATCCACAGTTGACTACTAATAGATCTACTCTCAAGTTGGTTAGGTTTCACAGAATCCAGCTGAGGTGTGTCTTGAGGGCAAGCGGATGAAGAGGATGACTCGAGGCAGAGTGATGAGAGAAGAGCTGTTGCAGACGCTACTCCAAGCAAATCACACACTCGACCTTCACACTCCTGTGAGATAGGAATCATTCAACGATTAAAGGGTTTGCTGACGAGGGGCTACAATTGTTGTGACATTAGTACACAGACAGGCTACCTTAACGTCCTCTCCTGGTAGAGAGTACTCCGAGAATGACCAGGCAGCACTGGGGACAGTTACAGAGACCCGACACGGGAGGGACAGGGAGAGACCTGAAGAGATACGTATACTTACAGTAACTCAATAATTTTATAAGATTTAATTACAGCATAGATTTTTTTTCAAAAAGTACACGTAAACATTGATATCTGTACGTGCCAGTTGAAGTGTCATGAACAGTGTCTGCTTCTGTGAGAGCTACTAGTTGAGATGTTAAACTTCGACAAGCATCTTCTTTGATGGCCTGCAAGAGATGTAGAGTTTATACTCTTCATTCAAAGTGCACATCTATAAATCTTGCCGTACATCTTCTAACTACCACATGAACTTTTGAAATACCGCATAGTGGGTATACTCATTTCGGGGGTATAAACTTTGCAGCACATGCTTAATTAGAAAAAAACTATTGTTTGTATCCTCGAAATAATAATACTTATACTCGCTATATGGTAGTTTTACAGCACCAGTTACCTAGTACCTGTAGTGCATCGCTGTAAGTGGCCCTGGAGTGTAGATAAGCAGTGAGAGACAGGCACCCAGTCAGTCCTACCCTCCTTGCCCTAGTCAGTAGATTAACACCTTCCTCGGAATGCAGGGGCTGCGAAACAGACAGGGAAGTAACGAAGCATTAAGATGATTATCATAATGGACCATAAAGCACAGTGTATTTGTCTAGTAGTACAGGCTTTTGAGACACAGAAGTGAAGCAATTGCTTTAGGGGAAGAGATAATAAAATGAAAAGTACTAATGTTTAGACAATACACATTAGTAGACTCACGTGTCTTGTTAAGATGTCCAATTTGATTCCTCCGTCTGGAACAGACAGTTCATTCTTCCTGGTCTTGGGCAGTATGGGGTCTCCCTCATCAACAAAACGACCACTCACTTTGAGCAATGGCCGTGAGAACACCTCCTCAACAGTGTCTACCACAGTAGCCTGTATAGTGGTACACATGTAGCTGCTGCTTGTATTTAACAAAATCAGTTCAACTTTCCCCAAAATAATTACTGCTCTCTAGTTTTCCATACCCTTCTATTTACAAACTGAGTTCCCACAAACTATTATAGTGTAAGCACATGTTCTGTGCCTGCAGGGATGTACCCGAAGACCTCGAGCAAACGTGTCCATAGCACCTGGAATAATTATACGATAGTGTGTATATGCTTGATCTCTTAATACTTGGAGCATAATATAGATACGTACATGCATGTACCACTCACCAATGTGTGAGATGAACATGTCCTCCAGAGCAGTGGACTCTCTCCTCACTTTGCAGTCAAAGTTGAGGCCACCCGGAGCCAGACCACCTTGCTCCAGAATCACCTGAGGAAAGACACTTTAAGTTTGTCTTAGTTTTAGTTTTGTCTTTCGACCCACTCCATTTGGGTAGACAAATAAAGTCTGTACGCTACAAATATACTCTTGTAAAAGGAAGTTGCATTGTCCTTTTCTATTATCCCTCACCTTGACAACGAGGGTGGAATTTTTGACGTCCATAGGAAACTGGTCAGTGTCCCAGCCGAGGTCAGGTGACCCTGTGTTGGCGTCAATGGAGCCCAGCATCCCATAACCAGAAGCAACCACTATGTCGTGCTCGTAGCCATGACCAGCCAGGCTCGTGTGGTTGGGCTCTATGTTCAGCTGCATTGGAGTATAGAAAATTAGTATAATTATAGAGAGGGCCATGTTTTAAATGCCTCAAGATGTCTCTTAATCGTCAATCCTAAAATTGACACAGCTATAGATTTATTTTCACCTTGAAGTCTTTGTCCAAGTTGTAAGTCTTCAAGAACGCAATCACAGTCTGAACATCTGCCGGTTCAAACAGAGACACACAAAATGGTTTACTGAGGAAAGTGCTAAGACAAACAGCTTACCGTAGTCGTACTGGTGCTTCATAGGTTCCTTAGGCTTTGGTTCAATGAGCAGTTGACCATTGAAGCCAATCTTATTCTTGTACTGGACAACCATCTTGAAGAATCCTCCCATGTGGTCGAGCTCTCTCTTGACATCAGTATTGAGCAGAGACTGGTAGCCCTCACGACCTCCCCAAAACACTGCAAGAGGCTTTATAGTTGCAACGGCTGCAATAACTGTACTCTAAAATTAATAGTCAAAGGGTATTTTTAATTAAAGGGCTCTGTAAAGCAACTTTCTGAGCTAGCCAGTACCAGGTAAATGCCCTCTTTGCAGACAATGCTGATGATTGGACAAGGACGATGACAATGGTGTGTGTAGCTGTGCTAGCTCAGGCACTCACCAAATCCCTCTGCTCTCAGTTTCTTGGCAATCTCCAGTCCTTTCTTGACCTGGGCAGCTGCCATTGCGAACACGGCAGCGTCAGGATTGGTGCTCGCTCCACACGCGTACACGGGGTGGGCAAACAGGTTACATGTAGCCCAGAGCAACTTGACACCCGTCTCCTTCTGAAGCTGGAGGGCAAGGTCCACCATCTTGTCCAGATTCTGATTGGTCGTTTTCAGGTCTGCTCCCATTGGGGCGATATCCCTGAAGCAAAGGAGAAATTATAACTTGTAACTGCGCATACTGTGGGATGGGAAGTACGTTGTGTTAGGCTTACCTGTCGTGAAAGCACCAGTACTTGACCTGAAATTAGAAGTGTGGAATAGGTTAAAAATTGTCTTTGTAGTACACCTAAAGGTCACCCTTTAATATGTACCACATATATACAGCATAGATGACGATCCTCACCCCGAGTTTCTTAAAGAATTTGAACCCAGCTCTGAGTCGTCTCTTGGCATTCTCCATGGAGTCAGACTGATCGTCCCAGGGGCGACAGAGGGTGGGGTAGCCAAATGGGTCAGCCCCTATCAATCAGTATTAAGTCATTTTTAGTTCTGCTGGTGTCAACACACTAGTTGGTGTCAACACACGCTAAGAAATCTCAATGTCTCACCAGTTCCTCGGAAGGTGTGCCAGAAGCAAACTGAGAACCGGAGCCACTCCTCCATTGTCCGACCTCTGACCACCTCCTGAGGATTGTAGTACTTGAAGCAGAGGATGTCACTGGCGGGAGCATCCGGCTTGTACTGGATCTCACCAATACCTGCAACATCACATCCATCACATGGGGGTATCCGGTGTGCAGCAACATTCATATATACAGTGCTCACTCACCTGGAAAGAATTCTTTGCCAGGCTCATAAGCAAAGCTACTTGCTTCAGAAGACTTGCTTGCTGGGGCAAAAGATGACATGGCTGCTAGTTCACCCTTGATAGACTGTCTTACTTGTGTGAAGACTAATCTGCATGTGACCTCTCTGTGCTGCATTGATAGCCACCCCCTCAGTCAACAAAGGGGGTGTATCTCATATCATACTGAGGCAGGGTGCGGCTAATTTATGAGACAAAAGTGTCGGTCAGGAACTTGGAATTAAATATGGCCGCATGCGATAAACTACTCTCTGGCCTCTTTTGCTTCACTGCTCGCTATGCACACATGGTTTTACTTTGATACGCCCCTTATAGCCTGCATGTAGCACCTTGGCTCACGAGATACTTTGTTCCAAAAAAGAGCAAAAAAAATGGCTGAAAGATGTGACAACTCTCGTTCTCTACCCAAGAAGAAGCGTGCTAGGCATGGTTTTCGGTACCAAATGGAGCTGAATTTCGATACTGAAGATGCAAAGTAGGCTTTTGTAGCTAGGATAGATAGGGCAAAGCGTTCTCTTGCTGCTACAGCTAGAGGCTCATTGCCCTTGGACAGCAGAGAGCTTATTTCTGTCCTGTTGGACAAGTTGGAGCATTATCAGGTGAGTGTGTATGATAACAAGTTGTCCTTACTCTGTACACCAATAACATTTATAATCGTGTTCTCAGAACGAGCACTCAGATTGTAACGAAGTGTCACCCTGTAAGCGTCCAGGGTACAAGCCCACGAAGATAAAACTAGAGGATCCTCTTGCAATCGAGTCATTCACGTCAGCACTAAAAGACACCCTTATTTACAAGAATGCCGAATCATATTGTCGAGTGAGGTTTTTTCTAATTATTATAAATTTCTATGATGTTGTTTTTACAGTGTCGAGACACATTCTGGGTGGAGTCTTTCAATCACCAGCTGCTCACATACATCTCAAAACGTGTACACTTCTACATTCAACATGAGAATGAACCTTGCTATTATGGACTGGGTACGTTATGCAATGTATGTACGTGTGACTGTACGTTCATTCATTTGTTTACTTCAGAACGAGAATGTACGTAGAGAGTGTACAAGTGAACGACTGGTTCAGGGCATGAGAAGACCGGATCGTAGGACTCACGTAAGAGTGCTGGTAGAAAAATCGTTCAACTTTGCCGGAGAAATATGGGAGAATTACGAGCAGCAGAGAAAAGTTGACCTCAGGTACTGCGTAATATATTTTATGTACAATCTACATAATTTATTTTACATATAATTTAATTTTGCTACATGTATATATGTGCAGTGAGTTTGTAGAGGACGTGCAACCTGAGCAATCAGATGAGCCAGTAGATGAAAACGAGGACCTATTAAACGATGGTGTACATGTACTTGACGAAGGTCTTTATGAAGACATATAAAGTAAGTACGTATCCGTGCAAATTTTGACTAGCCAATCAGCATTTTATAATTGCATTTTACATAATTAAACAATAAAGGAAGTAGAAGACTGGAAGTCTGTGTATGGAACTCCATCTGGATTCGGAAATCGCTACCTCCTGGAAAAGGTATATAGCAATTGATCGTACTTGCACTGTAAAGTGGGCATCATTTATAACTTACTCTCAATACACAGTCAGGCATCACATCCCTCTTGTCATGTGCACTGGTTTTGGTCACTTTATATGCCATATATAGAGGGTGATTCCATACCCCCAACTGACCTAGCAGCGTCCAATACTTTCTGTATAGTTTGAAGCGCTTCACCATGTTCCCCAAATTAGGTGCAGCGCTTCCAATCAGCCAGCTGGGTGGTCTGGCTCTGACACACGGTGACAGGTGGCAGTACGGGCAGGGACCCTCTCCATTCAAGACTGGAGGATCATCGTGATCATACCCTCCGGGACCTAAGGAAAGTACCACTCATTTTATTCATATGTACAGGTTAGTGACATTCACCTTTCTTAGGCCTCGAAGGACCGGCTTCACCCCCAACTGTCCTTACTCGAACTCGAGAAACACCTGTGCAAAAGATAAGTGATCGTCATCCATATCACGTGATAATTATTGAAATTAATTCCTCTAGAATTACCTCTCTTTGGGCTCTTCGCTGGAGGGGGAGCAGCTTCACCACTGGATGTATTACACCCGCCTGACACTGATGGTAATTTAATTGTATTTGAAATCATCATTCTAATATTTACTTTCCAGTGTTACCTTCGGATGGCGCCGAATCAATTTCGTCAAGAGTGACGTCGGGGAACAGCGCAAGCAACTTCTGGAACTCCTCCAGAAAGTGCACTGGAGGATGCTGGCTGTACCGTACCTGAAGCTGAATAGATGTAGATCTACATCTTATTTATGTAATGTCTTCTGTGGTACCTTGAGTCTTGCTTGTTCTGTATAAGTAGCCATTATGTGTTTTTTGTTTGCTTGTGCTAAAAAAAACCACGTGCATGTATCCCCACCCTGGTATAAAATGCGCATGCTTGTTTTAGAGCTGTCTAAATCGTTTGAACGGGCTATGAAGCGGGAAAAGAAACAAGAGCTGTTTACAGATATTTGAATGTTGGAGCTGGGGTCAAAGGTCTGCCCAGGGCACGGGCCTTTTGTACCGCAACAGGCGGAAGTGAATCTAAACACTGGGAATTTCCCGGGGGGGCCCCCCTAGCCCTACAGATATATATAGTAAACCAACAAGCATACGTCTACATGTATTTGCAAGCATTGCTGCAAGATACTGCAAAATCAAGTGACAAGATTCACATAAGGCCTAGATCTATTTTGTGTAAGTTGCATTATTCAGATCTACATTTGATTTATACCGTACCCTCTCGAAAATACGCCCACCCTTTTCTGCAAGAAGTCTAGGCTTATTAGGGGACTGGGCGTTTAATCGCGAACGGCGAGTTTTCATTCGAATATACGCCCACCCGCGGCCTCAAATCGAGGTTTATACTTTGCTCTATTGTATTTTCATTTTAATACATAGTATGAACATTTCATTGACAACAACAATGTTATAAACTAATGCATGAGTATGATAAAGCAAGACAAGAGAATGAACAAGAAGAAGTGAACTCTGACTCTTCGTTGCTTGTCACTTGTGTCGATGTCAGATGTACGTAGCAGAAACTTCCCAAAGGATGATAGGTCATACTCCTACAGAGCAGCTATCAGGTACTTTGTTTCAGAAAACCAAGGCAAGGTAACCTGCAAAATTGGCCTGTGTGATAACTTTCTTGGACTTTGTGTTTTCTTTTCTCTGCATATAGGACTACTTGTTCCCTGCATATACATCTTCAGGGGCAAACAGATCCATACAGAGAAAGTTATATGTCTGATCTTGGTCCAGCAAGGAGTATAGTCTTACTAGCTACTACCTAAAACTTCCTTTCTTCACTAAAATTAATGGTGAACATGTGGCATTTAGCTACTGCGCATGCTCAAACTCTTCATTCTAGGTGGGCTTATAATCGAGTGAAAATACCCTTGTGCAAGAACTTAGCCTCGATCCCAGGCCGAGTTTTCGCTTTTATAACGGTTAGGCGAACAACTGGGCCTGGTACTAGTTGTCTGCGCATGCGTCAATCGTTCGTCAGATTCTGACGAATGGATATTCTCGTTCACTTTCGTGACATTTATATTCGTGTACTATCGTGTACTAGAAGTCAGTTCCCGTTTTATCATTATTGGAATCGATTGGAATGGCTCTTAGCTGAAGCTTCTCTCTTCTCTGAAGCTTATTCTGAAGACTGAACAACAAGGGAAGAGGTATAAAGCTTTGTCAAGCTTGTTAAGGTCAGATATTTTTGTGTGGGGCCCTATGGCCGGCTATGCTATCAAGTCTTGTTCATGTTTGGCAAGAATGTAGGTAGACTATAGTTTCATCATTAATATGGTGGATCAAGTGAAGAGTGTGAGCTAGAGAACTTGGTGCTGCCATCATCAGCTCGTCGACAATGACACTATAACCGAGAAATTTAATATGTATAGATCTACACGTATTTAAAATGTCTACTTCTCTGTACAGGAGCAATGGCTAATATCCAGCTATCCCAACAGTGCTCCTCTTGGCTATACTAACGGACGAGACTGGACAGTTTGAGGTAAGGGTTTTACCGTCTTTGGTTTCTTTTAATATTGTCCTATACTCACAGACACAGGACTGGAGTATGACCTGCTCATTCGAGCGTTGCTGGGTAGCTCAGAGATATCAAGAGAATCTACGTTTTCTCAAGTAATGAGTTACGAGTTGGGGCCTAGAATCAGAGAAGTCCAGCAGCCTGCTAAATCTTTTTGAAACGTAATTTGAAGGCATTCAATCATCCTGAAGTTGCCCTGGGTCACTGTAATTGTGCTGCAGCACAACTGGCAACTCCCCAGGCCTTTGTGAAGCAGCTCCCTATGTGCATCTTTTGTGTACTCACTCTGTGCATTTTCTGTGTACAAATTTCCATTATTGATTTATTAAATATTTTTGCCGACCACAAATATACAATGAAAATTTGACGCATGCGCAGACAACTAGTACCAGGCCCAGTTGTTCGCCTAACCGTTATAAAAGCGAAAACTCGGCCTGGGATCGAGGCTAGCAAGAACTTCGAAGCAAAAGAGTGGATGGGCGTTTATTCAAGATGGGCTTATTTTTGCGAGGGTACGGTATTTGTAACCAGGTATTGTAAGTGAAAGAAGGCCTGCTATCGACTGCTTGCGCATGCGCCAAATTATTGGATTTTTTCCCGTAAATATTTCTATAATACTGGATACATCAGAGAAAATATTCTAAAAGTCATACACAGAGCTATATAGCTAGCTAGCTAGAAACAGAGCTGTGTAGGTTTGTTGTACTGCTATTTTCTTCTGATAGAATCAGTAGCAGTAGTATAGTAGACTTTCACCAAAGTTAGTGTTAAATGGGCGTGGCCTGTCCATATAGGCTCTTATCAGCCGTCACTCCTTTCAGACGATCGTCATCCACACTGTTGCAGGCTGTGAGTCTTTTGTTAACATAGCAGGCTAAGGGTAGCTATCACAGAATGCTATCCGATGGGCTAGAAACCTTCAATCAAACTTTCTATCTACTTCCTTCAATCCACTTCCTTTCGTTGTGATGTCATAGTTTTACTGAGCATAAACGATGTTATCCAAAGCCCCCAGATACCGGGGGGGATATTAGCGCATGCGCAAGCAGTCGATACCAGGCCCACTTCCCTAGCGGGAAGTGCGGCCTGGGATCGAGGCTAGTACAGTGCTAGTGGTTGAGTAGCCTTGCCACTACGTATAGGTCTATCTATATATCTATATATAGGAGCTATATAGATTGTTCAGCTGGAAAGCCCTTTGACTGTAAGCTATTACGCTCCTGAGAGGTTGCTTTACATTGAAGTCATTGTAGTTTCAATCCGTACCTGAGCTCTTGGCCGTTATATAGCGTGTGGTTGCTCTTCGGAGGTGGTCATTATTGGAGGTTCCACTGTACTTCTATGTCTAGAAAGCAGCCTTCAGTATAGCTATGCATTTAGTGTTCTGAATCTTATTTGTAGCAAAATTTGACAATGAAGTCTCTATTTCGATGTGCATGCACATGTATTATTATACTGAAGGCTGCTTTCTAATATAGATTACAGATTACTGATCTAGCCGTCAACATGAGTTTGTACGTCGTCGGTGCGGTAGTGGGAGGCGCAACTGCCCTTGTTGCTGCACCGCTTGTAGTGACTGGACTTGGATTCACAGCTGCTGGGATAACAGCTGGATCAGCAGCAGCGTCTATGATGTCAGCCATGGGTCCCACTGCAGCAGGAGGAGTTGTGGCCACACTTCAGGCTGGTTTAGTGCTGCTGCCAGTACGGTTATTACTGGTGCTGGAGGTGCTATTAGAGCAGCGGTTACAGCTATAGTGTAGAGTCTAGACTGTCTGGCAGCAAACACTCAACTCAATGTTTAGATCTAGTTGTTGTTTCATTGTAAGAATTATATAGCAAGATTATTCTTTAGCTGTACCATAGATAGAGTAGAAGAGAGGGATTGGAAAAGGAAGTGATTCACGTGATGTTTTACAATGAAGTCTACGTAGTGGCTCTGGGACCATCCGTGTATCTCCTCATAACTCCCGCAAAAGCCCGGGAAATTTATTGTGTCCAAAGCATACATCTCAGAGCTACCCCCATTACTGAATCACATGCCCCCTGATAGTAGGTATCAATTGGAAACAAAGAAAATATAATCTCGATTGTCGTGAAGTAGCTAGAGGTACACAGAGCGCTTTTTCATGCTTGTGTTCCTATAGTACCTTTGATATAGCTAAGGCTTTGTAACTAAATAGTGTCCTGTGTCCTAAATGGCCTCAAGTATTAGAGAAAGTTGATGTTTAGCAGCAGAACTGCTCGTGGACTTCTTACAGAGAGCAAAACAATTCTCATGAATTATTCATGTTTAGCCCTCGTGTTAAAAAGTAAGCCTCGATTAAAACCGCGGAGATACACGGATGGTACTTCGAGGGTACTTCCGTTTCCAATCCCTCTTCTACTCTATCTATGGCTGTACTAGCTACACCTTCATGCATGTCAATTTCTGGCTTCCAATGTGCCTAGGCTCTCTGATAACTATCTCAAACACATCACCCAAAAGCTGCACTTTGCAGCTCGCTTGGAATTGGAAGTTTGGGCAAATGGGTATTAAAAGTGCAGTTTACATAACTACTTGTTAATATCTCAAGCTGTTGTTTGCAATTTATAATCCATTTTCCCCAAACTTCCAAGTGAACTGCAAATACGACAGGTGCGGTGCAGCTCTAGCAATTGGCATACCTGGATCTATAAATGGTCATACAATCAAAATAATGTTATTGACTATATATATGCACTACAAACAAACTATATAAATTATGATAACTACAAATGTCTGCTGGATCAAAATGTGCATGAACGTCCAAAAAAGTGATTGTAGAGACTTTGTTTGCTTGGTCGTTGAAAAGGTAGAGAGAGATCGATGCGCGGTAGATTGTTCCATAACTTAACAGTCAAGTTGATTCAACTTGTTTGAATACTTAGTTTTTTCGAAGAGTTTGATCTTGCTTTGCTTCGGAAAACTTAACGTAGTTGTATAAGTTGAAATCGCCTGGTGATTGAATAAAATTAACATTTAACAGCAAAGGATGTCTAAGACTTACAGTACATGAGTGATAGGAGATTTACTTCGATAAGTCTAAGTTTGTAATCCATATTCTGTTATTTAAGCTCTTTGAATTAGCTCTTTGAATTAGCTCGATCTTGGCTATGTATTATAGGCTCAGTCTCCATAGTTGAGAATAAATGTTAGGTTTGATCTTACCAAGCATACTCCTCTGGCCATATAGCTACATCCGACTAGAAAAACATATTCGTTTTGCAAGTTGCTAGGATTGGCCAAACACCAAAAAACGTGGAAACAAGAAATCTTTTTTGCGCTATCTCTAATCCTTTATTGATATACTTTTGCCGAATAGAGAGCGAGTTTTTTGTATTTCATTTTCCATGGTTATGTATTCACTATAAGTATACCACTCTGACACTCATTCTATAACCATGAAAGATCAAATTGTTAGTAAACCCCTTCCCGACCCACAGCCGCCCCCTTTCTGACTACCACTAAGGGTACTAATTTTAGCGAATTTTAGCGAATTTGTAATTAACGCTAAACTAAGTACGCGCTAATAATAAAACGCTAATTTTTTTCTTTTTTCTAATGTACGTTCGAGAGTATGCTCAGCAAGCTAGCTAGTCCTTTTTTCATCTGTATCTGACTCCAAACTTTCCATTCAACCTTAAAACTCATACTTGTACATCTTTCGAGATATGTTGTGGTAATGAAAATCCACCTAAATTAGTACCCTAAAAACAGAGAAAAATCTGAAAACGCTAAAATTACTATACCCGTCTATAATAGTAACATTAAGGTATTATACCGGTATACATGTAGCCCCCCTTTTATTTTTCCTGGATCCGCCTCTGCTCGTCCTCATGTCCCATGCCCAATTAATGTAGAAATACATGTAGATGAAAGAATAAGGTGACTTGAAGTAGTGACAGTGAAAAATAAATTCTAAATATAGTTTGGATGCAAGCTATGCTATTTATATATTCATCCTACATGTATTATATGTGGTTCAACCTATACCGTTTGTAATATCCACTATATTATATTGTAAAATGGTTAATTAATTTTCATACCCCGGAAAAGTCAGGCAAGTTCCTCGAAAATATACAGGGCATAATTTTATCATTGCATAATAGTATTAAATCAGAAAGGCATGAAATACACAAGATTTACATTTGTATAGCAAAAAAGAAAAGTTTTTCACCACTATACACTGCTACTGTACAGCTTAGCAATCATGTCTGTGAACTGCCTCTCTCCATGTTGCTTCCAGGTGACGTACACAAATGTTGCCTTTCCCTTGGTGTCGTCTATCACTGTGTAGCCAGCACTATTCACAGTTAAGTTTAATGTGGTATAGTTCATGTACTGCTTCCCAACTTCAGGCATAGTTATCAACGTGCCTGTTACATCGAAAAGTATCGGGGTCTCATCTTTGAGATTATATACAGTTCTCTACAAGGCAGAAATAGGTCAGTGTGGAAGCAAGTGCAGTAGCTGCTTTGCTGTCTCCCAGTAGCATTTGCTTGATCTGGCCACCATCAAGAGCTACATTCCAGCATGTGTCTAGCGGAGTAAGAGTGATTTTGTTCCAGTTAGCAGCCAGGAGGACTTGCATGCACCATCTCAAGACCAAGCTGAATAATGAGAGGGTGTGTCTAGTCTTTCCCCCAAGACTGTGGAACCATAGATTGAATGGATTGGAAACGGAAGTAGCGTCACGTGACATTTTACATTGAATTTGCAGCATGGGTATACCAAGATAGTCCAGAGGGTCTACCAATGGATACTACTCAGTCCTACATGCTGTATAGCAAACCTTTTTTTAAACCTCAAGTGACCTAATTGAACAGCTCAGCAGAACTTCAAAGGATAATCGCATTCATGATACTATGCCACACAATTCAATATCATGCAACATTCACAAGTTGATAGCACGCTCCCTCCCAGATTGTTGTTGTAAAATTTACAACAATTTGACCGGTAAAGGGTTATGTGGCCATTATAAAGTTTGTGAGGTTGCTTGTGTGATGGAAATGATGTGGTCTATGTTGTGCTCGTGGTTTGTACATGCATGTCATTTGAGAAGATGAGATGAGGAGGTGAACAATGTTTTAACACACAATGACACACACCATAATTCATAATTATGTCCCCAAGCACCAACAAAAAACTTGGTGTTTGAGAGGAACAACAAGCTTGCCTAAGGGTGGTACCGTATATCTTCTAATTTATCGGACAGCAAAAAATAATTATTTTGGAAATTGTCCGGGTATAATTGGAACAGATTTTTATAGAGTATGCGAAGTGTCCGGAATAATTAGAACAAGCAAGCAGCTGCATGCGAGCTAGCTAAGTTTAATAGAACAGGGTACGACTGAATAGTTCACTAGCTATCTAAAACTAGCTAATCAAAGCTATCTAACTGCAGTACTGTAAGTCTAATACTTGCGGTCTATGAACAATAACTCAACTTTTCAAGGTATTGTCCGGATATTTAGAACAAATGTAATATTAAAGTACTGGAGTGTCCGTTGTATTAGAACAACGAAAATTGCCCAAAAGAGTCTCCGATAAATTAGAAGATATTACGGTATACGTAAGAGTGCAAGTGGCAGACAATTCACCTGGTTTTGACCCTGACGTAATGACAAAAATCAGAGACATTTTCTAAAAATAGAACTGCCCATATTCATTTAGCCAATCGGATTGCAGTATTTATGACCGGAACTAGAGCATTTTAGGAGTATAAAAAGTCGCTATAACTCAGTAACTCGCTGTGTCTTCTTCGAGGGGGATCTTTTGCACACACTACCTGTGCCAGCTCTACCGTCTCAGCCCAGCTCTATCGTCTCACTCTACCTTTACCTCTCAACAAAGCAGGTTCGTTTTTTTCGTATAAAGAGCAGTAGGAAAGCCTCAGTATCGACTGTTTGCGCATCCGCATGGCAAGCCGTGTGGTTCAAAAATAGAAAGCACAAAACGTACTGTTATTATGCCTAAAAACCTACGTGTTTTGGCTAAAAACGTACGTGTTTCATTTTACGCAATTTGCTTTTTGTGGAAGTCTCTCTGTCACTAGCCTCGATTCTAGGCGGCCTTGAATCGAGGCTACTCTGTCACTTGCTAGACTCGCCAGCCAGCCCTTCCTCGGGGTAAGGGACTGGTGGATTGCCTATCTGAGAGTTGTGCCGGTGGAATTTTAATGAGTTGCATGACATCATGTATGTGGTTTGTAATATCTGATATGCGTGGGTTGCAAATAGCTTACAAATAAGCTCCCCTTGCTTAGTTTGTGGCAGAGAAACCAAGAAACATTGAGACTGGTGGTAGAAGGCTACTGTCAAGCCCTTTCCATCCCCAGACTGGAAAGATTTTCTCCATTGTAAGACAAGTGGTGCAAATCATACATACTCAATTGCAGCTTGATTGATAAGCTCTGCTTGGTCGCTTAATCTTGCACTAGCACAGTCTTGCCCATCCGTTATTATCATGCATTCTACCACAAAGAAATTAACTAAGCAATACTGTGGGCGTAAGAATGTCACATGACATTGATACTGCACTCTGATTGGTCATTACCAGATTCAGGTAACTGCACAACTCTCAGATAGGCAATCCACCAGCCCCTTACCCCGAGGAAGGGCTGGCTGGCGAGTCTAGTCACTTGCTAGGTGTTTCAGATATAACCTAGCCTCGAGACCAGATTAAAATATATTTTATTCAGCCTGGATTCGAGGCCATACTAGATATAACCTGACACGTACGTTTATAATGAAACACGTACGTTTATAATAAAATACCTTACGTTGCAGGAAGACGTAGCGGTATAATGAAACACGTATGATTATAGAAAACACGTATGTTTAATAGGCAAAACATGTACGTTTTTAGGCATAATAACAGTACGTTTTGTGCTTTCTATTTTTGAACCACACGGCTTGCCATACATCTGCTCAATCACCCAAATTTGGGTGATCAAGATATCTCACCATAGATTGAAAAGGAAGGGGATTGGAAACGACCAGGCCTCCCTGTGTAAATGGGTGTTTTGATTTTGCGATCGTGATTATTTTTATTATGCCTCGGTGCGCATGCGCAAGCGAGGTATACGGTTGTGTGTCTGTGTGTGTGTGTGTGTAGACCGCTACAGCTGCTCAAGGATGAATCAAGTGCAAGTAAGAGTTTCTATAGGCTTCTAGTCATGTTTACTTGGATTTTAATTCGTGGATTTGCAAAATAATGCTTCGTTCTCGAGTTATGCCTAGTTTTGCTTACTTGGAATGCTATTGCAGCCTTTTCAGAAGAGTCCGTAGCAAAACTTGTTCACCGAGTGTTACAACTCTACTTAGTAGTTAGCTCTGCACTAGAACGCTAGCTATTGGTAGCTGCAAGAGTGAGCAGAGAGCTGCAAGGCTCTGCTGACTTGCAGCCATTAATTTTAGACTTGAACTTTTGGCATCGATCGTTTTTAACAACAATCATGGTCGATCATTACCCACTATTCGGTTGATTGCATGCAGCAAAATTCATCATAATCAATGTGTGTATAATAAAAGCTAGCTATTAGTAGTTTTATGTTATGTAGCTTTGGCACCTCCACCGAGGCATCAGCACCTGCGGTGCTTTCATTTTGACCGTACTCTGGTTGTATTTCAACTGTTTCTAGCTCTCCTATCCACTAGCGATCACCCAGAGGCTGGGAGGTTACTCTAGAGGGATCAGCAGGCATGTACGGCACCATGTGTTTTAATTGCGCAACGTGATGGGCATTGCGTGGAAGTGCTATATAGAATGGTTTCATGCCATGGATAAGCTTTACTGTTCATAAACGTTTGCAGTATAGTCCTTCAAACTGCTTTAGTATACTTTTAGACACACCACGGGCCTTGACCTCTCACGGCTTCATAGTAAGGGCTATTCCTTCTTTTATAGCATTTATTTGTTTGGTGGTTGCGTTGCTTAGTCGACCTTTTAGAGCTATATTGTCTAGAATATTCAACATTAAATGTGATCAATTTCACCATTTCTATGTACAGCACATTGTATGGCAGCCAAGACAGGTAATGAGCATGCTGAGTATAAAATAATGCTGAGTATAAAATAATCCCTTTGTAGTTTTAGCCACGCCCTATAACGCGGAGTGTTTCACGCAAAAATCTTCGTTTCCAATCCCCTTCCTTTTCAATCTATGATCTTACTAGTAAATTAGTCAATACAATTACCGTAATTGATGTAATTACAGCGCCAGAAAAAATTATCTGAGTCGTCTTTTAGAACACAAAAAATTGCGTTCAGCCCAGCTGGCGCCTAAATTATGGTGGCGCTTATTTTTACAGCTAGTATAGAAGAAAATGGGCGTGGTCTAGCTCAGTTTTACTTGCTACCGTATTCACCTGAATTACCGAGACACTTCGGACTTACGTAATTTTTTTCACTCTATATTAAGGAACATGCCACACCCCTAAGTAGAGCCTCTACTAGAGGTTAAAGTATGTGAACTTTAACCTTCAGAAATTATTTGGTGTACTCTTTTTATTCGAGGGTACTCTTTTTAGTTCAGGTATGGAAAATATGGTACTAGGTCATAATAATATGGAAGAGTATAGGTACTCAGGCCAGCCTCAAACAAATTATTTGTGTACCTTAAACTGATAAGAGCACCCCCAAGTCTTTCTTTTTGATAGTCTACACTACAAAGTGTACCCCTGAATATTTATTTTCTATACCAGTTGACAAAAAGAGTACCCCCAGATACAAATACCGTATGTACTCTAATTTTGGCACTGATATTGCGCCATACCTAACTGTGTTTGTGTAAACGGCCCAAGGTCTCTATGGGGTTTTGAGACCTGAAGGCAGCGAGGGTGCTACTAAGGGCCTGAGGGTCTCAAAACTCCATAGTGACTGTTGGACGAGGCCTATAACTGGTTTAGAATAGTGCTGAGCAAGCTAGGCTATATTAACACAAAGAAGACTGAAACCGAGAGTTTCTACAAGCCTCAAGCAATGTTAAAAAACTTTCTTGATGCACGGGCTAATAGCGTTGCTATAGTTAGCTAGTTTCAATTTTTCACAATGACATGCGTTTTTACGGAACGGGGCCTCTCAGCATGTAAATCTGTACACGTTAAATATAAGTTTACACTGCATGGTACATCTTCTCTACAGCTCTGATGAGTGCCTCTGGCTCTGGATACCCTCCTCTAAAACGGAGCAAAACAACATCCACAACATTGCCTGTAGTGTTGCCATCCTCAAGCACTGTGTCAAATGTGGTTTCTGTGTCAGAGTTTAATTTATTCACGGTAGCTGATACGTCTGAACAAAGAGGAATAGACACACCAATATACACTCTAGAAGAAATTGCTACGTACCTTAGTGTTGGCTATCAAAAAAACGTTACAAGTGAAGAACTGGCTTCCAAGTGCATTAAATCTTTTCTCGGAGACATGGATATAGAAGCCGAAGCCTTTCCCGGTATTGAAACTGAAGCTAACCGTGAAATGAGACACTTAACACATGTGTGTGTGTCCACGACCTCAAGGCCGGACGTGATAGTGTATTCAAAAAAAAAAGATATAACCATAACATTCGTCGAAGTACAATCTTCGCCAATGAAAGACACAGAACGAAAAGCAACCTTTGTTGCAAAAGACTTTTTAAGGATGTTAAGATATGTAGATTCATCCATAACCACACTATCTGTGTTTTGTTTTCCCAAGCGTAAAGTCCAGCAATGTATAATTGAAATTGAAGTAAAGTGGGATAACTTCTACATTTTCACGAATTTAAAACGTTTTCCGAACTTGGAAGATGGTTTGAAAAGGCTAAAAGAAGTCGCTCTAAAACAATGTGACCACCCAGCACTTGAAAGGCCAGAGGAAAATATGATGACATTATCCCCCACCGATTTAAATGCTTTTGGAGTTGGTTATGAGCAAATGTCTTCTGCTACACACATAGTTGTGACAAACAAACAAAATGTTATCAAACTTTTATATTGCGATTCTGAAGCCAGTTGTATTAAGGATTTGATCCATAATGTAGAATTCAAAGCTCTTTCAATGCAGAGATTCACGTTAAATGTTGACCCTGAACCCGAAGGCTATGTTTATACGTATTTTCCGTACGGTTCTTTAAAACGAATTGATGCAAAAAAATGTTTAAAAGAACTACTTGCAAAAATAGCTGACGAATTACTGAAATTGCGCCGGATGAATATTTCTCATAATGACGTGAGATTGGAAAACATATGTTTTGATGAACAATTTAAGCCATGCTTAATCGATTTTGATCGTTGTTGCACTTTACACAAATCGAGAGACAAATATTTCTCAGGAAATGGACTAAGTGGTTGTATGTACAATCTTTTTAACCCTGTATTCTCTCGTGTTCAATTGAAAGAGCCTGACGTTACCACCGATTTTATGCAGCTGGGCTGGATGGCTGCATTTATTTTGGATGATAATGTCGAAGCAAAAGATTATCATACTAGAGCATGGGAATTAACTGCGGAGAAAGGTTGTGTACTAGTATCAGAAGAAATCAAACGAAATAAGTTTATACAGGAGTTAATAGTAAATAAAAAATTCGATCGAGACCTCCTAAGGACCTGTCTACCCGATGATATAAAAACTGTGAAAGACGTTATAAAGAGCTAGACTCTGAATCTACTTGTCCTTATGTCAATATTTATTATTGTATTTTTATTACATGCAATTATTATTATACAAGTGCAAAAAACATTTTGTGAAAAAATGGGGAAGAGTAGGGTTGGAAGAGCATGTGCACTGAAGTAACAAAAAGTTCGAAAACAAGATTGTGGGTTGGTATTGTTAGCAAAGCTTGCAATGTGACTTAGCTAGATAGAGCATGTTCTCAGTTTAACAGATAAGAAAGATATCACGGACTGACTAAGCACATGGTCACAGTGACCTAAATACATGCAGTGCACTTGCAACAGAAAATTGCCAAACAGCAAAACCACCAGATATGAATTTCATTACCAATAATAATTCTAAGCTCAGCTTGTACTTTTGTTACAATAGCAGAATCTCATTGAACAACTGCTTATTCCTAAAGGTGTACAGGTATGAGCAAATTGAATGTACAAGCTGGGCCCGGGGGAATTTAAAAGCCCAAAAAGGTGCTCAGTCATACACCTCCATGTGATTATATAGATATAATCTCAGGGCACTCCTATTAGTATCACTCATAGATACGTACAGAATGGCTACTTTGATATAGCATTCTTGAAAAGCCTTGAACATAGAAATACATTTCAAGAATGCTTGACTGACTGCATGTACAGTGTACAAATGTCATGCATGTTAAATCGTTCTTGGGGGGGAGGGGGCATGCCTAGAGAGGTTCAATGGGTGTGTTTGCTGAAAAGTGGTTGTCATTTCAGTTGGCTCTATGCTTTCTACCTGTAATAAAGTCAAAGTACTCTTGGAAAAGTTCAGAGTATATAACTCCTAGCCTCGATCCCAGGCCGATCTGTCTCCAATTGAACCCTAGGTCGCCTTACTAGGCCTGGTATTGATTGTATTTGGGCGTGATCTGGGCGTGGTTTTTAATAAATTGACTCTGGTACAACAAAAAATGAATCCTCCAACAGTGGTCTTCAACAACAGCCTCTGGGGCAGTATACAGCAGGAAATACTTCCCAGAAGACACTTCTTTGGCAGTGGCAACCAAATCTTTGTCGATTCCTTTATTGCTACTGAGGATGGCAGCAGAACACCTCTATTGTTTAGACTCTTGCCTGGTCAATCATGAGTCTCATGATGAGAGATACAAGGGGAGAGACAATTAACAAGAATAACACTTTTGTCAACAGGAGGAGCCTTGGTCCTACCTAGCTTGTAGTCCATTAAAAAGGGTAGCAACTGATATAGCAGAGAGACTTGCCATACCCCGTTGGGAACCAGATAAACACGTCCCTTCCCTCAAACAGGAGCTTGAGAGCCTGGGCCTGTTCTGCCATGAGAGTGAGGCCATCTTGCTTCAAACAAGACAACGCGTTGCATGCCATAGCTAGCTCTATAAATTGAGAACATGACACGGAGCTACATTACTGTAAGTTTTACCGGAGTAAAATGCCTCTACGTACACCTTTAGTATTACAGAAAAAAAGCAGGAAACAAAATGTGAAGAATCTCTGCTTTAGTTTCCGGTTCCTGCCACACCCAGATACAATCAATACCAGGCGGTATTTTTCAACTTCGTTCTATTAAAAAAAAATCGGCCTGGGACCGAGGCTAAGTAACTCCAAAAAACTGATAATGATATTCATAATAATTTATCTGATTGTGGTTTTGCTGTTTGGAAATTTTCTGTGCAAGTGCACTGCAATCCACTGTAACACAAAGAAAGTTCTAGAAAGTTCCAGACCAGAGGAGGTACGACATGCAGGAGCAATTAGATGTAATTGGAAATTAATTGGCAATTTTTGCTGAGTCAGCAAATACGTTCAGATACAGAAAACTCAGCGTTTGTAGAGTCCTATGGCTAATAAAAACAACAGACAGCAATTGCAAGATCACTTCTATGTAGCTAGCCTGTTAGTTCTCAGGTATAAGGTCATTGCATTGAGCATCAACGTAGCCTCGAATCCAGGCTGATTAAAATACGTATTTTAATCCGCCTGGATTCGAGGCTACTAGGAGGTCGATCTTGGTATCATTTTGAAGCTTAAAGGACGCCCTATCAGATTCAACAATAAAAACTGATTCGAAAATGCCCGCGTTAAGGTCCCTTTGCATTGGCACTGTCACATATCGTGCCGGTGTACCGGTCCATGACACACACACACGCACGCACAGACGAAATTGCAACGTTCATCACTAGGAAGGGACTCGCTTCGCTCGCCCCAATTATGAGGTAGTAAATAATTTACTGCAGATCTATATTGAAACCAACAAATTGCAACAATGAAAGGTGAATATGAATCATGAGTACACAACGGCCCATGTTGCTATCGCAAATATAAGAACCATTACTGCTGCTATAAACATCCACAGTTGACTACTAATAGATCTACTCTCAAGTTGGTTAGGTTTCACAGAATCCAGCTGAGGGTCAGTGGGTGTGTCTTGAGGGCAAGCGGATGAAGAGGATGACTCGAGGCAGAGTGATGAGAGAAGAGCTGTTGCAGACGCTACTCCAAGCAAATCACACACTCGACCTTCACACTCCTGTGAGATAGGAATCATTCAACGATTAAAGGGTTTGCTGACGAGGGGCTACAATTGTTGTGACATTAGTACACAGACAGGCTACCTTAACGTCCTCTCCTGGTAGAGAGTACTCCGAGAATGACCAGGCAGCACTGGGGACAGTCACAGAGACCCGACACGGGAGGGACAGGGAGAGACCTGAAGAGATACGTATACTTACAGTAACTCAATAATTTTATAAGATTTAATTACAGCATAGATTTAGTACACGTAAACATTGATATCTGTACGTGCCAGTTGAAGTGTCATGAACAGTGTCTGCTTCTGTGAGAGCTACTAGTTGAGATGTTAAACTTCGACAAGCATCTTCTTTGATGGCCTGCAAGAGATGTAGAGTTTATACTCTTCATTCAAAGTGCACATCTATAAATCTTGCCGTACATCTTCTAACTACCACATGAACTTTTGAAATACCGCATAGTGGGTATACTCATTTCGGGGGTATAAACTTTGTAGCACATGCTTAATTAGAAAAAAACTATTGTTTGTATCCTCGAAATAATAATAATTATACTCGCTATATGGTAGTTTTACAGCACCAGTTACCTAGTACCTGTAGTGCATCGCTGTAAGTGGCCCTGGAGTGTAGATAAGCAGTGAGAGACTGGCACCCAGTCAGTCCTACCCTCCTTGCCCTAGTCAGTAGATTAACACCTTCCTCGGAATGCAGGGGCTGCGAAACAGACAGGGAAGTAACGAAGCATTAAGATGATCATCATAATGGACCATAAAGCACAGTGTATTTGTCTAGTAGTACAGGCTTTTGAGACACAGAAGTGAAGCAATTGCTTTAGGGGAAGAGAGAAAAGTACTAATGTTTAGACAATACACATTAGTAGACTCACGTGTCTTGTTAAGATGTCCAATTTGATTCCTCCGTCTGGAACAGACAGTTCATTCTTCCTGGTCTTGGGCAGTATGGGGTCTCCCTCGTCAACAAAACGACCACTCACTTTGAGCAATGGCCGTGAGAACACCTCCTCAACAGTGTCTACCACAGTAGCCTGTATAGTGGTACACATGTAGCTGCTGCTTGTATTTAACAAAATCAGTTCAACTTTCCCCAAAATAATAACAATTTACTGCTCTCTAGTTTTCCATACCCTTCTATTTACAAACTGAGTTCCCACAAACTATTATAGTGTAAGCACATGTTCTGTGCCTGCAGGGATGTACCCACACTGGTCGGCGGTGGTTAGTGGTTAGTACTAACCACCAATCACTAGAAAAAAGGCCTAGTGCACCACATAATCGGCTCTAAAAAAGGCACATTCGTGTTAATGGAGACAAGGACTGTAAGTAGCCAGGGCACATCACTGTACCTGTATGCCCTTTAACAACCCCTGAGGTGTGTTGCCATAGAGGTGAGTGTAGCAGTCACTGGACAGTCTGATGGATGACTCCACTTGAACGAGCTGCACTGGATTGGACTGGAACTTCACCTCAGCTGGATGAAAACCACCCTAGTGACAGAATATGTAACTTCACCATATGTACTTACTATAAGAACACTCCATAAGCTACGTAAAACACATCACCATGAGTACTTTCAGAAATCTTGTACTGTAACAGCCCATAAGTGCTTGGTTAGTACATGTACATGTATGTACTTGACACAGTGTAATTGTTCTATTTGCTTACAGATACAACGAAAGCAAGGAATCTACACACACACATTGAACGCTGACTTTCACAGAGTGACAGTACTGAACTCACCCGTTGCTCATGGAGCACTAGTCCTTTTGTTCTGCCACTGAGAGAGCAGACATGGAGGAATATGGTGTGGGGGTGGGGGGTCAGTTGAGGAAGGATCCCAGCCACTCTGGGCTGGATGGAGGGGAGCACTTCTTTAGAGCACACACAGAACATTCCAACCACGCCTAACCCGCCGGGAAGGAGATTGATCACCTGACAAAAGTACAAGTATAATGAGCTTGTAGCAAATAGTATGCTATATATACATTGTACACAAGTTGTCAACTCACTTGCTTAGCGTGTTCAATAACCCACCAGTCTTCAAAATGCTCAGAGGAATTGGATGATTTTTCATCTAGAAAGGCATAATAGTATAAATTTCACACACATGAAAGAAGCAGCCATACATTTTAATTTAGTTACCTTCATTTTCTTTTAGCTCCTGAAGTGACGGAGTCTGCACAGCCAGGAGTACAAAATCCTTCGTCTTTGTCACCTATGTGTATGCATTGTATCATCAGTTAATCATTAGGATGGTTACAACAAAAAACAAGATAATGTAAAAAAGATATTGCAAGCAGAAATAGTAAACTATAAGCTGAAAGTAATATAACACTAAGGAGCTAGGTATCTACCGTAAGTCTTTGATTTAATGCGCCCTTCTTATTAGGCACTACTCGGACATTTCCTAGACAGGAACATATATTTGTTTTGTGTGCACAGTAGTCTAAAATATATTTGGGGATTCAAAGTATATCTTGATTGTGGTGACCAAATTTCTTAGAATCAGACTACAAATAATAGATACTATACCTGGCCAACCAGTATGCCAATTGTGATCCCTCCAGAGGAGAGCAGACCCTTGAGAACAGCCTCTACTTTATTGTCAACAATCACTGTGTGCACCATGGTGGGCTTTATCCAGAAATAGGGTGCACTTTAATTATAGTGTGCACGTTCTAATTGATACCCACCGAGTTACTTAGCAACCGTTTCGGATTTACAGTTTAGATTTTGAGTCCTTTTTTCGTTTTCTTATTATTGTGAGCAATCAACTATGTTCAAGAACACCTTCCAGTCAGGCTTTCTATCCATACTCTACAGTATTGGCAGCAAGCCCTTGCAGATATGGGATAAAACGGTGAGAATTATTGAAACCTTCCACTCTCACCACATGTGTACACGATTATGCTTTTTCTTCAGGTTAGAAATGGTCACATAAAGAGGATAACTGATAACGACATCCAGTCATTAGTGTTGGAGATTGTAGGGACCAACGTAAGGTGAGTGCAGGTACATATAATGTTGGGTGATATAATTACACAGCCCCTTTGAAGTTTCATGTACATGTAATGTAATCACACATAATCCTCGTACATACAATCAATGTTGAATACACAACCTCTGGTGCAGTTGTAAAGAATTACTTTAACCATCGCTATGTGCATGTATGTAGGCAAGAATTGTTAGCGGGTCTTGGACCCCATTTTTCATTTTAATACCTAACATTTATACTGTGCATCTCCCCACAGCACAACGTATGTGTGCTGCCCTGCTAACCAGAAGCAGTTCCTTGGGATCAAGCTACCCTTCTTGGTCATGATTATCAAGAATATGAAGAAGTACTTCACCTTTGAAGTCCAGGTACCTGCATACCTGCTACGTACAACTGTGCATGTACCGTATAGCGGGTATAATTATTTCGAGGGTATAAACTTTTGCTGAAATACATTAGAAAGGATTTTGCGGATTTAATTTTTGTGGACTACAGCCTTTTGGCGCATGCGTGCATGTGATAAATATTTGCGGTACATGCTTAATCAGTAAGAAACACGTAAGTTTTTACACCACTTGAAATAATATAGTATGTATGTTGCATAGCGAAAAACTTGGTGGATCAACTTTATTCTCACTATCTTTTACATGTAGCTAGATGATTGTGCACTTATACATGTACTGTTTTAAGATATTTTTCCTATGCTAGGTTTTGGATGACAAAAATGTCCGTCGGCGATTCAGAGCCTCCAACTACCAGTCAACGACCCGAGTGAAACCGTTCATCTGCACCATGCCCATGAGACTGGACGATGGGTGGAACCAGATCCAGTTCAACCTCTCTGACTTCACCAGGAGGGCCTACGGAACCAACTACATTGAGACTCTTAGGGTCCAGGTGAGTAATGAGCCCGGCTGTATAGTTATTCATAGCAGATATTCAAGATCAATTAGTGGCCTTGTTTTCTGTGTGTTCTCCCAATAGTAACTTCGAAAGCAGTGTGCAGTCAATTCTTACACGATCTACTGTTATTGTTTACAACCCATTGCCTCTAGATCCATGCCAACTGTCGTATTCGAAGGGTTTACTTCTCTGACCGTCTGTACTCTGAGGAGGAGCTGCCAGCAGAGTTCAAGCTCTATCTGCCAGTGCACAACAAGGATAAAGTGAGTGTTACGTACATAACGTTTTTGCTACGTATACGTATGCTGGACTCATCACCTATGTTGAGCTATTGGTGTTTGTTATAATTATTATTGATGGATAATTTATTAATTATTTTCACGAGTAATTGTTCACTGTATTAGTCTCCTCTCTCTCTCTCTCTGCAGGGAGGTGCAGCCCCACTGCAGTCATAACCACCCACACATGTTGTCACTTATTTGTGTGTACAGTAACACTCTTACGTACTTACACTTACGAGTACATGATGGTGAAAAATTGTTTTATGCTCATAACTTCACCTATTACATGCATACATTGTTCAATCCGTCATACTTGTTAATTGCCATCTACTTGTAATAAAGCTCAGCTATAATCATAGCAAAAGGGTTTTGGCCAATTACGCATTAAGACATACATTTGAAACTCTAACAATACATGTGAAATACTGATCCATACAAAATTAATTATGGCAAGAGTAGACAAGATCTACTCCTGGTTGAACAAAAAACTTGACAACAAGTAGAGGCGGTATCAATAAAAGGATGCCATTAATTAATGACAATGTTCGTTCTGTTCCCTAAAGTTTCCCATGAGATGCCTACTCTTAGCAAAGACAAAGTAGCCAATCCCAGCACCAAAGATCACAGCCAGAAACAGCCATCCATTAAATGTCATCACCACTAACATGAGAAGGTAGCCATAGCCAACTTGAAACACATGGAGAAATGACTGCACAATGTGCATTGAAATGCTGACAGTGTAGTACTTCAACCTGTAATAGAAGAGAAAAATATGTACACATTTCAAAAGACACAGTGATCAACAGGTCTTAGAAATTAGGAGGATGTAGCTACTAGTACCCAACCAAATATGCTGCATTGAATTTAAAGTATGCTATCTACAATTAGTACCATACACAAAGTAACACGGTTGTTAACGTGAAGCAAAGACTAGCACTATTAACAAGCCATAGAGATTATAAAAGCGTTTCGTTAACGACATGACACAGAGAAACTTAATGTAGCGAACCAGCTTCGCATTAAAAGACAAACAGTTGTCAGTGTGAACATGGAACCTCATGCACTTCCTTTCAATGAATAAACATGGCCATGTTTAGTGAGCACATTACAACAGATGTTTGCAGCTAACCAAAACAGTCTATTAATACACAACGCATGCACACAACAGCTTACTGTACTGACTCACCCTTTATTGGCTGATCCACCATCACAGTTCTCACTGACTATCAGAGCCGACTTGTCGGTCGAGTTAACGATGCTGGTACCCCTACAGCTCCTACCATGACCACGATTGTATTTTTTCCAATGCTTCATATCCAGATAGATGAGGTACTCTCGGAGTGTCTTAACCCCCTCATAAAGTATGGCCAATATGAACCAAACCACCACAGCTCCTACCATGTCTGTAGATGAGGAATGTATCGTGAGTAGTCATACAGACGTCACGTGGAGAGTGTACGTCGTGTGTTTGTCTGTACTATTATATCTAGTGTGTGTGTGTGTGTGTGTGTGTGTGTGTGTGTGTGTGTGTGTGTGTGCGTGTGTGTGTATGTACTAGAGGCAGCTTAATTATAGGATGAAAGGTAAAACAGTTGTTATGTTAGATTACCTCCCACTGATTGTACAGTCCAGGAGCTGAACAGCAGACCCATGGGCACAGTGTGACTGAAGTGAAACGTCATCTGTATAGAGAAAGTCTTATCAGTCACATGCACAATAGACTGTACTACTATGTCAGTCACAATGGTGTTGGGCTGGTATTCACTCTTATAAAACGCTAAGACTCAATCACTCACCGCCATATGCATTGAATCATTATGATCCATCGTATCCATGATCAATACAGGGCCTGAAAAGTACCCTAAGAGGCTAAATATTACCTTTAACAGTTAAAAGACAACCTCTTTGATCGAAGAATGCCTAATAATTATTTGAGGAAAAGGGTGTGTCCTTCTACAAATAAGACGTGGGCGGATTCATTCACAGAAGACATAAGTGTGCATCTTCACAATGCACATTATTAGATATCATATACACACATAGAAAGCCTCAATACAAAAAAAGCTGTATCAGTCTAGGAAAGAGTTCAACTCTTAGCTTATAAAGACACTCAACACTCACTAAAACGTAAAACCACGAATAAAAAAACGTTACTCAATGACAGCACTCATTCTGTTCCCTCGGGTTTCCCATGAAGTTACGGCCCTTAGCGAAAACGAGGTAGCCAACACCAGCACCAAAGATCACAGCCAGGAACAGCCATCCATTGTATGTCATTGTGACCAGCATGAGAAGGTATCCATAGCCAACTTGCACCACGTGGAGGACAGACTGGAGGAGGTGCATTGAGAAACTCACAGTGTAATACTTGAGCTTGGATTGTCTGTGAAATAAGGAGACAGTGACATGCATGCAAGTCGTTTAAAAGCTTGCTGAGGGAGGACCTTGATATTTAATTTGTGTCAGATCTCTAGCTACATTGCAAGCAGCTATACAATATTAGTTATAATAAGTTATTGCTGGTGTTGTTCTGGAATCTATATTATTATTGACTCACCCTTTACTAGCCTCCTCGACCTTAGTGTCCACACTGCTAACAGCCTCTATACTCTTGTCGTAGGCCACAGGCTCACATTTGCAGGCATTAAACTTCTTCCACTGCTGCTTGTCCAGATAGAACAAGTACTCACGAAGTGTTTTCAGACCCTCGTAGAAGATAGCTAGAATGAACCAAGCCACCACTGCTCCAACCAAATCTGCAGCAAGGTGATTTTGCATGATTGAATCTCTACACACAATGTATACAAATAAAATTTACCTCCCACTGATTGTATAGTCCAGGAGCGAAAGAGCAGACCCATGGGCACAGTGTGACTGAAGTGGAATGTCATCTGTATATTGCAATAACACACAGCATGATATTAAACAACGATACCGCTACAATTACATGCATGATGATAGGTAGATTTATACTCCGCTTTTGATAGTGGTAACACAAGAAACAAATTAAACTATGCATCCATTGGCATGTTTAGCTTTTAATTAGAGTGTTCCACACACCACACACGCACACGCACACACACACACGCACACGCACACACGCACACGCACACACGCATGCACACACGCATGCACACACACACATGCACACACACACACACACACACACACATGCACACACATGCACACTCACCTGCATCATCATATGCATTCCCATTCCCATCCCCATGTCCATGTCCATAGGCATGGATCCATTGGAGTTCATCATCATGTCATTATTCATGGGCATGTCAGTATTCATCATCGGCATGTCCATGGTCTCACTGAATTCTGAGTGATACACAGCTAAAGGAGACACTAGAGCAACACTGTTAGACTAGCTACTAGCAAACTTATTATAAAGCTTTGCCAAAGTAGGGGATCATGTGGTGGTGAACAGGCAGCTAAAATGGATAAGTTCACAATGGTTTACAAACAAGGATGAAGAACATTGTTTGGGTACTACTGTTGGTACTATGCAAATCTTCTGATAGAGAAACTCCAGGGCCTATTATGGGACACAACTGCGATAATAATTATACTGTGTGTGTAAATTTACAATAGGATACCAAAATCAAAAAATTATACTTACAAGAAATACGACAATCTACATACAAACAGGGCTTGTAATAATTCTCAATATTAAGTGTTACAGTGTTCATTATCCTCTTCAAAAGTCTTTGCAGTTGGTGATGATTTTTTTCTGAACACAGCGAATATAAAGTACCCGAGTCCTGCCCCAAATACCACGGCCAAGAACAGGTATCCATTGTAGGACATGGCTATCAGCATCAGAAGATAGCCCAGTCCAACTTGTATCACGTGTAGGATCGATTGCAGTATGTGGAACATGTTGATGTACTCACGAGCAATCGTTTTGACAGACACCATCCTATAGATGCAGTCAGGTGATGATTTACATTGCACACTACCGTATTGTTTGAAGTGGTAACCGCTTTAGAGTAACAATGGAACTAACGGTAGAGTGCCATTAAAATAAGGGCCATCGGTCATTCAACCTATAATCACAATACTATAATTATAACTAACTTCTATATGTACACGGCCCAAGTCCATAGCTACAGGGCTATGCTATCAATAATATATTTTTGTTGTTGTTATTTATTGTTCAATGCTACACTATGCTCACCATGGCGGAGATTGCTTCTCCTTGCATATCAGTGGACCCTTCTCATTGAGTGTCTGCACATTGGTGCACTGAGTCTTTTTATTCCTCTGTCTTATTTTCTGATCGTGTACCATCAAAAACTCTCTCACACTTTTAAGTCCCTCATAAGCTAAAGCCAATGCAAGAATGGCTATAATGCTCCCAACCATATCTGCAGGTGTGGGAGGAGAGAAAGAGCCCATAAGAGACTGCATGAAGATATAATAACAATAAGATTGTATTTGGTAACACACTGCTACATGTAACTGCGATTGTATCGCAGTTCTCAAATGAATGGTTTGTGAACATCTCCATAATGGTCTATTCTCAAATGTGTATTTTTAAGGGGTTCATTTCCACTGTACATATTTACGGAATGGCACTACTGATATTAATAATGAAAGCACCGCAGGTGCTGCTGATGCCTCAGTGAGGTGTCAAAGCTACATAACTAATTCTATCTATCATTATAAATTATCACGATAAACATTTTAATTTTACTGCATGCAAAGGCAGAATCCAGAATCACACTCTCCAAAAAGCAAGATCCCACTATAATTAATGGAAAAAATTGCTCACTGTTCTAGGGCAAAAGCAGAGCAAAGGTATCTATAACAAAACTCAAATAGTGGGTAATGATCGACCATGATTGTTATTAAAAACGATCGATGCCAAAATTCCAAGTCTAAAAATTAATTAGAGCCTTGCAGCTCTCTTCTCACTCTTGCAGCTACCAATAGCTGGCGTTCTAGTGCAGAGCTAACTACTAAGTAGAGTAGCAACACTCCGTGGACAAGTTATTCTACGTACTCGTTTGAAAAGGCTGCAATGGCATTCAAAGTAAGCAAAACTAGGCATAACTCGAGGAACGAAGCATTATTTTACAAATCCATGAAATAAAACATGACTAGAAGCCTTATAGAAACTCTTGCACTTTATTGATCCTTGAGCAGCTGTAGCAGTCTACACACACAGACACACCTGTGACACCAGACACATAGACACATAAACACACTACCGTATACCTCGCTTGCGCATGCGCACCAAGGTATAATAAGTGCACATTTCATTTGGTATGAGTCACAAGTCAGCATCATCTGACAACAGGTGCACTACTCTGCAATATAAGCTATCATTGTCTGAGCATGATGAATATCATTCAGAAATACAATTGAATTATCGATAAAGGTCAAACAGAGAGAACTGGTCGTGGATTTAGGGCACTTTTTTAAAATATTAACATGAGTATCAAACACCCTACAGCTTATATATTATTTTAGCTTACACCAAGATTCAGATGCTTTACTACCGTAATACCACCTCAACTTACGGCATCTACATTTGGACATTTAGCACATAGTATTGCTAACAGGTCTTACAGTGGGGTAATGTCTTCTAACCATTCAATGGCTTACCCCATGCAGTCGTGATGGTCCAGGTGGTGAAGAGAAGGCCCTCTGGTAGCAAACCAAAGTAAAACTGCATCCTCATGCCACCCATCTATAAGTATGGGAAAAACATGAACATGAACAAACAAATGTTTTCTGCTCCTCACACCTAGCTAGACCATCTAGCTGACTTACAGACATGTTGGAGCAGTTCATCATCATGCCCATATCATCCATGTCCTCCATGATAACTATATCACTAGGCAGCAGCTACAGTGAATCCAAAGACAACTCAGCTTTATCAGATAAACATTGGATGAGGTAAAGATCCTCGATCACACTAAAAATAGAATATTATGGGGCTTTTTTAGCGGATGGTAAAGATCCTAAAGATCTATTATGCCAACCGACCATGTCACAACCTGCACACATTCATAATGATGACCCTTACCATAGAGTATTTTCTACTGGTAAAGGATCAATAAAGTTACAAGTTACAATTAACAGTCCACATGAGATTGAAGAACATGAAGAACTTTATTGTACTGCTGTTTCTCTTCTCGTGTGCTGCTGCACTAGCTCCTCTGCAGAGAGGAGTCCTGCGAGCACCTCCAACACCCCCAGGAGTTAAGCTACCAGAGCCACAATGGATGGTGCAGTACCTGGACCACTTCAACAAGGACTCAAAGACCACATGGAATCAACGTTACTTTACAAACGACAGCTTTTGGGACAAAGAGAGTGGACCCGTGTTTCTGTTGCTGGGAGGGGAAGGACCGGATAATCCTGCATGGCTGGTTGCAGACACAGAGATTATGATAAATGCACAGAAGTTCAAGGCACTCGTCATCACCATTGAGCACAGGTACGAGGCCGGCCGAGTAGCTCAAGACCAGCCGTTCGTTGTCTGAAAGAACGCCTGGTCAAGTTCCAATGTAGAACTTGTCTAATTGGTCCAGGAATTTTTTGGACCGGTAATTGCCCGCAACAACCATAACTACCCGTGAATGTCATTATGATGCTTACAGTAACGTGCAGCTAGCTAGTATTGTCATCTATAGTATTGTTGTGTTTGCGGTTACCGTAATCATGTTCACAACTACTCAAGCCTAACCACTCGCTGACTCAGCTAAACAATTTCTACATTGGACTTGACCAGGTGTTCTTTCAGATAACAAACGGCTGGTCTCAAGGCTAGAGGCCGAGGGGGGTGCCCTTCCTTACAATGACTATTTTCTTGCAATGGCTATTCTTAAATTTCAGATTCAAACTTGCCCTAATCCTGGCCGTGCACATATAGATTTAATGCCATTGTTATCTAAAGCGTTCGATACCAGACAGCATTCTAAGAGCAAATATTTATAGCAGAGTCCAATTTGAGGTGCTTTATGTGTGGCTAGATCCATTCGATGGTGTGTTACAAGTATTTTGCTTTCAGGAATTTTATAGAAGCATGTTTACTCCTTTGCTGCTTAATAACTTGTACCACCATCCCACAGGTTCTATGGGGAGAGTCATCCCACCTCTGACCTCTCCCTGTCCAACATGAAATACCTGAGCAGTCGCCAGGCCCTCGCTGACGTCAACTACTTCATCGGAGTTATGACCAGCATGTTAAAACTAACGGACAAGAATCGCTGGGTCTCTTTCGGTGGCTCATACTCTGGTGCCCTGTCTGGGTGGCTGAGACAGCTCTATCCTGACAAAGTGGTGGGAGCAGTGGCCACCAGTGCTCCAGTGTACGCCATTGAAGACTTCTCTCAGTACCTCGAAGTGGTGTCTGCCTCTCTAGGTTCTTCCTCTCACGGTGAGTGGTGGTGTAAGCGGAAGGACTGTATTCGGGTAAGGAATGTGTGATGCTGAAGCGGTCCTTATACGTTAGCCGATGTATTTCATAGCATAGGACACTCTGGCTGGTCCTGCCAGTTGATGTGAATGCATGAATGTAAATAAAGCGTATCCTTGTTTGCAGTGTAGGATGTTGAATGTTTGTCCTAAGCCTTGGATCATCTATTCAATATGGCATTGTCTGTATGGTGCAGTGGTAACCCCAGACGATCAGTATAACAGTATATATGCACTGCACGTCTTGTGTGTGTGTGTGTGTGTTATGGATAGAGTTGCTTTTTGAAGTGGTAGAGCTGCAGCATATGTTGGTTGTGAGTCATACATGTACATGAAGTAGTCAGCCGGAACCATGCCGAGGTTTGGTGGGTCAACATTTGTGGTCTTAAACAGATGCTCAATCCTTTTTACTAACCATTATGAAACTGGTGAGGTGGTGTCCACATCCTTTATTTTGTATTGAATGGAGCCCCTCTTTCCCCTGGGCCATACATGTATGTTCTCTTTATGCAGGTGCTGAGTGCGTGAACGCCATTAAGGAAGCCACTACCCAGGTGGACTCATGGCTCGGTAATAAAAACACTTGGAGCATGGCTGAAAGAACATTTAAGTACGTTACTATAGTTATCGAAGTTGTACTGATAATACATGTAGCATGTATGCACACTTCACCAACCAGTACCATCTCTGTAGCAGTCACTTAAAACCAAGCTGTAATTTTGATGTATATACATGTACTTGTATCCACCATCAGTTTCAATATTTGCCCCCTTTATGACATTGTATATACTCTTGATGACAATCATTTTTCCTCTTATCACATTCTTGACTGCACCATTTCCCCCTCCATTGCAGCATTTCTCCTCCTCTGGAGTCAGAGATGGATGTAGCACTGGCTGCTCAGAATCTGGCCGGAAATTTCATGGGTGTGGTCCAGTACAACAAAGACAACACGGCCTTTGAGGTGGGTCTTATAGTGCTCTCCCCTCAGTTGGCCCTAGCATGAGAGATCAAAGCACTTTAGAGTTTACGCTATGCCAGTTTGGAAGGAATCAATCATGAATCTGTAAGAGTGAAAAGCTTCTATTTTATGAAAATACTATCTGTAAGAACATTCTTATGTTAGTCTTCCTGTAATAAGATCAAAGAAGAAGTAGTGACTGAAAGTGATGACTGGTGGTGGCTATTAGCTGATGTTTATTTTCTGGTATGTGTCAACGTGTGTGTTTGTTTGGGGTGTAGTGTGAGGAGGGACACAACGTTTATTTTTGGGTTATGTAGAAACATAAATACATGCAACGTACATGTGTCCACTATCTGTTGCTAGGGTGGTTATAATAGCTGTGAGGTTCTACGGAGTTTGATCGTATGACAGTAGTTTGTGACTCAGGGTAATAGGAATGAGAGCCTCTCTTTCTTGGAAAGGATAATTACTATTACGTAAAAAGGAAGGAAAGAAGATTGCGTGTAGGAAGCAATGTATGTCCATAATGGCATTGTTATGATTGATTGCATGGAAAAAATGAATGGCATTCAGTGACCCTGTACAAGGTACATGCATGGTGGCCTCAAGATCACCACCAACATTAGTGTTACTAAGTGATGCTAAAATAGTTACTTGTATAGGCATGTGTGCATCGATCTAGTGTACTTACCCCCCACACACAAATCACACACACCCCAGCTAATTAGCCCACTAGGGGCGAAATAATTACAGTATGTTCTCATGACTTCACGTCCTCACACCGTGCAGGGCCGTGCCAACAATGTCACCATCGAGGTCCTGTGCTCTGTGATGGTGAACACAGAGCTGGGGTCCCCTGTGATGAGGTATGCAGCTGTCAACAAGCTGATGAGCGGCAACGAATCACTGGACTGTAACTACAAGAGCCTTATCAATGAGATGAGCACTACCGACTGGTCCCATCCGCTCGTGATGGGAGGAGGTGAGAAATTAGGAGTGGCACTAAAATTAATTGCATCCACTATTCGTACAAGAACATGTACATTAATTGTTACCGTAATTTTACACTAATAAAGCGTTATTAATTTGTTTAGCAAAAACATAATACATGTACCAAATATCTGTCTACAAGAAGAGAGGTGGTAGGATCAGTGGAGTGTCACAATTAATGGGATTTATAGTATATGTTAGCACCATCTCGGGGCATTCTGATCTTTAACTAGTGCAGTACAGCAGCTACAAGAGCACGTGGTTCTCGTTCTCGCTTACTGAGACACTATAATCATAATATTATTGTATTGTACACAGGCCGTATATATACTGTACGTGCTCACCTGAAAGGCTCTTATTGTTCGTACGTAAGTGTGAACACCATGAGAGAATTCACCTTGTCAGGGTATAAAAAGAAGGACAAAGTATTAAAAGACAATGGTAGTAACATTAATTTTCATGAAGCTCTGAATAAGTACATTTTCGTATCAATGTATAGAACTCTTGGTGCTTGACATTGCGTTGAGGTATAGCTTTGCTCGTTCAAGCTCATACAAAACCAGGCTATAGAGTACAGAAATACTGCTACACTTGTGCAATGAGGGTTAACCTTATACTCAGTGACAACGTTTCAGGGTCAGCTTTTAGGTGTAGAGAATGCACTGTGCTAATTATAGCATATCCCATTCAGTGGAGAGCCTTAAAAGTATCTCTGTTATGCATTTCAGGCTGGTAATCATGTGAGCCAATCTGTGCCTAATTCCCTAAGCACTCTATTATATTCACCTGTGAATTAAAGCATTTGGAATGCTGACATAATAATACCCATTATGCATATCGCATGTACCTAAGAAACCATATGTCGTATTCACCATGGAAGAGTCTACATGTAACTGTTACAAATGTAGCTATAGTAACATGCATACTGCATTACCCACTAAGCGTGGCACTCCATCTTCTTCCCCCAAGGGAAACACTCTAACAATCCTCCTCTGCATTATATACTCCAAGAAATCATGCAGAAACCACAGAGTACGTGTTTTTTTTTATTGCATATGGCACTCCATCTTCTTCCCCCAAGGGAAACACTCTAACGATCCTCCTCTGCATTTTATACTCCAAGTAATCATGCAGAAACCACAGAGTACGTGTTTTTTTTATTGCATATAGCTACAAGCCCTATATAACAGGTATAGCCATAGAGATTTGATCTCACCATATACAGTAGTTCTGTGCATGCCATAATAAAGTAACTAATGCTGTGTATTACAGCAGCACTCCTAGGCTGTGATTGCATATGTGTGGCTTGTTTCAAGCTGGTTAAATGCTTGAGGCTACACATACGTACATGTAAATGCTGTTTGTACAAAAACAATTTTTACTGGTTTTTTCACGAGTCACTGTTAGAAGTATATGTACATGATTTGTTTGTAATTATTTACCTATTGATAGTTCAAAGGGTACACGTTCTTCTAGCCTGTACGAACATTGTTAATTGGTGTTTAAAGTGCCTACCGTATAGTACGATTGATTGAAAGGTTCAATGCTTATACATGGTACAGGCAGCTGCAGCTAGTTGCCACTCATAGATATTCCTCTATTAGAGCATGTTCTTACTTGTATTTGTATGTTCAATGCCATTAATTCACACAAACACTGTAGCTAATCATAATTATGTGATGGGTAATTGAATTGGCAGTATTCGTTTTGTTGGCAGTTTTCACAACATTCTCACTTTTTAGCAGCTGCAACTTCTCAGAATTGACAAGGCTGTTAATATTCATTTTTATTTTTAATGTGAGCCCACATTATTCCTTTGGTAGTATTACTATCCGTGAAACTACTGTATAGGTATTTAGAATGCGAGAACGGTTAGGTTTCATTTAAGTTATTGAGATTGCCTCAAGTATCTGTTTGTGTGTGTAAACTGAGCTGTATTGATGACTAATGGCTGCAAGTATCACTCCTGTTTTATGCTGAGGTGTACTACACAGTGTAGCTGTTCCCTGATGATACTCAAGTCCCTTATCTTCTGAGAATATGAAGTGTGATCAGTGTACTTATACATGTATCATATTACATCTAATGTCGATCAATTGTACAGTGTGTGTGTGTTGTCTTCCGAAAATGTTTTGGTTCACCAAATAAATCGTGTACAGGGTGTATTAGGGATGTGTTTACTCCCTTCTATTGCCCTATAATTCAGATGCCAAACCACACTGCTAAAAATGTGCCATGTACAAAGATGTCTAGTCAAAGGCTTGGCACACTTTACCAATCGACAAATCTGTAATTCATAACTAAGTAGTCTCTGTACCTAACACTATATATGTATATCACTCGATTGTCTAGTTTTGCCAATTCAGGAACTTGCTTCCCACAGACATGTTTATTTATAGGTCTTTGTTAGCCTCGAGGCCAGACTACAGTCACCACAGAATGATAGCAACTCAATGTCTGGCACTAACACACAAATCACCAACATGTCTATGTTTACAATTCATCCCTATTGTTCTCACATGACTGTCACATGACCTCCATCCCATCCCTCCCCTGCAGCTCGTCAGTGGTACTACCAGACGTGCACAGAGTTTGGGTACTTCCAAACCACTGATTCCACGAACCAACCGTTCGGCAAACTCATCTCTCTCCTCTCCTACACCGACGTCTGCAACCAAGTGTTCAAAATCGATGCGACTGCAATAAAGAATGCCATCACCTCGACCAACGCTCACTACGGGGGGAGAAATGTCACTGGCACTAAAATAGTGTTCCCTAATGGCTCTATTGACCCCTGGCACCAGCTCAGTGTTGTTAACGATATTAGCCCAAGTGTGCGGTCCTTCTACATTCATGGAACAGCCCACTGTGCCAACATGTACCCACCAAGTCCACAAGACCCTTCAGAACTCACACAGGCTAGAGCTAACATTACAGCAGCCATTGGGACTTGGCTACAGTAGAGACGAATGTCTATTGTTTGCTGATCGTGTGCTGATATAGTTATGTGTTGTTTATATTTGCCTTGTTAAGTTATTTTCATGTTTGGTCACTTTTGTACGTGTTACTGGATTGCAATATGTGCAGTGCTTTTCTCTTGTTGATCTGTTGTAAGTGCATGCATGTCGTCTGCATGTAATTTGATACCCTGGGATCTTGTCTGTGGCTAGCAACAGGGTCTCATGTGTGTTGGTGTGCAAGTCATGGTGGTTTCATTCAAACCTCTAATCCCATTATCCGTTACAGATCATCTCACTCCTCCTCGCACTGCTATGTTGGTGGGCAGTCAATTGCACTGCTATATGTTGGTGGGCAGTTGGCAATTGACCTTTTGAATGTTTTGAATAATATCTCTCCCCAACTACCTCCTAGCAACTGTACCACTCCACAATAATGACAACATTGTCTAGGCATCATATCCACATTTTAATTTTAGCATTCATGCATGCAGCCAGCCTCTACAGCATCACTAGCTACCTGACATGCTTGCCATGATTCCCACTAGTGACTATAGATTTGACATAAGGGAAACCTTACATCTGCATGTGACGTTACCACAGGTGTGCCCTAAATGAAGTCTCAACATACACATGAAATGAAAGTATACAACAAATACATTGTTCCACGTACTTGTTAAAGCCTATAGTACATTAGTGTACCTAGATGTTGTTCTGTGTGACATTTTTGTTGGCTTTGTTACTAATCCCATTCCAATTTACTCACTTCATTGTTGATCGAATTAGAGCAAAGGGGGGTTTCTTATAGAATCAATGAAACATGAACTTGATTGGGTATAGTATACATCTGTACAAATATACAAAAATAAGGAGAGGACATCGATCTCCATCTTTTAGAAAATAATTCAACTGAGTTTAAAAAAATATTAACACAAAAAAAGAGGTGATTCTTCAGTTGTGTGTAGAAAATGATTAAACTTTAAATAATTTATGCCTGTGAACATTCAGTAGGGTGAGTATCTGCATGGATACCTTAGTTCAGCTACACTAGGGGCACTGCTTACCAAGCTGGTGGTAGAGGACACAGCAGGAGTACACGATACTTCAAAAATTAGCTCCGAGTCTATTGTCCTCCAAACAAATTTTTGAGCTTCATTTGCTCGTGGTGAGCACAGTGAAGACTGCGGTAATGCCAGTTCAATTAGTTCACTAGGCTGGTCTTGGTAGAGAGGTGCCAACAGCTTGGATCTGTGCCCAATGTCTTCAGTACAATCCACAGCAATGTTGATGACTGCTCTCCAATTGTATGCTCTCAATGCGTGTATATCTCCTGTAATTTCGTTCTTAATAACTAGCCACACGAGAAACGATTGGTCTCTACACACTCTCCGCAACGTGTCTGGTTGGTCTCTTCCCACGGGGATAGCCCAACTAACGGTAGGGCTGAAATTGTCATTCATAAGGATGCGTACATTCTGCTCCGAACATGGGCCTTTGACAGTGACTCTCTCTGTAGTAACACCATACCACGGGTACTGTCGTCCGTCTGCATCACTGACTGCTTTAGAGAGGCCATTGTTTAGCTCTTGGATCTCCCAGCTTGACGTACCACTTGGATACTCATTGTAAAATTTCATGTGAGTGACGGCCTGTACCCAGCCAATCGTGTATATCTCTCCTTCTTTGAGTGGTGATATCTCGACCTCTGCATCCGCTCGAAAATGTGGGGTGACATAGTTCAATGTTGACGCTGTCTCTCTGATTTTTGTCTCAGTTCGATCCACACTAGCACTGCTCTCAAGTACATGAAACTTTTTTGACAAGGCTTGCTTCTCCTTCTCAATTGTCATTATCCTATTATCCTGAAGGGAAGCAGAGTTCAACTTATAAAATAGGAGCCTAAATCTAATTCCAGCTACCTAAGCACATTTAATACTCCATTCTATCTAGGAATGTACTTGACAAAAGAACAATGCATGCAGAGTTATCTTAGATTATTCACGAGCCTCGTTAACAGCTCTCAAAGAGGCTCAACCGAAAGAGTGCTAACTCACCAGACAATTAGAGCCTTCATTTAGCATACACAAAGAGATTAGAATGTTTTGTCTATAGCTTTAGCTACGTACCTTCTGAACGGCACACTAGAGTTGGTCCAATTCAGTTGTGGTAGATGAGATATCAGTAGTCTCCAGGTATGTGGAACAGCTGAAAGCTAGCCAAGACTCTCTCTTCCCACAACCGTCAAGATTCATAGACACATAGCGGCGCGGATACTTTGCCAGGAAATGCTTTTTTGTTGTGGTTGTTGTCTTGCAATGGATTAACAGCACAGGAAGCCATTAGTGAGAGCACTTATCAGTTCACCACGCCTAAAGAATTCATTATTGGCTATGGAGAAGGAAGTGTGTCAACAGTGCGGGTCACCTAGGAAAACAAAGTGATTAGGATCTAGGTTTCATCATGTTTTCTCTCACATTTGTGTGTGATATTCGAGTGTTTACAATCGTCAATTATGAAGCTTCTTAGTGCTTAGTTCCTAGCTAGCTAGCTATGCTGCGTTAGCTTGTGCGTGCGCATGAATAGTCTTGCTAGGTTGACTCGATTATGAGCCGCGGTGAAATCTTTGCCTATAATTACACATTAATTTTGAAGTATTGAACAAACACATAATAAAGAATTCTTAAGGAATAGTAGTTCTTCATCAGTGGGCTTTTGGAGGGTTTGAAGGCCTGCAAGGAATGAATAAAAGCCAAAATAAAACACATACAACACTGTAGCGGCAACAAAACACAAGTTCTTACTTCGCCCACTCCACTTTCAGAATGAGATGGTCATATCCAAATCCGTTTAGATTTTTAATCGCTTTAGCTGCATCCTCTTTCATAGCATAACTGATGAAAGCAAATCCCTGAAGTAGAGAGAGACAAAAAGTTAACGTTAACAGGCAGAAATTGAGCTAGGCAGACTAGCTTCACGTATTAGCAGCATGCACACACCTTGGAATGTTGAGTGATTTTATCCTTGGCAAGAAATACTCTTCGTATGTTACCAAAGTGCTGGAAAAGGTCACGAAGGTCACCCTCTTGAGTATCTTCAGAGACATTGGTCACACGCACCGTGCACTGATCATCTGTGAGGAGACCAAAGATTGAGTGCCAGGTTTATTTCAGTACTGAACAAATGCTGTCGGCCTAGTGAAAATTATAATTATAATTATGTGCAATATGTATAGTAAATGTACGCAGGTTAAAATACTCACGGGAAACACTTTTTAAAGTTGTGACACAATGCAAAAAGCTCTCAAAACTGTAAATTGTATTCCCAACTGTTTATACGCATAGAAACCATAACAAGAGTACACATTTAATTAGCGGCTACTTCTCTAACGCCTGACTAGACGTGGCTTACCATCCCTGCCCATCCTCGACCCTAAGCCCTGATCTCCCGGTCGCTTGGTCTGGTGGGGAGGGACGTACTTGCCTGTACCAGGGGCTGCCGCTTGGGCAGCCGACATGTCAGACTCAACCTTGGGATTGGCTGAGTGTGTGCGCGCGTGTGTGTGTGTGTGTGTGTGTGTGTGTGTGTGTGTGTGTGTGTGTTAATTAATGTTGAATGCGAGCAAAATGATCTTGAGAACCTGTTTCCCACACAGTCTATATACAGTACCTACCAGTGTGTTTGAAACGTATAAATCAGCAACCATTTTTTTAAAAATATAACCATGCATGCAAATCAGGTTGTTAGTAATGACCCACCGGCCTCCTCCAGTTCTTTGAGTGTGCTGGCTCCCAATGAGTCCTTGTACGGGCACTTGGTGGTCCAATGGTCACCCTTACAGATACGACAAGTCACCATTCCCTTGGCCTGGTCCTTGAGCTTCTTCAGAGGGTCCTCGTCTTGTTGGTCCAGGTCCTGCAAAGAATATACACACAGGATTAGTACACATACGAGGAGGAATTTCTTACCATAATTACAAAAGAAGAAAATTATAATTATAGGAAAGACATTAATTTCATAGATGATCTTTACCTATTATTTTTTACTTCGTATAAATTCATAATTATAAAAGTCACTGAGACAACCAATGAGTCAATCACATGACATACCTCTTTGTTGGATGTGAGTGTGAGAAAGACGTCGTCTGAGATGAGAGTGGTGGCAGGGTCAGGACCTTCCGGGGTGTCCTGCTCTGCATCCCCAAACTTAGCCCATTTCCTACGAGAAGCAATGGCCTTGGGTACTCTGTGACGCTCTATCTTGTACTCTCGAGTGACCTGGGGGTGTGAGAAAATTAACACAAGCATTAGTCACGCCTCGTCCCCACGCCCACTCCTTAATAATTGCCTGCATAGGAGGCTAAGCAAGCACATACTTCTAAATTAGTCTACGCTCTATTATAGCATGACTTCGCTGGCTTGCTACTATTATGCACTATGAATATAATTATAGTTATTCATACTTTGACTATTTTTTCGTCTTGTACTTCATACGAAACTACTGTCTTTGTATCACCGTCAATCTTTTCCACAGTGTCAGGGAGGTTGTCTGTAATGTGGAAGTATTATGTGTTATTGTGTGACTGATTAATATGACAATTACTTGATCTGGCCACAACAGAAAGGCATACAGCTTTATAGGAAAGTATATTTGACTCTTCAGGTACTGCAATCGTTCTAATTATAGAACCAGCCTCGGTTAGGATGCCATCTTTTATAACGCCCATATACTACCATATAAAATCTACATTGTTTCTAGAAAAATAATTATTTTTTACTGGTTCCTATACGATTACGATAGATATAAAATTAGACGGTTAAATTATCGAGAGCCTGAGCTCGTGCTCTACTCACTATAATTATGTGTGTGTGTGTGTAAACTCTAGTCGGTAACATACCTGGTGTGATGGCGTCCAAATCCTCCATCTGGTCAGCCCAGCTGGACTGAGTGGGATCCGCAACTCCACTGATCGAGTGACAACATTATGCATTATGGTTTAGTGTATCAGGGCATAGTCTAGACTACAGTCACTGCTAGCTTTACTACTCACGTTTGTGGAACAGGCATTTTGACAGCTATCAGGAGTTTCAGACAGGAGGTTCAGATTTATATAGATGAACTTGTGTCAGTTCCTCATACCATGTGGAGAAGCAGGTAGGCGTGGCTGATTGCAACATAATTATTATAATAGATGTTTTACGTGGTAATTAGATTTTTGCAAGATTTTACTGTACACAGAAACCAATTTGTAATATAGTTGCAGCAATTTCTCCAGCGGTTTCTATAGCTTTCACTTTGGGTAAACCAAAGTCCAATAATTTAGCAGTCCCACGAGACGTTTGGTTCATTGTCAGATTTTTCATTGCACGATTTATCTCGTCCGGCACTGCTATGGTGTCCATAGAAACAGCCTCAACAAGTTTAGTGCCTGGAGGCAAGTTAGACAATGTTAACGATCCACAGCAGCACTTCCGAGCAGGATAAGCAACAGTTTCAGAATCTTCATCAGGTTTTTGACAATGAGATTGTATTGTAGGTGTCCCATCATTGTACTGTGTCATATCTCCATGGTGATCAACGTGGCTACGAGATTGTTGACGTTGAGAGTTGGTGAGTGATGTGCAATACTCGTAAGGAGGGAATGACCAGCAGTGATGGTAGTGAGAGTCCGTCAGCACTTGTCCACCGTAGTGCTCCAGACTGGTTGCCATACTGGAGAAACACTTAGAGATGCTTCCCAAGACTGCCGAGTAGCTGCCTATGGTGGTAGGTGTGGTAATCACTTGTGAGTGTGTGTTAGGGCTAATGCATATTGTACAGACTCCTGTACTTACAGAGAGACAACTATTTCAAGATCAGAAGCAGCATAAAGTGTACGCAGATCTACCGGGTGCATGTGTGTCTCATGTATACCCATGTAACTCAGGGTATATCACTGACCTTTGTCACACTCTAGCTCCATCATTACCTCCTCGTCCACTGGCTCAAGAGCCTGAGGCAGTGATAGGAAATTACTAAGACACGTACAAGATATGACTTATAAATAAAATTTTACAACTGCTATACGAATCTGTTAGTACTGTATGCTTGCATGAAATTTGTAATGGCATTTTAAAAGCGCACCTTTTACAATCATGCTTTAAACTGTACATACAATATCTTTTTAGCTAGCTAGCACGGACATTGGCATGTACTTACTGTGGCCACTACTAGTGAATCTCGACGTACCTTCTGAGTGGCCATGTGAGCTATGACAGTGTCAGTGCACCCTCCTCCAGGGAAAGCAAACAGTGAGCCCAGGGACTGCTCCAGTAGAGAGACTATACGGTAGATGCCAAACAGCATATCAAAGTTAGTGGGTTTGAATACGAGAAAGGGACATGCATGATCATGATTGTGTAGATTCCCTTCACAGTGTAGTGTATTAGCTAGTTTTACAGGGTGATTGAGACACCATAGCTATACATGTAGGTAATATGCCTCACTGTACTTGCTCACTGGTGTTCCTGCAGAGTGGTTCTAATTCATCAGCTAGAGTGTCAGTAGGAGAGCAGAGCACCAGCGTGCAGTGACCACCACCACCACCATCCATTACCAAGAACCTGGCACAGCAAGGGAAAAGTGCGAGAATGAAAATAATTATGGTGAGGAAAATCAATTCTCTCAGTCTGTAACCTCTCTAGAGAAAATATTGCGCTTATTATATGTAGTACCAGGTATAGAAGGAATACAGTGCAAGAAACTTACACACACTTATCGACTCTATCAAAAGAACATAATCCTATTTCATTCACCTGTCCTTCCCCACTCTGGCTAGAGAGACGCTCTTGAGTCGTCCCAGGCACAATGATTCGGAGGTGATTAGACTGTTCAGTTGGCCCCCTGTGACCTCTCCCACAGAGTCTATGTGCAACGCTGACAGTCGCTCCACCACCAACACTCCCTACAGTAATAACACGTACGTACATGCAAGTAATAATTACTACACAACTCCGAAAAGAAGCCGAATGCTATATTTTTGGTATTTTATTGCTCTTAGGACAAACTCCACCTAGTATCAAACATGATACTCTATTTGTGTGTTTTTTTTTTACCTGCTACAGAATGCTCATAATTAATCTATGTTTTATAATAACCAATAACAATAACACAACAATAATAAATTATGCTGTATCAAATGAGGTGTTTAAGTCAACTCCTGAAACCCTAACCCTAACACTAACACTAACACTAGTACAGTACTTTGATTGATGATTGATGGCTGAATTCCACAGATACACCCTCACTACCCTCATTCCCGGCTCGACTTTTCTCTATTGTAACGCTAGGTCGAAAAATCAGGCCAGGAACGAGGCTACCCCTCACCTGCTCTCTGAGTCTCTCCTTGAGTAGAGGGTGCACCACTTTCTGACAGCCTAGCATCCCCACTCCTCTCATTGCCAGAGTATCTGCTAGTCCGAGCAGCTCCTCCAAAACCAGAGCCTCCACGCTCACAGATGATGGTTGAGATGACAGGCCAGCACTCGGGACAGACGGAAGAACTGGGGGGAGGGGTGAAATAAGTACAGTGGCTCCTGAAATGAATATGTACAACATACCAGAAGCTCACAATAGGGAATATAATACTGTTTTAGTTGGTTCCAGGAAACATAAACAATAGTCTCTCTATTTATACAAATTACTTTCTTCGAAGTCTCCTGCTAGCGACACATTAAACACTGCCGTGATGATATCCCCATCATTATCTCTCTTAATCAATTGCTTCTCAACCTGCGCCACCAGCCGCTTGTCACTGATCGCTACGGCAACACCATGTACCAATGTCGACTTGACCAATGGCTGTCCAGAATGAGTTACCACATGGATGTGTGCAGGGAATGAGAAGTACTCGACAATAGTAGGAGGCAGGACACTTAGAAAAGCTTGCAGCAATAGTGAGGACAAGTGTTCAACTTGCTGTTGATTGACTCCGAATTTGAATGTCTTTGAGGAGAGGTAGGTTCGAGTTAGTGATATCAGTTCTATGGAGGATAAGGAGAGAGGTGTTTTACACGGACAAGTGTCACTGTGTAACCACTGTGCGACCAATGAGAGGAAATAGCTCGTTACCGTAGCAACCTTGTAACGATTTGCCTCAATAGAGAGTCCGCTTGTGATCAACCTAATAGAGACGTAATTAACGACTACCGTACAGAAAATACAAGTCAATTCAGTATTAATTAATTAAGTACTGAAAATTATTAAAAAAAGGGAGCAGCTAGTGCATTTACTATTTTTCCACTCACTTTGTTGCGAGGAGTGCTGAGTAAAGACCACTGTCCTTGTAGTTGTTCACGTGAGCCTGACAGTTTCCGAGGATCAGTTTAATCAGTGGACCCTCAATCCTGAGCATCTGGAACAGCTTCTCTGAGCGACTGGTGAGGCAGACCACACCCCCATCTCCCACTGGGGACGGGAACAGGATACACCTGCAAGGGGGGAATGGTACCATCGTATCAGGTACCAACGATGGACTATGATAAGTTAATAACTATCTTATCAGGTGAATTTGAGTGAGGACTAAGCGTTGGACATGCATGGTTTGAGAGCTTATAAATCACATGGACACCAACAAAATACTCATTTAGATACTAGTGTGCTGAGTATGCCACTGTACTTTCCAAATGGTCCATATCGTTTTTGAATGAGGTCATGGAAGTTCTTCAATTCTGATTGTGTCTCCACTGAGTCTATCCTCCTAACCTGTGAGCAACATCAGGTTAATATCATTCAACAAATAAATTGCTTGAGCACTGCACTACGTCTACACTACTACGTACGTACGTACCTGCAGCTTCTTTTCTCCATCCATGGAAGGGGATCTAAATTTGCTGATTCAGCACCCAACCACGTGGACTCGACTAAAGAGCCTGCTTGTGTGGCATGGCTGCTGTTCGTATTCGACTGTCCCTGAGGGGATGCACAAACAGACCATTCTACCACCTTGTAGTGGCCAACAGTAAATGGAAGAGAGACGGAAAACACTTGGAACAGGTCAGGGAACATCATTCCCATAGGCCTACTAATAAGCTGTTTGGCTTCATAGAAGTATACAGGGTGAAATACTCCTAACTAGCTTTATAGCTTCCTAAGGGTTTAATTGTAATGCTGAATTCATTAACCATTTGGATTGCTTTTAATACTTTCACAGCTATAAATTGATTACGAATCGTATGGGTGTAAATGATTTATCGAAATATTTGATCTAATGATGTAATCCCCTGCACTGTAACCTCAGGTTGGCTGCTATGACCCCATGCCTAATGCAAACAAAGAGCTGGTAGTGGGACTCAACCTCGAGAGAATCAAGTGAGTTGCATGGTCCCCATCCAGTTGCATACAAACTGTATTGTCTTGTGTATTGTGTCACACTCACAATTTATATATTCTGTATTGTGGGAAAATTGAAGGGAGAGATTTGATTTTACACTGAAACCTGCAAGTTCTCCGTATTGAAGAGGCATATTTCCACAAACTGCGTTGTTTACACTCTATAACTTCGTTTCACAGTTAAAGTAATGATGTCGTTTGTCTCAGGTACTGGTTGTCTGTTGGAGCCACGCCTACTGTCTCGGTGTACAAGCTGCTTGGACTGGTAAGCGTTTTCTTTACCACAATTAGGCCATCTCTGATCTTAAGCAGTGAATGTTGTCAATATTTACATTGCCAATTATTAATTATTGGCCCCTGCACAATTCACATGTGAAAGTTTACCTTACCATATGTTTTAATTTTATGCCTCTCTGAGACTCTCTCCTGGTGCCTAACGTAATTATTGCCGCATAAGTATAATTAAAAGTTTCCTCCCACTTACGTAATTAATACTTATATGTCACTTTGTCAATTCACACACACACACACACACACACACACACACAGGCTGGAGTCCTACCAGCACACCCAAGGTTAGTACTAGAAGCATCCAGAAAGAGAGAAGCTGCCCAACACATTAAGGACAAACCATTAGAGCTAGACCCTCCTTCAGAAAATAACTCACCAATAGAGTCAGTAGATGCTCATGATACCACTTAGCGTTATATACATAACTGTATGTTTATCATCAATGATGTCATTTTGCCCATTTATTATCAGTGTCAGGGATTATTTATTAGGACAATAACAAGAATATCGTATTTCTGTTTCCTTGTGCCTCACATGCTTGTCTGTAAGTATTCATAATTATAACCTTTGTTTTCTGATTCTGATATATAAATTGAGTGCTGTATCGAGAATTCGTATTTTAGTGTGTCTAGCCGTCGAGTTAGAAGTGAATAGATGCTGTGCGTGTGTGGGAGCCAACTTCTTTATTAGCTTATTACTCAATCAAGGGTGTATATAGCTCTAAACTATTTGGTGTACCGTAGCCAAGCAGTTTTGGAATACTAAAGTCGATTGACCGTGAGTTACGCTTCCATGTAGAGTGAATGTGATCTAACTCAATTAAGCTGAAATGCGCACTTATAAGTATCAGTATCGAGTTACAAGTCCCACAGTATACCTAGGTAGGAGTTGCAGCATTGTGCAGTGCTCTTAATGTGTTGTTTATAGTCAGGCATCCTAAGTAACTAGTCAGGCATTCAGTATAATATGGTGCTAATGGAATTGCTAACTCAGCCCTAACATTGTGACTGCATGAGAAGTACTTTAATAGTGTGAATGTTCTGCTACTTGCAGCTCTTTCAGAAACTACAATTGAACAGTCTAGCTAACAACACTGCAGTGGAATTTCGTTATGGGGAACAGTGACTCTAAGCCGTTGACTTTAATTGGTCGGTCGTCAATGAGAAAAGGAAGAATGTCGTCAGTCTCTTCAATCGCACAATGTCCAGGGAGCCCCAAGCTCAAGCCCAAGGACAAACTGCAACTTGATAGGTACTGGATTGGATCAAGCTTTGACATGCTGTCTCCACCAGGATTGACAAGGTGAGCAACTGCACTGGTGTTAGGTAAAAGAAGCTATTGTGTATTTTGTGTACAGAGTTACACCGCCGGCATGCACAGATTTACAGTAGTTTCCCATGCAGACTATAATTATTGAAAACAATTATTCACTTTCTCAAGCATGCAGTGTTAATACAGTTACTGCTATGCCAGCTATACACACATCACTGCATATATACCTCTAGATGCTCCAGTTTGTCTCATCTACGATCAATTGACTCTGTTGATGGACTCACTAACTACAGCAACCACTTCAACGCCATGGCCGCTGTACAGGCATTCAAAACCCACCGTATTGACCTCCTCAACGTCACAGATGGTGCACTAAACATTGTCTCTCATCTTCTCTCCAATGAGATAATTCCTGAGCCCACTAAAGCAAGAATCCTCTTTTCTAATCTACCAAAACTGGAGAAAAGTGAAGCATTGTTAGAGGCCATTGAAGCTCGAATTTTCATCAATCCCAATGTATTTCACACTGTAGTAGCACTACTGGACACCAAACAAACATTGCAAAAACTGGCGCAAAATCTCCGTGTTTCATTTCGTAAGTTTTATAGGATTAATATTGGAGGCTATAATTCTAACCTGAGTAAATTACAGATGTCCTAGCAGTCATAAGGGCACTTGTTTTGCATATGCATTTCTATCATAGTAAGCATACTTCTTATCATCAAAACTACACTTCATTATATTTTATATGCAGGGGAAAACAACGAATTGTACTCCATCCACCTCAAGGCGATCACTCAACCGGCTATTGTAAGATACGCAGACTATCTCAAAGCCTTTTATCGATCGATGTCTCCTTTTCCAAGATACAAATGGCCCCAGACTCCGACCACCAAAAAACCGTTCAACCTCAGATTGCTTGATGTATCGTCATCCCAATCCATGGAGCAACCTATCAGTCTGCATTGTCTTGTGAAGCCTCCAGAAGGTTGCGACAAAATCGGCTGTGTCTTTGTACAGGGTGTTCCTGGTGTTGGAAAAAGCTGCCTTACTGTCGAGCTATGTCGACATTGGCATGATATTGACCGACTCAACAAGTATCCGCTCGTGATGTTGGTGAGAGCACAAGAGAAGACAGCACAAGATGCTAAAACACTGAATGATCTGTTTGTGCATAGCAATGCAGGGTTCACGCAAGCCGTTGTTCAAGAGGTCACCATCATGAAAGGAGAGGGTATACTAATCGTTTTGGATGGGTTGGATCAAGTGTCTCTGTCTCCTCTAAGGTCGGTACTGCTGGAGCAAATCTTAGAAGGAAAGTGTCTACCGAATGCCACTTTGTTGATTACAACAAGGACAAACATGACATCGAAATTAATGTCACTTTGCAAGCGAAAAGTAGATCGACTTGTGGAACTTATCGGCTTCACACAAGACGAAATTGAGCAACACGCTGAGAGCTCCCTTGGTTTTGATTCAGCGCTCCTGTCTGGCTTCCATGACTACCTCTCTGTCAGCCCCATCATTCAAGGTGCACTGCACGTACCACTAAGCACAGCAATTGCTGTCGAGGCCTACAAAGAAGCTAGAAGCAGTGGAGAGTCAAGTCCGACTACCTTTACTGAGCTTTACATGACATTGGCAAAGCATCTTTTGCAATACCATTTGTTACTGCAAGGCGAAGTAGATGCAAATTACGTCTTTCCTGATAGTCTTGAAACATTGCCTGCTAAGGTGTACACACAGTTTGTTAATCTAGCAAAGCATGCATTCAACACTCTGGTCAAAGAAAACTCTTCATGGACAAAGTTGTACAAGAACCAGTATCATTTGAGCTTCATGCTTGGAACACCAGAGCTACATTGCAGCAAACGGACCACACTCATGTACAATTTCACTACTGTACACGTACAAGAACTCCTAGCTGCACATCATGTGAAAACCCTTCCTGCTGAAGAACAAACTGACCTCTACCAGAAATATTTCAACGAGCCACGTCTTGGAAATATTTGGAGGTTTTTTGCCAGCATTGACAAATTGCAGTCTCCTTTCTGGAATGAGGCCAAAGCTGAGGTGCGTGAAAGCAAAGCTCTGTCTTCTGCTTTTCTACAGTGTGTATTCGAAGCCCACAAATATGTGCCTTTGGAATCCATCGTGAATCATCCGGTGGTGACTTTTCCCAGCAAGATCGGTGCAGTAGTCACAGCACTCGATTGCTATCAACTCGGCTGCTGTCTAGCACACAGCACTTGCACTCTGGATTTACGCCAACGCCTCAACACCGAGATGCTTCATCATTTAGCACTTGGTCTAAGCTCCAAATTGCTTATCAAAAGCACCTTGAGCACACTCTTTCTTCGACCACCAATCACAACAAAAACCATAGAAGAGCTAAGAAATTTACCACTGAGCTCTTTGGAAGGTCTCGATGTGAGCCATTGCAATCTGGACAAAGATACAACTGAGGCACTAGCGGAAGCTCTACCTGACATGACATCACTGAAACAGATGGACATTCGCGGCAACCAGGCCATAGGCGAGGGGGGGCTAGTCAAAGTACTGTCAGCACTTTCAACTTTGAAATCATTGGAGGAATTGAACTTGATTAACACTGGAATGCGGTGTGAAGACATTAACGCACTAACCCCTATTCTCTCTGAACGAGGTCACCTCAGAATATTGAAAATAGGTGATGAAAATCAACCTCAAGACTCAGTGAGCAATCTACTCCAGACCACTTTCACCAGTCACTCACTCCACTCGCTACACATCTGGCTAACTAATCTTGAGCCTCACTGCTCCGAAATAAACACCCTACTTTCAAACGAACAAATTACAATTAAGACCCTTGAATTTCACGGTTGCAAAATCGGGCAAGATGGTTCTTGTACAATAGCGGAGGGGATGTCTTACAACGACTCCCTGGAAAGATTAGTGTTTAGCATGTTTGATGTGCCCTCTATATACCATCTAACTAACCACGGAGCACTGGCTCTAGCAGAAATGCTCGAAGTGAATAGAAAATTAACGAGTTTGGAAATTTCGTTTGATCGAACTATCGACAGAAAAGGAGCTTTAGCTCTTATGTGTGCTCTAGAACACAATAAGACATTGAATGCACTTAAAATCCCCCAGCAGAACTTCACAATGATTGAAATGTCTGTAATGGACCCTCGAATTGAATGGGCATAGCAACACTCTATAATTATTATAGGTATACCATGCATAATGCCTGTTCATTTACGTGACATGCTTTATTTCCCCGATTATGTGCGCATGCATCTTTCCTCTTTATTTGTCCAATGGTTTACATGCTTCTCATATTGTCTTCAATTAACTGTGAATCAATTTATGATAACTTCAGCTCAAGGTAATGAAGTGATGAAATGAAAGCTGCCACTACTAATTAAACATGAACCCTGTCTAGACTAAACAACACGCAGCTACAAAATATGTCCTGACTGTCCTAGCTAATTATTACTGAGTTCTGGTGTGGCAGCGTTTGGGGGTATTCAATGAATGAGGGGATTACGATGAGAGGAAGTTGGAGGGCTCCCTCCCACATCGTTGAAAACACTCGCGTACGAGCTCTTTAGAAAATTAGCATAGTTCTCCATGCTGCGTTTGGTTGAGTTAGCCTGCTCCAGACGATCTTGCAACTCCCCAACTTTAATCTTGTATCGTCTGTCACTTTCCTCCTTGGATTTCCGTAGCTGTGATGATACACCGTTGGCCCTGCTCAGCTGAGACTCCAAGTCTGCAATTCTACTCAAGTTGGCACGGTCCTATATAAACAAACATGCATGTCTCGTGTTACACTGTGACACACTGTCCATTAGCTAACACTGCATGATGGGTGGCCGTTCCAAAATGTACATAGTTGAATAACGAGAAGTGCGTGCACCAAATAATTATGTACAGACAGTCGGCTGTTTAGCTATTAGCAGAAAAAAAATGTAATTTTAGGCATCAGATTGTGTTATAATTATATATACACGTATGTGTACACGTAGGGGTGGGTACATTATGCTGGCATAATTTTGATAGGAACAGCATAATACATGTAGGTGCAAAAAAGCATAGGTACACAGTATATACATGTACATGGCAATAATTATTATGATGACACAATGAATCCTCACACTGTACCTTGCTAGCAGCCTTGTCTTTGACATGCTCCAGCTGCCTCCTGTGCTCACTCTTGCCCAGCTCATTGTGAGTGCTCGCCGAGGCCACACCATGAAGTAACTCCTCTACTCGTCCTTGAAGCCTCCGGATATCATCTTCTTTCTTCCCCACCATTTCCATTAGCTCTCTGTTCTGCTGCTCTGTTTCGTGAATGCGCCTCTCCTGAACATCTAGCCGTGCCACCATGGTTTTTTTCTCGCCCGTACTCTCGTGCCACTTGTCGCGAACATCATCCATGGAAGTGGTCGTCTGATCTAGTTTGGTATTGAGCGAAGCAATCTGCTGGGCTTGGTCAATGGAGCGCTGCTCGTACGAGGAGAGACGCTCCTGTGTGTCCCTCAGGTGGATCTCAGTCACCTGAAATGGAGAGGGGTGTTAACAGTTGCACGTACTACACACGTAACAATAACATATGCAAGATTTTAACGTTTAAGTCTGCTGTGTGTATTATACACAAACTATACAGCAAAATGTACATGTACGTACTATACCTAATAGCTTAACACCCAACTATTTACAGCATCCAATGCTGAATATAGGATGGGCAATAAATGTTGTCCAGTAACAAGGGATTGGGACTGCTCTAATGACAGATGTGTTTTCATACAAATGGAGACATTCCAAGTTAGACACAACACAGGGCCTGTATAACCTGAGCTGCATACCATATACCATCAGCACAAATTAGTCCCACACATACCAATCAACGCTTGAAAACAGTGTGTAATTAGGTACTTGGCAAATAACAGATCACTTGCCTTAAGCTGCTCTTTAGTGGATTCCAACTCTGAGGTCTGTTGCTGGTGAATAATCTTGTGCTGTAGTGGGAGTCAATATTTACAATTTCAACAATCAGTTTTCGTTTCACGATTTCTCAGTTACTTATCCAAAATCACCTTAATAGGAATATTTCTTGTGAAATGGTAATACAGGAAAATATTTGAGTTGATGTGAAAGTGTACAATTGTATATAGCAACTAAAGGAAAGGTATGTTACAGATACATGTAAAAAGTACAGGTTGATCCCCAAGAAACGTCACATTCTCTCACCTTCTCCAGCTCCAGTGCCCCCGCGTGCTTAGCTCTCTCCACCTCCTCATCCTTGTGTTTCAACTCTCGTGAGCTCCCCTCCACCTCTAGACGACCACTATCCAGTTGACCTTTGTACTCCACCATGAGAGACTCATACTGACGTATGCTGTCCTGTAGCTGCTCAACCTCTGCCTCTAGACTGGACACTTTAGCTCGAGATGTGCCCTCAACGGCTTTTATCTTACCCTCCATTACTGAGAGCATGGACTCGAGACGATCGTTCTCCATTTGTACTGTGTTGAGCTCCTGGGTCTTCTCAAGGAGACGAGTACTCACAGCATTCACTGAGCTCTGTGTGTGGGGGGGGGGTAAGGATAATATGTAATAACAGTACAGTGTATATGCCCCCGGAGCTCGTGTGGGGGGGGGGTAAGGACAATATGTAATAACAGTACAGTGTACATGCCCTCGAAGCTTTGTGTGTAATGTATATGTAGGGTAAGAACGATATACAGTGTACATGCCCTCGAAGCTTTGGGTGTATGTAGGGTAGGGACGGATAATTATGTAATAACAGTACAGTGTACATGCCCCCGGAGCTCTGTGTGTATGGGGTAAGTAATTAAAGTACAGGGGCGCTCCCAGAGCTCTGTGTATATTATGGGGTAAGGACTATAACTATCAGTACAGTGTACATGCCCCCCCCACTCCCAGGGCTCTGTGTGTGTGGGGTAAGGACGATATGTAATAACAGTACAGTGTACATGCACTACCCCCGGACCAGAGCTCTGTGTGTGTATGGGGTAAGGACGATATGTAATAACAGTACAGTGTACATGCCCCCCCCACTCCCCCAGGGCTCTGTGTGTGTGGGGTAAGGACGATATGTAATAACAGTACAGTGTACATGCCCCCCCCACTCCCCCAGGGCTCTGTGTGTGTGGGGTAAGGACGATATGTAATAACAGTACAGTGTACATGCCCCCCGGAGCTCTGTGTGTGTGTGGGGTAAGGACGAGATCACGACATGGAATAACAGTAAATGTACCCCCTTTACAATAAAGATGTACAACATCATACAGTCATGCAAGTAAAGGTGGTGTGCATGAGGGACCTACCTTACTGGTGGTTCTGGACAAATCTAACGTGTCTTTTAACTCCTTGACTTTACTGTGATTGAGATAAAACGATGCAAATATATATAGCATAGGGGAATAAATATTATAGACAGAGTATTATGTTTTTGTAAAAATCCTACAACATGGCATGTGCAAACGAATCATAAGGTGCACTGTACGGTACACACCTTCGTAGGGACCTGATTTCAGACTGTCGAGTGATCTCATCACGAGAAGCCTGGGCCACCTTCCTCCTCAGTTCATCCAGCTCAACATTCTAGGAAGGAGAAACACAGCCATGGATACAATAAATGAAAGTACATGTCCATATACAGAGCACTGGTAGTATATAATTATGATGTCTTGCAAGGACACAGCAACTTAAGCTCAATCAAAATTATGAAATAACACACACAAGGTTAGATGTCACAGAGAGGATAGCACAAAACTCACAGAAAGATCTAGCTGAGTGCTTAGTGTACCCACAGAAGCCTGACTCTCTATAGCCCTCTCCTTGTGTTGTTTGGTGGCTCTCTTGAGGAGGTCCTTGTCCAACTGACTCTTACGCTTGGTCTCAGCCAGACGACTCTCCAGCATCACACACTCTCCCTCCTTTGCTCTCAACTGCTCCTCAAGGGACTAGAGGTATGCATGCGCGCGTGTGTGTGTATGTGTGTATGTGTGTGTGTGTGTGTGTGTGTGTGTGTGTGTGTGTGTGTGTAGGGGAGGTATTACAGACGTAAGTGGTACACAGACAATTCATTGACTGTCAGTTGTACAAAAAAATTATACGACCACTGATTTTTATGCTTGGTCGCTTTATCAACTTTGAGAAGGTACATGTAGGTGACTATACCTTTAGAAATCTCTGGTTAAATTTATCAGAATCCATCGGACCCGACGTAGACGTAACAATACAAATGAACGGCTCAAGATAGAATAAATGTTGCTCCCTAACAAGTTCCACCAGAATAGTAATAGTAGTACACTGTACAGTAGAGTAGTGCATTAGACGGAGCACTCACCTGTAGTCTGATGTTGAGTGCCTGTATCTCGACGTCTCTGTGGCTGACCTGGTCGTGGAGTGCCTGTGAGTGCATGGCCATCCTCTCACTCTCATCCAGACGAGAGCGCAGGAATTGATTGGTCGTGTCCGCTTCAGAGACTTGCTGCATAAGCACATCTTTCTGCTCAGACAAGTGGCCCACGTTAGTCTGTGTGTGTGTGGGGAGGGGGGGGAGGGGGTTGGAGTTACATGTAGAAGACAGTTTGAAGTATATGCAACTGGCAACAAATTAAGTTAAGGGCAAGTACAGCCTAGAAGCAAAAAGAGCTGTGGAGTAAGCACAAACCATTGCATACATGTACATGTACAGTACAGATTACAATTTCGTTCTTTTTTCACATTTCTACGTACTACGTACAATGCATCTCACAAATTTATTACTAATTAATGTACAACACACGTAGCTCACCTCTTGAATTTGCTGAGCTCTTAACAGTTTCCTGAGTGTCTTATTGCTGCACTCAAACTGAGCCAGCTGATCCAGTAGCCTATCTTTCTGCTCCACCACATCAGCTGCGTACACAGAGAGGAAACGTCTGTCCTTTTGAAGCTTCCTCACAGCCTCCCTGAATGTGTCAGCTTGCTTGCACAGTGTGGCACTGTCCATCTCCAACTCAATCAGCTTCTTAGAAAGCCTGTTCCGATGCTTCACATCCGGTGAACTCGGTCTTCTGTGAGTTATAGAGTAATTGAAGAGTTGGTATTGTGCCTACAGTACTACATGTACATACATTGATAAAGTACTTACAGCTGTTTAGTGTGTGTGTATAATCTAAGACAACGTACAGTAAGTTACAATAGAGGTTGCTAAGTACAGTACATGCACAAGTGGTTGCTCAGGACTTTAATCTGTTCATCTTCACATCTTCTCAACTAGGTAGCTTTGGTACAGATGACATCCTCATCAAACTAAAATAGTATGTAGTACTGCACCTACTACAGCACCTCCTCACCTCATCACAGACGGGCTCTTCTTCATCTTGTCCAGAGAGAGTCTCATATTCTCCAACTCCCTCTCCACAAGGTCCTCTTTGGCCCGGACCAACTCCTCCTCTCTCTCTCTCAGAGAAAGACGACTCTCCCTCAGTGAACACTCAGTCTCCTCTAGGTCCCTCAGGGAGCGCTCAAGGTCAACCTGTAGAGGTAGAGACGAAGCAGCACATGTAATTTGAATTTTTGACTGCATACATTTTTACTGTAGAAAAATACGTATGCGCATGTAGCACATGTAGCACATGTAATAATTATGTACATGTACCAAACAAGGATGTTTTTTTCTGAGGTACCCATAATTATAATTCTGTAGTTAATATACGGGACAGGAACTACTTTCATCATTGCGATTTGGCGGGCTTGGCTGCCCCATAATTTCAGGTGCATGTATATACATGTACGTAGTGTACAACAGATTGCAGACATTGTGTTGTGAGTGTCCTTTCTGTTCAGGTCAGTGGTGTGCATACATACTAGTGGGGGGTAGTATACAATCAGCTTACTGGCAAACTAAACTATTTGTCTTAACCCCCTTTTGACAGTACAATGTACACTTTTGTCAGTGACTCAAGAAACTGACCTCAGTCTTGAGATGGTCGACCTCAGCCCTGAGAGAGTGCAGAGTGTCCTTCAGAGGTGACTCCCTCTCCACTACAATGTCCGTCAGCCCGTCATCACTAAGATCACTCACTCTCAGCACAGTGTTCTCCCCACGGCCTCCATTAGGACCTGGGGTAATATCCAGTCGGTGGGTAGGACCCTACAATAATAATGACAATACGTTAGTAGACAGTTTTTGTATTGGTGCACATTTCTTAGGTTTCCTAGGATAAAAAGTTTGGGAAGATTTGGATGTGCGTAAATGCGCTGAAAAATGTGATGATGTTATTATTCTACACAATTTTGGGGGGGAAGGTTCACCCTTGCCCCCCCCCCCCAACTAGATAAAACCCTGATGCATGTACGCAGTGGGCATGGCTTGATGGCAGGAGGCAGTGATAGAAAAAAAGGAAGGAAGGCACACAAAGTTTGGATAAAGACACTATGGAGTATAATAATGTATATGTACGTAAAGGGTTTTGAAAGTCTTATCTTCCCAAGTGTTGTGTGAACTGCTATATAATATTTTATTATTGAGAGATTGGACAATGTTCATGCAAATGAAGGTCGTACCTCCCAGGTCATTCTGTTGGCAGCGGTTGTTTTCCCGGGAGGTGGCACCCAAGGGGAATGAGAGGTTGACCCATCACCCCAGCGACTACCCCTCTTTGTACTAGCAGTGGCTCGGAGACTCTGCATGATGTGAGATAATAATGCAAGCAAAGAAGGATCAGTAGTATGCACTTACAAGGTGTGTGTACAGTACTAGCAACAAAATAATAACAAGAAAATGATGTAGCTATTATACATAGTCGTCATACGTACTGGTCTTCCAGCAGACATCTCAGAGCAGGAGATCTCCATCCTCTCAACCTTACTTAATCCCTGCACAATTTAACCAGCACAAGACACTTTAACAAAAATTGGAGACAGCACATCTGTCCAAAGATGTTTACGGTGCCTACAGGCTTACACCAACTATGAATATTTTACCTACTCTCAACATACCGTATTACTAGAATGTTTTGCGACCATCAAACATTTGCAAACTTTGCGATGGTTGATCAATTCGCAACAATAAAATCCGCAAAACCCTAAATTATTACTAGTAAATACACACGATCGATCCTTGCCAGAACGCAGATCGCAAAGGGTCAAATTTTCTGCCTCATTCGCAAAGGTTTTTCACCAGCAAAATATTCTAGTAATACGGTAATTATTCCCTACAACGTTTTGGTTTCCTTTCCAGGATCGATAGCTAGCTAGGCCCAGCAGTATGTATTTAAAACTTTGATCTGACATAAAAAAAACCGAACCTTCTTGGTGAGGTGCAGATGAACAGGTGTCTTCTTGCCCACATGGACATGGATAGGCGAGATGCTTCTATCCATCTTCTTTCAGGCCTCAGGAAGCAGCCCCAATCACAAAAGGTGTGAAGTTGACACTTGCTTATTATTCTATTCATGCGCACCTCATTTGTAGTTACCATAGAAACAATAAAGCTTGTGACATCATGTCAATAAACAATAACACATTACATCACGATTAAAAACAATGACACACAATACGTCACAATAACTAAAAATCATCATCAGAGCCTAAGTCATCATCATCCTCTTGTTCTCCCATTCCTCCTTGCTCATCTCCTTCATCATCCAGTTCTAGCCCACTGGGCCCAGAGTCTGAGAGGTCAGAGTCACCAGTGTCCTCGTCAGAGAGACCGCCCCCTGTCATAGAGCCAATCACATGGGGACCATCTGAGAGGGGGAGATCACAGGGAGTTACTGCATTCACTGCTCATGACAAGCATAGTTAAACTATCTACGAATCATGGAAAGGGGTGAGGTAGGGACATACTGATACTTTTCATGCTTTCTGATTGAGAAATGAAATGTAATGCTATGTACACCATTCAGGATGATTATAGTTAGAGTACCTCTAGGTTTGCCAAATTCATTGCTGGATACTAGCATGTCATTGCTGCCCAGAATATCATCCTGGATCATCCTTTTCTCAGCTTCTAACATCCTCTGTTGTACACGTCTCAGTGAGCTCTCTGTCTCCTGAGTGGTGTGTGTGTGTGGGGTGGGGGGTGGGGGGTGCAGTCCATAAACATAGGGATCGTAATACACGTATACACTCATACATTGAATCATTACAGCCTCCCTCACAACAATTTATTTGGTACATGTACACAAAGTTTTCTACTTACTTCCATCTGATTTTGCTCCACTTTGTTGTGTTCTTCCAACAGATGCTCCAAATAGGACAGATTTCGATGTTTCTCCACGTACAGCTCGTACTGTTTACTCAGCTCTACATCTAATTTCTCATACTCGTCCATGAATGCTGGTCTCACATTAGCCAGACTACGCAGTCTCTTTTGGTTCCTCTCCAGCTCTGCTTTCTTCTTCTCGATCTTTATCTCCAAATTAGCCTCATCACTCGCTGAGTTGTCTAATATGTGGCTGACCTTTTGTATCTCAGTCTGCAAGCAAAAGAGGGGTTACAGAATTAAATAAACACCGTATATAGAGGTCTAGATCTAGTAGTTTCTTGTGAGATATTATGGAGACTAATTGTAGAGCTACATGTAAGGAGATGAGCTTACATCGACTGCACTGATACTCTCTTGAACTCCAGACTCCAGCTGATCAATATTAACAGACCGAGAGATAGCCAGTTTGCGAAGCTCCTATAAAATTATTGTCTGAATTACGAAGCACACAATAATTATGAAAAAAAATTGCTACTGAGCATAAAAGGTTATGAATAAAAATCGGACACTAGCTTACTCTGAGCTCCACCTCCTTCCCCAGTAGCTCGTACAACTTGGCCCCCTTCGCAGTAATGTCAGAGGCTAGCTGTCTGCAAGCTTTGAGATCAGCAGCCTGCGAGTGGAAAGATAAAAAGAGATGTGACTTAGTTCCAATTTCAGTACACCTTGCTTGATATTTCCACACTAGTTGACCCCACATCACCGCCAGAGTCCTACATCGAGCAAAAATTAATAAAAGAACCTACACAGCTAAGATACAAAACCACATTGAATCCATTCACCTGTTGGTACTGGTTGGTTTTCATGGCAGAGTACAACACTGATGCTATTTTCAACAGCTCCTTCACAGCATAGCCATCTGCACTGTACAACTTCTTTGTGTTTAGCTTTATGTGCGCTTTTGTAGCCTGTTTAAGGGACAGAAATGATCTAAGGACTGACAAAACATACAATGGCGAATGTATCGGTACATGGTGGAACTAAGCTGAGCCCAATATTATGCTTGTAATGCGCGTAAATTATAGATATGTTATCCATCTGCATGTACGATCCAGCAGGGAGGCTCACCATAAACTGAGCTGTGGATTTGATGAAAATCACTCTGTCCTGTTCAGTGTCTATGTCTTGAGGGAGGTCTGCAGTCGGGTCATATCTGTTGACGAGCCACGAGAGAATCTCTGCCACCAGTGGGAAGTTGGGTGTTCTAAAATTGTCCATTGAAATGAGCCTTGGGTAGCCAAGGGCTCGCATCATCTCAGTGAAGTCTGTGAGGTAAAGGTGATTCCTAATAATGCACACTGGGTTTCCAACCTACTAAAAGCTCTCTTACTTCTGAGGTCTCTATACGACATATTCTTGCTCTAACACGATCTCTTTTTCAGTTCTCAACAGCTTGTCTTATACGTTTATATATCTATGCTTGAGCAACTGTAACCATGACAATTAATTTTAGCAGCTTGCAAGCGAGCAGCCCCACCCTCATAATTAGCTACAGGTGCTGCGCAGCTGTGCCAACAAATAAATCTTTTTATATAAAAAAAAGTGGTTCTGCCACTGCAAAGCATGCAACACTCAATGGAGTAGCTGCAGCTAGTTAGACAGCAAAGTAAACTAAATAGCTAAGGGCTATGGGAGTTTTCAGCAAGTGGACAGTGTTTCACGATGCAGAGAAAACTCTAGAGAAGGAGCTCAGAGCCAACCCCTACCACCCCTTCCAGGAGGTGTACACTGGAGAAGAGAATCGAGACCCAGACCAGAGTACAGGTACGTATTTACACCACTAGACTATTAAGGCTGCATTTTTAGCTACAAAAAATAATGTTCTGCACTGCAGTGTACATGCATGATGTATCTATTAAACCCTCTTCACCCACTCACAGTGTTTGTGTACTCAAAGAGGCGCATCTGGTTCTACATTTTTCTTTTGCTAACTCTAGCAAGTGTCCTGTTCATAATCCTCTGGTCCTCTTTAGGAGGAGAAAATGTAAGGCACACGTACGACAAAAAATCAATACATGTGGTTAATGATTTTTGTTGTTGCAGGAATACTTGATATTTGCTGTAGCCTCCCTAGGTATCGGTGGATACATGTCTGTGGAGTACTACAGTATACACACACTAGTGTTGGACCCAGTCATGAAGCAGTACAGTGTGTACAGGGGGGAGGTGCTGATTGTCACACAACATTGCCACAATATCTACGTTAGACTCATGAGCAAGAAACCAGGTACAGCGATTCATCATAAGGTTCACAGTTCACATACGTACATTCGATATTGAAAAGAAGTTACGGGCTAATGAATGTGTACGTACATGTATGTATGCCTAAAATGTACACAAAGTTAACGCTATCCACATAATTAGGTGGGACCAAAAATACACAGTACTACCTGATTGTAAATGGATGGGGACTACCAGAAACAATAGAGCTATGCAGAGAAACTTCTAACAGAAAGGTAGTACATAGGCATTCGAAACATTACCTTGATCAATCCCTTGGCCCATTTTCAACTTTCAATCGTCTGTTTGTTTTTCCCCCAATTTTTAGAAATTGCGGCAGCTGGGACATGACTTGGCCACCTGCTTGGGGATCAACTATTTTGACATCCATGACCTGTCAAAACATCGTATCCTCCAAATACACTTTAGCTACGTATGTGACAATTTAAAATATGACTTTGACATATAACCCAGATATAATTCGCCATAAACACCCAAGAACGGAAAAAACAGACACGATGGTTAGACATGAAGAGTAACTAGAACACTGACAGTTTCTTATGTTCTGACTTTGAGGATATTCTCTTGAGTAAAGTCTGTTCCTCTCTGATCAGTTGAGCTATCTCTCTGTCTGTTTGTGTGAGCTTCTCAAGTACTTGTGTTTCCATCGTCTTATTTCTGTAATAACGTTCACATTTAAACTGCATGTATGTATATAGTGTACATCTATGGTTGAAATAGCATGTACAGCGGAGCAAAAAGCGTAACTGTAAGCATTTGTCGTACACACTAGTGCATATGACCAGCCATATTTCTGTATCAAGGTGTTGTTACTTACTTTCCTTTGTGTCTCGACAGTGACTCCCTCAGTGAGTGCTTTCGTTTCTTCATCAAATTGATGTCTTCTTGCACTTTAAACAGCTAAACAGATATAATGATGTCCAGGTGCACACCTAAACACTTGACGCTCACCTTGACATTAACGTTGTCATTGTCCTTCTTTGTGCTTGATGCTCCATACTTCTCTTTAGCCATCTGCAGTTGACTGGGTGCCTTTTCTGCGAGCACACACGAGTAGCATCAGTGAGTGCACAACAACTAGATACATTGCAATCATCTTAAAAATTAATATGCGAGGTTGTTAATAATGTGAGTTTCGAATTGGACCTACTTTTCTTGAATATCCTGGTGTTAAGAAACTGAAACATATCTGCAGACTCTTCAACCTGCCCCTCATCTTTAGCTGTGTGTTTAACTCCTTTGGTCCTCTTCCTTCTCTTCCCTGACTCGGCCTGCTTCTTCTCACGTATCTCTGCACAGGCGTCCAATGACTTGCCAGACGGCAGGATGATGATCTCTACTGGAGCCACTCGTCCCTGGCCACCCTTCCCAAGTCCTTGTCTGCATGGGTGAATGAGACAACAATTAATTATGCGTAGGCCCAATTTTCAGCCTTTGAGCTCTCGTGTGCTTTTGTTGTTGTCGGATTACAACATACACAAACAATTACAAGGGTATACGAGACTCTAGATTTGACATCTTGGAAGGGACCATAAACCATGACCAGACACGTGGATACAAACATACCCATGAATATATCCCATCTTCTTGAGTAGCTTAGAGCCCACTCCCTGTTGAGTAAGATAAGACACAGTCAGTCACAGACACCATCGGCCAAGCCACAACCATGCGTACCTTGGTATATTTCTCCCAGTCTCCCAGTGGTCCATTAGCAGCTAACGAGAGGGGCCACCCCTCCAAGACCCTCACTCCTTCCTCATCATCACTGGATGCACCAGACACATCACTCTCATCAGGTGAATCTTCTAAATGCAGGTTAACTTATTCATAAACCATACATTACATAGGATAATAACACACATGTAGTAGACTCTTGCTATTCCGGCTCTCTGAAGTACGGCCACCTCGACATACCGGCCATTTCTTTTGGCACGGATGCTAGCTAGATGTTTTTACTCACCCTGAAATGCGGCCACTCGCTATTCTGTATACTGGCCAGTACTGGCTACCCCAAATTAGGTATTCAATTGTAATTTTATACTTTTATTACGTCCAGATATGACGTTTTGGGTGTGGTTTGGCAGATAAAAACGGAATAGGAAAACTTATCCTTACCCTTAAAGCAGTTATGGCAACCGTATGTATACCTTGTGGCATCACATGATCCAACTCCAGTTGAGCAGTAACATTGAGTGTGTTGAAATGTACCTCCACCGTCTCTCCCAGTGAGCTGCAGAGGAGGTGGAGGGATTAACCACCATTAGTCGGCAAGACAATAACATCAGCTCTATACATAATATGACTTTGAGAACTCATAAGTTGATTATGATTAGGGTAGCAGCTAGAGATTGACTGAGCCTGAGGCTAATGTATCAGCAGCAGTGTACCTTATTATGGCAGGGTACCAGAGGTCATCAGTGTGCTTGCCAAGGCAATTCCCTCCAACTCGAGCCAGTCTGCAGGACAATATTTATTGTTAATACATGAATTTGCATTGACACCATTGCTGACAGTAGCTATACATGACAGTACTATACAATGCTAGTTGACTGGTATCAACACAAATCCTTATTCAGTATTCTACATAGATCAGACAAACTCTTGAGGCAATAAAGTATACAAATCAAAGCTTTGACAACGTAGCTAGCTTACTCAAATGCTGGCTCTTGGTAGGGTTGTAGCTCAGAGAGTAGCACTGTATGACCGTGAGAGAACTTGCATGTCTCCTCTGTAAACTTACAGCTGCCCTCTAAGAAGAATGGGCAGGGCTTCATGGCTGCATACAGCGGCTGTGTGAAGAGAACTCGAACCTACAGGTATGTGTATAATAGATATGAGAGGTGAATAGTGCCAAAATAATGGTATTATGAGCTGTACTAACTAGGAGGCGGTTTTTAGTTAGTAGTGGCAGGATTAAAGAGAAGAGGGATATGAACTAGATCACGTGAGCTTATGTACTCAGCAGCGTAAAAACGTTTAGGCAGTAATGTTATAACCGTATTACTAGAATGTTTTGCGACCATCAAACATTTGCGAACTTTGCGAGGGTTGATCAATTTGCAACAATTAAATCCGCAAAACCTAAATTATTACTAGTAAATACACATGATCCTTTCCAGAACACAATAGTTAGATCGCAAATGGTCACATTTTCTGCTGATTTGGCTCATTCGCAAAGGTATTTCACTCGCTAGTAATACGGTATTCTATCAGGAGTAATCATATTCATGCTTAGCTACACTCTACTCGTGGAATGAACCCTGATATTACAGTGGTTCCCAACCCTACAAGCGCCCAGGGTTTGGCTCTGCCCAACTACTCAACTACTGACTATATCTGGACTACTGTTTCCCAATAGCAACTGCGCGTAGTTAAATGTACCACCTACCTCAAAGTCACCAGTTTCTCCATCACTGGACTCCTTGCACATTATCATGGCATTGTGGTAGCTCACAGCACCCCATGACTATGACATACATGTTATTGGTAAATGCAGCGACAAATCCAAGGCTTACAGAGGCGTGCTAAACTTGCTTCAATATTTACTAGAGCAGTAAGTGATAGTAACATGTTCTACACACCTCCCTCACAGGAGCTCTGCACTTCATCCCATGTAGCTCTTCCTCTGCAATAACGTCCTCTGACTGTACGTCCCTCTGACCACTCCCCTCCCCTGACTGTACGTCCCTCTGACCACTCCCCTCCCCTGACTGTACGTCCTGCTGAGCAGGGGCTGGTTGAGAGGAGGGGTTACCTGAGTCACTGTGGAGCATTAACAGTAATTTCTGCTTCTTCACTTCCAATAAACTCTCTGTGAAGGTGTGGAGAGATTAATTGCACATTTGTCAATAGCACTCCACTAGCTGGTTTAGAATGTGCGAGCAAGCACACACCATCTATTGTACAGTTAGAGTAGCATACATATGGGGTTTGTAGTGTTCGACTATAGAAAAAGGATGCACCTTCGGTTAGCTCGATGAGCTGCTTGAGATCCTTGCAGAGCTCTAACATACTGTCAGTGTCCACTCCATCTCGGGTCATTTGCTGTTCCACCAGCAACATCTACAACGGACAATTAATGTCTATCAATGTGTTGCCCCCCCCCCCCCCCCCCATGGCCCAGGACATACAGGGGAATTTGACTTGAAATGTTGGCCCCATACTGGGGGATTTGACCTGGCCTCTGGCCTTGCGTAGTAAAGACTGTGTGCAAATAGCTTGGAGCTCAAAACCCCCCGTGTTGACTGGGGGGATTTGAACAAAAAATCCTCCCCTACCCGGTAGGGGGAATTTGATCTGGGGTACCGGGTATGGTCAAATCCCCCATGTTAGCCCGACCCATCCCAGGGGGGGGGGGGGTAGTGGGGCGACACATTGATAGGTGCATATAAATAATTACGTATAAAACCTGACCACACGTACCAATAGAGGCTATGCACGTACGTACGCACTGACATTGTGGCAAAGCCATCGTACAAAAAGCGAGAAAGGGTCATGTTATGATGATGTTGTTAAACCTGAGATTTGTATGTGTCAATCTGTGATTCCAACTCCGCTTCTTGACTCTGTAGCTCCATTGTACCCTAGCCCTCGGAATCTGGATTGGCATTGACAGCAAGGGGAACCCCCACTGCATCTCTCACAACTTATCCGGTCATTGTCTCGAGTCTCACAATTTTATATGCTGACTTGCTGACACATGGCTGAAGCTGGCCCCAGTAGAGCTTTGGGCACCTCAGTCCACTGTCCCTACCACCCCGAGGGACAGCTCATAGAGGACCACTCGGCAGGAGACATGATCTGCCCAGAGTGTGGCTTGGTTGTGGGTGACAGGTACATTATTTATAGGATTGTTGATATTAATTTTAGAAATAATACCAGGTTGCAAGATTGTAACATCTACATCTAGTTATTTCTTGTATGGGTGATGGGTTATAATGGCTGAGCTGAGTCCTGGTGTGATCATCGGCCATTGAGGATGTGGCTGTTTCAATATGATAGTCCGAGCCTAGTGTATGAAGCTATTAATTAATCAGACGTCCATGATCTGGTTCACTTTGCCATGGTTATGTTCTATACGATATCTTGACGTTGGAGATAGAGTTTCCTGTGATGCCCCCTCTAGATACCTTAGAAGTGTCTCAGTGGCCATTTCCAATTCTCTGTGGTTGTATTGTCTACATTGTATTACCTTTAGTATTGTGTGTTTGTTGTTTGGCCTAGAGTGATAGACGTTGGCTCAGAATGGAGAACATTCAGTAATGACAAGTCCTCCACTGACAGGTCTCGTGTTGGAGGAACAGAGGTCAGTTGTAATCTAACACTTTCAAATCTTCGTTCTTCCCGGAAACTCTATCAGCAGTAAAACAGTAAAATTGCTACACACACGTAGTTGTAATGAAGTCTCAAGTTTAGTGTATTAATCTTCAGCCCGGAATCAATTAGGTTTTGACACAGATGGTGTATCACTTGAATTCTTTAAAATTAGCTACTGAAGGTTAATTAAGTGTATAGTTTAATTATACATGTTCTGTTGTACATGTTTTGTTTTTGTCTGTCTTAGTAGGTAACAGATTTGTATTAGCTTCTATTCGGGCAATTTTCTGTTTACCTTCTGCTGCTTTGTTTAATAAATAAATAAAATTGTAAACCAGTGCGTTTAGTGTATGTAATACACAGTGCCCATATCCAAACGTTAGTTGCAATTGCTTCTTCAATTTCCTCCGCAAAACTATACTTGTGGAAGAAGCACAATTAGAATTCACTTTCAATTTCAGGACTCATTTCTGGAGAGTGGTAACTTGACGACATACATTGGCACCATCACCTCAAAGCCAGGCTCAGAGACAACTGGCACCAGTTTCAAGAACTGGCAGAAGGGAGGCGGGGTAAGTGATAGCTAGCACTCACCTGTTAACTCGTCCTGCCTAATTTCTCAAAGGTTATAAAAATAACTAAAAATTGCCATTAGTAGGTAGTACCTTGTTTATTGATATAAAACAAAACATTGAAAACTTCTACAGCTTGAGCTGATGAAGGATGATGTTGTTTTCAGTTTTAGTCGGTGGTTGTTATTTGTTGTTTGGTTGCACAGATGAGCGCAGCTGATCGAAGTCTAACCACTGCCTCTGGGGACATCAAGAACATGGTGGCCAAACTCAACCTCACCAGAAGCATAGAGGTATTTTCAGTCATGATGGAAGCTAGTGATCGTCTTCCAACCATTTGATCAGTCTTTAATTAGGTCATGTTTGAAGATAGATTCAGTTATTTTAAGGTCACACACGGTATCAATTTATAGTTAAAATTCTACGCATCAAGTGATTTCTACTGTGCGTATACGTATGTGTGCATATGTACAATCGTGTAAACGCTTCAAACTTACACACCACTCCTACAGTAGTGCCTATTAGAGCACGGGCACGAGAAATGTTTCCCCATGGTGGTATGAGACAATTGCTTCCTCTTTCCTTAGGATAGATGCAAGACTCTCTTCAAGCAAGTCTACAATGAGAAGAGGTTGAAGGGGCGTGCCAACGATGCCATAGCAGCTGCCTGTCTCTTCATAGCCTGCAGGCAGGAGGACGTGCCGCGCTCCTTCAAGGAAATCTGTTCCGTCTCTAAACATCCCAAGAAAGAGATTGGCCGATGTTTCAAGATCATCCAACAGGTTATCAAGACTACAGTCACACCTGTCTCCACTACTGACTTCATGGTGTGTTTGTTATAATCATATGTATCAGCAAAAACAGGTCGTATTAACCCTGCTGAGCGGTTTCTCCTTACTGTAGCCTGGTATTGATACTGTAGTAGAAAGGGGAAGGTAGTGTTAAGGGCTGAATAGTTGCTTTTTCCTGGTACCTGATATCTTAGAATATGACACCTAACATGGGAGAAATGTAAATGTGGTAATCATAACTGTACAACACACAATTTAGTGTTCCTACATGTAATTATAACTGTACTATATAACTGTACTATATGCACTTAGATCATGTTTGCCATAAACACTGCAATTTGATTGGCTAAAGGAAGTGTTCTATCCAACTTATAAAATCATGTACTTATTTAGAGTACTTCACTTAGAAAATCATGTAGCGATAAGAATATTCAAATCTGATTGGCTAAATACTCATGGTTGCTATGATCTAAAATGCTTAGACAATGTTTAGGAAGTTTCCACATGATTTAGAAATCCTCAGGGCTAGTAGAACCCTCACTGCGTTCGGGATACTACAACCAGCCCTTTGGGCTTCTAAATCATGTAGTAAACAGTGTCTAACTATTATGTAGAGTCATAACCGCCTCTTTCCTAACTCTAACTCTAACCCCCCCCCCCCAAACAGTCTCGCTACTGTACCAACCTCCAGCTGCCCATGCCCGTACAGAAGGCTGCTAGTCACATTGCGGAGAAAGCTGTCAGCTTGGATCTAGCTCCTGGGTGAGTCCTCAATTTTGTTTTCATTTATTTTGTTAGCTTATGGTGGATGTTGTACATAATACCTGGAAGTGAAACTAAAGGTAGCTGTAAAAATAATAATACTAACTATAAGATTTGTTAAATATGCCATAAATGTAACTGTTACATGGAATAACAACAAACTGTGACCACCATTACAATAATAAACAAAAGTGAGTTAAAGCCCACCCTATAATCTTGCCCTTAATCGTACACACGCGACTGCCAGACGTACTGAATATGACTCATGCGAAAATCATTTCCGTACTCGTACATGTTTTCTAGGTTTCTAAATTCTTTTCCCCGTATACTAATCACTGAAATGAATGCCTAAATTCCACTTGTAGGCGAGTGTATCTTTCTGTTGCTGCCGCTGCTATATATATGGCTTCTCAGGCTTCGGCACAAAAGAAAACACAGAAAGGTTAGTTTCAAGCCATAACCATGATTGTTTTTAGAGTTACAGTTACAGTTACATTGCATCATTAAATTGTACGCAACTCTTTATACTGATAATTATAACTGACACAGCAGGTGGCCATTGTTGAGGGTGTTTTGTGTTTGATGTGTTTCGACTCTTCCAAACCTCTTAGAATTATGGCTCAACTTAGATACACAGCTTTGTTGATGAATACAATTTTTTCATTAATTTTGGTAACTGGCCTTTTTATTGCAGTACCGTATAGCGGGAAATTTTCGCGGGTGCAAATTTTCACTATTTGGCTCCAGAGCCCTCAGCAGAAATTTCGTGGGTTCTAATATTTGCGTTTCTATGCCAGGAAACCACACCCACCAATAGCTTTGCATGTGAAATACTGGTGCGTGGGAGTTTATCCCAGTTTTAATTTTCGCGTCTGCCTGACCCTCGAAAAACGCGAAATTTTTGCACTTCACAAAAATTTATCGCTGTGCGGTATATACTTTTCTGCATGGGCGCCCATTAAGAAGAGTTCCTGTTCCATTGTACATTACGTACAATGTCTGTACATAACAAATTGGAATATTGCATGAAAGAGATCAATTAGCATACTCTCATAATGTCTTGTACTAATGGGGTCATTCCATGGCGGTCAACATAACATGCCATTTCCGCATCAGGTGCTGGTGGACAATTGTTATGGCGTGGGTAGACGAGAAAATACAATCTATGTACTTTTTGTTAACCTATAATATAAGGGTTAGGGTTAGGGTACAAATTGTTCAAATTGCGTACGTGTAAGTTAGTTGTTAGTGATTGAAAATAATAATTGCTGCACTGTTTTATTGTGTGGGTTGTTTGTTTGTACAGAAGTGGGGGACGTAGTGGGCGTGGCTGATTCCACCATCCGACAATCCTACCGACTTCTCTACCCAGCCAGAGATAAACTGTTCCCTGAAGGCTTCGCTTTTACAACTCCACTGGATCAACTGCCGAAACACTAATATTGTCACATGTCTAGGAAGCCTAATAATAACTCAGCACTTAGTACTATTAAACAACGCTATCTAGGCTGACATTCATTTACCCAACTAGGTAATCGCTTTTTTTAGGTGAACCTTTTACATAATTACAATCATGTTCATGAGCGTATGTCATAACATTGTATTTAATCCCACTTTTTTCTATGCAATCTGCTCAGATTTTGAGCATTCCCACGAGCATCGATGTTTTGATTTACTTGTTATAGCCATTTATAGTTGTGACCAGAACAGTCTACCATCCACTGATTAGGTTGTTCCTGGTATCCACTTACCTATAAATATCATTTTCAGGTTGTCAAATTAAATTCTCAGAGACTCATGTAATCTAGGTTGGTTTTTAGATTCTTCTCAGTGTTTGTTATTAAGCACAGCTATTTGTGTTGTGTTCTTGGTTGCTGATTGCTAGCAGTCCAGCGTGTATGAATATGTTAATGGCTGTTCTTTCTTATGAAACTGGTATGAAATTGAATGTTAACTTCCTAGTATTCTCAAATTGTGCATTAAATAAGTGGTCTGCATGTTGTGACTATTAAATTGCCAATGACATCACAAACTGTTAGATTTTTATATATAGATCTAGTACATTTCCAACCAGCTTAAATTTTGCAGTAAGGGCAGTGTTGTATAGACCTGTATATAGAATCTAACTCAAGCAAGTGTAAATTCTCACCAGCTCAAAACCAAAGGAATGCAATGTCTTCTATGGTCCAATGTTTGTATAGCTACCAGCTACCTCACAGAGCCCCTGTGTATGTGGAGCAAGTTGTAGAGCAGCCCATAGATGTGTCTACCCATGATCTGAGTGACCAGTCTGACTCTGACAGTGAGCCTGAGGAGAGTCCTGCAGTTGTTGCTGCTGTTAGCAATGCAGAGAGAGGGGACATACTGCATGTGAATGAGACTGCAGAACCTCAGTTTGCAAGGGAACTGCTGGTGTTCTATCTCTTTGGAAAGATACTACCAAGGCATGGTATGTTCAGATATACCAAGTTGACTGCATGCAGCAATGCTTCACTAAATCATAGATTGAACTCTTCAATCTATGCTAAAATGTAATGCTGCAAGGAAGAGTGATGTATGCATGCATATAATAATTATGTCAGAATGGTGCAGCAAAAGCCACCTTTCATATATATGTATATAAGCTGATACGGTTGGATATAACGTTCCTCTAAAAACTATATAAGTTGTAGCTGCATGTGATGTGACTTTCGATAAAAATTTTTAAGAATGCGTAATCAGTGTGCATGCATGTTTTGTGTTAAAGAGGAAAGGAAAGGATTGTACAAACCTCCAGTGAGTTCATATGTGTTGTTTACCAGGTCATTGTTTTTGCTTCCTTATTGAGAATGAGCAAATTTATAATGGAAAGGAACTCTTTATGCAATTCTGAAACGGACTGTTGATTAATGTTTGCTGCTATAAGTATTCATGCAGTCAAAGTGCAACAGAATCGTATAATTATTGTATCATGCACCGTCTCGTGTATTCATATGCAGATCACTTGAGGACTGAATCACTGAAGAGACGTCTCAGTGAAGTGAAACAACTCTATTGCAACATTCCCTCCATCCTTCATTTTAACTACTCCACAGTAGCCCTGGACCAGATCGGTGTAACAGCCAGACAACCATTGCCCAAAGGTATTTTTTTTTTGCCTAAAGGTATGCATGCCTCAATGCACACCAGTTTGTTCCAACCTTGTAGCTAAATGAACATTCTTTCATGTATGACACTATATAGTATTATAATAGCCTGTCTGTGCCTTCTCTGTGAGCCTCTCTGTATGCAAACGGTCAAGTATTTTTTGCAATAATTATATAGATACTGTTCTTGGTCCCTACTCTGGCAAGCAGCTCGTCGCTGATGATATCCTAAACAAAGGCGAACACAATGAATATCTTTGGGAGGTATGTTTACGTCCATACTGCATTGCAACTTATCTGCTGTGAATAATTATAATTACAAGAATATATAGACTGTGTACGAAACAGCATCTATTTTGTTATAGACTTTATAGGAAAATGTGTATCACTGATATGTATATCACAGATACAGAACAATTATAAATTCACAGAATGATTTCCTTTGCTTACTTATCTAGGAATCGGTTTTAAAAATGAACAAACTCTGGTAGTACCAACAGCCACAGTTGGTACACAGTGCTGTCTAGCTAGCTGCACTTTCACTATCCTCAAGTAGCACCAATCTTAAGTAACTCACACAAAGAAATGGGTACACATTATTTGAAACCACTATGTCTTGTTTCTTCCATTGGCACCCCAGTTTCCGTGTTTCTGTAAGGAAACACTGTTTATAATTGCAGAGGCACCGCTGAAAATAGGCCTTTCCCAATTGTAACAGTTACTTTTCCTGTCTCATTGTTCTACGTTTGCAAGAAATCGTAATCATTTGATGTTAGTTTACTCTCCTACACAATCATACACACATGTACAGGTGCACGATCAGGCTGGTGTGAGCTCGTTTATAGATGGGAGTGACCCCAAGTATGGCAACTGGATGTCGATGATACAGTGTGCACGCTCTAGAGAAGAACAAAACTTGAAACTGACTCAGAAATTTACTTCAAGAGGAGTACAATTGTATTACATTGCAATCAAACACATTGATTATGGCCAAGAGTTGCTGGTTTGGTACGACAATGAGCAAGTTCGGCTCTATTTTGGCCTACCGATAGCACTAAAGAACGAGATTGATTCCAGTGACAAAATCGCTACAAATTTTGGTGGGTGCAAATAGTGTTTCATTAGTTTCCCCCATGTTTAATTAAGTTCACGTTTATTTTCCCTAAGTGTTCTCAAAAAAGAAAACCTTTCCAAATGGCAACCCACTGTTGAAAATACAATATTTACCCTCTCTTGATTATTGTAGCAATTACTGACGTATGAAAAGATACCTCGTTTAGTTTTCTTACACTAATACTCAAATTAGAAATTAAATGCACTCATTAAAAATAAACTTGTCCTAAACAGAAAAACAACATAACCAGGTCATTCCCTATGCTCAATTATCTACCCTATAAAATTATAATTTGATTGCAGCTTACAAGATAACAATGTGCAGTTTTCTGAATACAACTGTGATTATATATAGTCCTACACACACAAACACATTTAATAAGCTCAATTCCTTCTCACATGCACATCCCACAGACTCTCATTCAACTCTTAATGGAGAAGAAACTGAGTCAAACACGGTTGAGTTAACTATCCAGCATACTCAAACTGACACTAACGCTGGCAGCACATGTACAGACGACAGTGGTGTGTTCTCAGGTGATCAAGAAACGGACTCGGTGGGTATGCAAACCGTTAAAATCCCTCGAGACAGCTCCCCTGAGGAGGAACTTGACACCCCCAAACCGCCTCTTCTCAGACCACTCATGAGCGTAGTCCCAGATGATGCTTTATTCATTCAAAAGCCACCTACAATTCCGATCAGACCCACACCACAGTTAACAACGTACACATACATACAGGCTCCAATTGCACCACCCCAATATGGATACATAGGTGTAAGAGACAACTCGTACAGCCCTCAGCTGTCTCCAAGGCGACTAAACGCTCAAACATGGCCGGGAAAGCAAAGGTCCCGTTCTCGTAGTCCAGGCATTACTAAACCCGGTGAAAACACAGGAGAGAGTAGCAGTGACACATGGAGGGCTTGTGGCAGTTCAAAGAACCAGCTGCTCTATGGGATGTTCACTCGGAGCGAGGATAGTGGTCGATGGCGATGTACAAGATGCGAGAGACACTTCAACTCACAAGGGAGCTTACGGGCACATGCTAGGATCCACACGGGGGAGAGACCATACAAGTGCAAGTTTTGCTCCCGAACATTTTGTCAGGCAAGCACTTTGAGGAGCCACGAAAGATTACACACTGGAGAGAAACCGTACAAGTGTGGGGTATGCGGACGAGCCTTCACACAATCAGCTGGTCTCCGCTCCCATCTCAAAACTCATGTGGGAGGAGCTAGGTTCGAATAACTGTCGTGTCTGTTGTTCGTTTTTTTTTTTTAAACAGGTTCATTTATCGTTAATAACACAATTCACATGTTACCATTTATCATTCACAATAACTATATCAGCATTCACGATTTCTGTTATTGCCATGACATTGTTTCTAAGATGTGTACAAAACAACAGTCCCAGACTTGCTAGCAGTGTCAGCCAAAACAATCTGTATTCGTATCATGGCACCCAATGCAATACAGTGGCTAGATGTGCCTACCTGAAGACAGGACACCCACTGTAATTGTATTGTTACAATGATTAGAGCAAATTCGTTGCTAGAACCAAAATAGGGCATAAAGAGTTAGCAAGTTAGCCCATTGTTCGTTGTTATTTTTCTAGGCCATACAAAGACTACACAGAACGATAGAGGGCCTTGGTATCCAAGACAAAATACAAGTGTGATGCCAAGTCCCCTCCCCCGATCCATGTAGAGTAATTCAGTTTCAAAAAAGTTGATGTAAGTGCCTCATGGATTGTTTAATAACGTCAATTAACACGTTAATGATCAAGTGTTGAGGACGGAGAAAAATTCAAAGGACTATGCTGTAGTTAATAGGCAAACATACTGACCTGAAAAGAACACATGGGTTGGAGGAATCTAGTACAAGGCTCAAACAGTGTATCTCACTCAGTCCCAACCATGTGATCAAATACTCTGAATACCTTTACCATACAGAACTACAACGCATGTGGCGAGAGTGACTTATTATCTACAAAAGCAATTAACATGCATGTGACATACATCGCATGTGCATTATAATATGAACGTTCTCAATACATTAAAGCCCGTCTATTGTAGTCACCCTAATGCTTATGATAAAGCCAACTAGGTCAACTAGCCTCCACAGCACATCATAACTACTTCACCATTAACCAGTGTTAAGCTCACACTATTATAGCCACTGCCCATGGGTGACCGCTATAATTATAAACACATTAATTTTCATTGTACACAACAATTTCTCTTGTGCATGTATGTACACGTAAGACAAAAAGGTTTGCCAACAATAATATTGATAGGGTGCGTATGTGCTGAAGGGAAGTACAAACGAGGCATTATAAACATAATCACCTCTTAATGAGAGGTCTTAGTGAAGCTAGTGATATGAGGACAGCTTCTTCAGTTCGAATAGTTCTACTTCCCTGAGAGGGGCATGTGTTGAGGTAATGGTGGAAGAGACCACTCACTTCCTCCTCCTCAAGACTACTGTCACACTCCAGAGAATACTCAAGACCTTTCACACCACCAAACACAATCAGCAGGTGCCTGGACGGGCAGGAAACATTTGATCAAACGTGTCGACACAATGCGCTGCTAAGTAATAATACTGACGCGCACCTATTCTAATTAATGCGAATGTCTAATTCCGTGAAACTTGGACATGTGTTTCGCCTACGTAGTACCATAAAATTAATTTGTTTATTTTGTGCATGCACGCGCACATAATGTCACTAGAGTGAATAACGGTCAGAGGTGACCTTTGTTACGTGGTTGTTTTGGGATATGGCCTTTTTTCAGAGTTGGCCGTTAAAATTATTCTCATGTAGGGTCGTTTTTAACTGCCTCATACATACACAAACAAACAAAGCAAGTATTGTAGCTCACCTGAAGCCTGGCAATGCTGCTAGAGCGTCCACACTGTCTCCACGCTCTGAGGTGCCTATTGTGACGTCGTAGCCACCCTATGTAAAATTGAAGATACGCCCAGGAGCATAATTATATGAACGTACAAGCAATACAAGCATGTAAGAGTAGGGTCGACTGTACACAAACTACTAACAGTCGTCAAGCGTGTAATAAAAGTCATACAGTCCCTTCCGCGTTAAATTACACGGTCGCGTAGCCTCGAGGCACGGTTTGGTAAGGGGTTGTCGTGATAATTATGTGTTTTATGCAATATACAGGCAACTCGTCCTCAGGGTTTCACCGTCGTACCTGTATACACTCGGTTTCATGCTATATCTATTACATACTTGGAGTTCACTAGGAAACAAGCTGAAATATACATAATGTAATACTAGTTTCTTAGTACACGCATCGATCTACACCGTGGAATTCTGATACATAATCCGAGCACACAAAGCAGGTACATGTAACACATTTTTGCAATCCTCTAACTCATAAAATCAGTACCACACAATGAGACCACCCTACGTACACATATTACAGCGACCTGATAATTTGGTGCCTTCTGAATTCACTCACTTGAAAAGGGCACTCGGTGAACACAGAGCCGAAGTTGGAGGCCAATCTGACGTTATAGCCCCAGTAGAGCCCTAGTTCTTGTCCTGGGGTCAAAGGTGAGACTGCCACTCCTCTGTGATGCTTGGAGCCTGTACGTGTGCACATGCAACAATTTGTTATCTTTCTGTCGTTATAGAAGCCTTTGACTTTTAGGCTGTACAGTTGGCATTGGAGGTTCCACCAGAATCGAACTTACTCGGTTTTGTTGATTCCTGTATTCTCACTGTAACTCTAACCCCAGGCTTCAGTAGCTTGTCAATCTGCACATTCTGCGCGTACATATTGATAGTAAGATACGGTATAGTATATTGCTGTACATGTAGCTATAAGTATACAACCTTGATCTCAAGCAATTTACTTGAAGTCTATTAGCAAGCTTTCAATTGAGATGTTGCGTGTGCAGGTGCTCACTTTTCTCATTCCACAGTCGACGTACGATCCTCCCCTAGCTCCTTGTTTGATTGGACGATCCAAGACCACCCCCTCTCTAAAAGAGGTGTGGTCATCTAGACGCATGTGGTGAGGGCAATCCAGTGGGTTCAGCAAACCTGGAACGAATGAATGGAGCAAAAATGTTGCTCAAACTAATAGCATGAAACAAAGACACATACAGTACATGTAACAAGGAAGCCTATCTGTAACTATTGTTTCATTTTACTAGGCGCTGCAGAGGGAAACAGATCGCAAATACACGTACATGTATATTTTTAATAATGAAACAGTTTTGTATGTGCAAATCAAGAGGAAACCTTAGGCTCCAAGACCACAAGTGATGTTTACCACTTCTTATAGCAACAGTGTGACATGTAGGTATGTATTCCCAAGGCTACTAGAATAGTTTCCCTGGCCAGCCTCTCACTTACATGCTAGTTTGAGGTCTGGGTGCATTGGGCTACTAGTCCCCCTGGCCAGCCTCTCACTTACCTGCTAGTCTGAGGTCTGGGTGCATTGGGAAGAGCTGCTTCCTCAGGTATTGAGGCGTCTCTAAATACTGCAACAGACGAGCAAGGAACGTGTTACCATCGCTACGATGACTGATAGGTGTGGCCTTCCTGTAGCAAGCAAAATAACATTATGGCCTGCTTAGCAGAATATCATACATTGTGCACGTACTAGCACGGAAGAAAAAATAAACTTTAGCTTTAATGATGGACTATAATCATAACTAGAGCACTAAAGTGCAAACCCTCGGCTGGTGTCATGATTAAAAAGAAACCAGAAATATAATGCAGTGCATATAGTGATGTTGTTATCATGTATGACTTGCACAGCAACTCAGGAGCAATAAAACTAAACCAGACTGGAGGCATGCTGAAACATTTGAGAACAGGTAGTGGTACTATAATAGTACCACTCAGGGGCGTAGCCAGACTTTTGAGACAGGGGTTTCTGCAGAAAAATCAGCGGCGCGATAGCGCCGCGAAATTTTTGTGACCACGCCCACTTCCGGTACCACACCCTCTTGATTGGGGCACACCTACTGTTATTGACTATTGTTCATGACTTTTTTACATGTTTGTGAGAAGCTAGCTAGCTATAGACGTAACATACTAGGCATGCAGGTGCCAATTGTGTATTGCTAGTCTAGCTGAGCAACAATTAAATGTCATTTACCTGAGAGGTTTCATGTGGCTGAGATTGTTCTAAACTTGTACACTTCCTGAATAAAGTTGTGCTTAGAGCTGAGTCTGAGAATACTGGAGCATTCAGGATTGATACTAGATCTAGAACTTAAGTCTTGGTCTTCTTTGTTTGAGGTAGCTAGCTAGCTGAGACTAACTAGCTGAGACAAAGCCAAATTGAAACGCTTCACGATGCTGCTCTGATTATTGATTTGCAGCCACGTGTGAAAAGATGGGCAGGGCTGCATGATTTCAATTATAGGGAGCCCTGCCCAATTTTCTCAGCAGCTCCTGGGGGGGTTTCTGGGCAACCAGGAAACAATGGTAGCTACGCCCCTGCCACTACAGTATAGATATATGCACTGTGGATTAGGATCACAGTAAAGAAGCCTGGAGTCTCAGAGAAGTATGGCTCCAGGTTCTGCATGGAGTAGGATCCCAGTCAGCAGCAGGAGCTATAATTCAAGCTTCTACTTTAGTGACCATTGTTCCTGGTATATACAGCTTTCTACTTTAGTGACCCTGTTCCATCGTTCTTGGTACAGGATCACTTCAGTTATAAGTAACACATGTGCAAGTTCTGTTCAAGCTACATTTTGCTCGCTTTTATTAGACAAAGGACCGAAAGCTGCCACTATCAAAAGTACTAACTTGTTGTGTGGAGGCTACTCATGCTGTAAACGCAGTTCTAGAACATCCAGGTAAGCAGACCTAGTCACAAGCTTATTCAAGCTTCTTAGCTTTTGCTCGACAAAGAAGCTTTAACATCAAAATCTGCCACTATTTAAATCAAGATATTGTTCTGTGAAGGCTATCCATGCTGTAAACGCAGTGCTGTGGCATCCAGGTGAGTAGATATACCTGTGACAAACAAACAGACAAACAAACCAACAGACTGCTATACCCGTGGCCACCCACGCGCGCCTCGGGTAATAAATACAGAACTGCGCCATCACTGATGGAATATATGCTCCTTTTGAAACTTGGACACTCTACACATGTATGCATACTTAATATATGGGTGATCCATATAGTCAGAAAAGCAGAAAAAAATGGCTGAAGAGTATACCGTATCACTAGAATATTTTGCGGGTGAAAAACCTTTGCGAATGAGCCAACTCAGCAAAAAATTTGACCCTTTGCGATCTAACTATTGCGTTATGGCAAGGATCGTGTGTATTTACTAGTAATAATTTAGGTTTTACGAATTTTATTGTTGCGAATTGATCAACCAATCGCAAAGTTCGCAAATGTTTAATGCTCGCAAAACATTCTAGTAATACGGTATCCAAATGTGGAGGGCAGTGACATAGATATTAATCAATATCAATAGCGGAGGATTCAAAGATCCCCTAACCTTCTCTAACGCACCTTCCTGATCCCTGCTCGTCAAACACCACAATCTCGTCCACCTGAAATACGACAGCTGCTCGAGCTATCTGTCCAACCAGATACGTCTTGAGCTCTGCTGACTGAGCATTGTCTACTATAGAGCCAGGTAGAGCAATACTTACAGTGTGTGGAGTCAGTGTGACCTCTGTATAGGGTTAGAAGGATTTTATTGAGCTGAGACTTATTATAGAGACTTGTTGCAATTGTGGTATTGGTATTAATATTCACGCAGAACATGCTAGCGAGAAGTAATGATGGTCTATTGATCAACACGTACCGAGGAGTTCAAGAAGCAAAACGTTAACACACCTTTCACGTGCTTTTCTTCTTCAGTCTTGGACTTTTTCATTTTCTTTGATTTCAGATGCTCACTACTAGATTTATTTCCAGAGTCATCCTGTATTACCGTGATTGATGTAATTACAGCGCCACCATAATTTAAACGCCACGTCAGCATCAGCATAATTTTTGCGGCCCTAAAAGAAGTGCCTACTGTTATTGTAATTACTTTTTCTGGTGCTTATAAAAAGGCTTGTTTTCTAAAGTAGTAGGCAAAAAAAGCATTAATCTCTGTGTGGAGAGTTTTATCTAGAACTAGTTGCCAGTGGCCTCTGCCGTGTCATCTTTCAGCCTTTAGAAGTCGCTCTAAGCGTTCTTATCAGCACACAACCAAAATCCGGAAGTTAGCTTTAAAAAGAGGGTGTTTTACATTAGAATCATTGTAAAAATGGTCGTCACTGTCCGCTTATTGCCTTGTGAACTGCTACTTTTCAGGCTCCGCTCATTTCCAAAGGAGAACACTGACTCTCGATGTTTTTGCTACCGTTGCACAAGTTATGTTTGATGCCTCATTTCTTCCCCAAAAAGATCTCTATGTCATGAAGTAAAGTTCAAAAGTTAGCTTAAGTGTCTGCTAATACTTGTCACAAAATATTTGGTCCCATGAAATATTCGCCCCCCCCCGACCAAAATATTTCAGGAAAGCCATAATATTCTCATGGTCGGGGGGGACCGAATATTTCAGCTATCGCCTGTAATATTTGGTCCCCCCAGTCCATTGACAGATAGCGATTGCAGTGAGTCTGTAGTTATTATGGACATCTTCATGCAGATCAAGTCTAAGTACAGTCCCAAAACAGATAGCCTTGCTCAGTATTAACTCGTTGTACAGCAGACCTATTTACAATAGTGAAAAATTTCTCTCACAAGGACAAGGAAAGCACTTCAGAGTTGCCACAACGTCTGGTATATTGTCATTTATACAACGCCGGACATGGCTCTGACTAGCAGAGAGATTTTACTGGAAGGGACTCTGTAACAAACATGCGAATGTCTAAACAATAATTATGCTAGATCTACCATTCCCATGCAGCATAAAATGAGGAAGACAAGCGCTAAATGTGGCCACGTACTGTCTTTGGATGTCCTGACCAGTCTACTTTCAGGATGCCAAGATGTTCGAGGGGCTTGCGTTAGTGTTACACTGACTAACGATTGCATGTTTTGCTGTTTATTTACAGCAGCGAATCTTGAAGGCTATTAGCTTGCCCTGATTGTTCTAGCTTATGACATCTACTTCGTACTAACTACTTCGTACTAACTTCTATTTTATTTGCTATGCATTTCTTCTTTTTAAACTGTTCAAGTAACTCTTTTTACAGTGAGGACCATATATTTCAGAGGAGGACTGAATTTCACGATACTGACTGAAATAATTTGTCTAGGGGGACCAAATACCGTATAGCGCGAAATTTTCGAGGGGCTTAATTTTCGCGGATTTCGTGGGTTAGAATCCTACACGAAAATTAAGTCCACGAAAATTGAATTACCTGCTATAGCATGCATAGATTTAAAGGCGTGGCTTCCGGTAAGCAGTCATTCCGCGAACATTGTGCAACGAAATAGCTTTTAGAGGCTAATCCACGAAATATAAGTGCCTCGAAAATTTTGCGCTATACGGTATTTCGAAATATTTGGTCACTCCCGGAAAAAATCTTTCATGACATAATTTTATACCCTCCAGTGCTCTATACTAGCCTCGAGACCAGCCGTTCGTTGTCTGAAAGAACGCCTGGTCAAGTTCTAATGTAGAACTTGTCTAATTGGTCCAGGAATTTTTTGGACCGGTAATTGCCCGCAACAATCATAGCTACCCGTGAATATCATTATGATGCTTCCAGTATAAACGTGCAGCTATATAGCTATAGTATTGTTGTTTGCAGTTACCGCAATCATGTTCAAAACTATAATTATACTCAAGCCTAACCACTCGCTGACTCAGCTAAACGAGTTCTACATTGGAACTTGACCAGGCGTTCTTTCAGATAATGAACGGCTGGTCTCGAGGCTAGCTCTATACAGTGTTATAAAATACATGGTCCCCATAAGAATTATTATATCTAAAACATGATCTAAAACATGGTCCCCATAAAACACTCTATATTATGGGGACCATGTTTTAGATATAATATAACTAGCTTACACTTTTGGTAGCTTCACGAATTCTCTTCATTTCTCACACGTGGAACTGTTTGGTAAGGATCGTACAAGACCTAAACCAAAATTATTATGCCTCGGTTACGGTATTACCATAATTTATATAATTAACAATCGTGACCAACCTCCTCTGGTGCTGGGGCTTTGGGGGCTTGAGCACCCCCCTGTCCTCCCAGACAACCATGAAATATCACTCAGTAGCTAGCTAGCTAACTGTGCAGCTCCAGAGATACGTGCAGCTCTATCTCATCATACAACGACAAGTCATGATCGACCACGCCCAATTGAGCATGCGCAATCAGTATTGCCATTCCAATGGTTATGTAATGCTAAATAGCTGATCAAGATCCTCTGCACTCTCCCAGTCACCTCTTGCTCCACTGAGAGATACTGAGAAGCAATGACTAACACCAGAATGACTGGACATCCCCATTGCAGTGATTGACCAGTTTGCTAGGATGTACCCCAGGAGAATAGTGCATGGAGATCCTACAAGATGACTGACTCATAATTATCACGCTATGAGATCCCATTTGAGTGTATTTAGCAGAGAACTATGAGCTATAGTACCGGTACTATAGATTGCTCTGGGCTACAAACTACAACATTATACATTGTATTGTCATTTACAAGAAGATACACATGTAATAACATAAAAATTACTGTAGCTAGATGCTTTATCTAGTAACATAGTAACAGAACTATAGAATGGAAGAGAGAAGCTCTAGAGGAGAATAGTAGGAGCTGCTCTTTTCTTGGGCAGTGTGCTGTACTTTTTTGCTGCAAGGCTGCATGGGGGAGGAGCTGGATGTATGAAAGATGCGCCGCAATAAATGAGGGGGCGTAAAATCGCGCGTGGCCCCATTTTTTCTGTATTCTTGAGCACCCTCCTGCTTTTTTTTTTTTTTTTTTTTTTGGACGTGAAAGCTCTCCATCTCGGGGCTAAGAAAAAATTACATTGTACAAAAGAAGGAAGTAGTTTAGTGATAGTAATTATGTAGCAGTCAAAAATAAAAACAAAGCGAATATAAGTAGTTCATAGAGGAATTATGTATTCAGGGGGGGGGACTCGCCCCTCCTGAGATACAAGGTTGATATTGTCCATGTAGACAGGTCTGTGCAACGATGAGCGGCTTCCTCTAATGCACATTATTGCAGAGCGGATCGATGCAAAGGATAGCCTGCATCTAAGCCATCCCATTACTGCTGGGTACGGATTTTGTCTTTTCGAGGATAACAAATCAGCGAGCCTCTTGTAGAAGGTTGCTGCTTCTTTGCCCATTCCTCCCCAGGTTGAGAGGACTAAGGGTGTGAAGACTCCCCGCTCGATTTCTCTGACCCTTTGTCCGTATTCCGCTTCAATCTCTAGAAACGCCCCTGGAAATGGTGAAATTGATCACTTTTAATGTTGAAAGTAAAGAGAATTTAGCTCTAAAAAGTTGACTAAGCCACGCAGCCACTATCACTAAACAAATAAATGCTATACAAGAAGGAATAGCTCTTAGTCTTACCAGAGATACAAAAGAAAGGGGATTGGAAACGAAATTTTTACGAAATTTTTGCGTGAAGCATTCCGCGTTATAGGGCGTGGCTCAAACTACAAAGGATTATATTTATAGTCAGCATGCTCATTACCAGTCTTGACTGCTCTACAATGTGCTGTACATAGAAACAGTGAAATTGATCATTTTTAATGTTGATTTTTCTAAAAAGTAAAGAGAATTTAGCTCTAAAAAGTCGACTAAGCCATGCAGCCACTATTACTAGACAAATAAATGCTATGCAAGAAGAAATAGCCTTTACTATGAAGTCGTAGGAGGGACAGGCCCGTGGCGTGTCTAAAAGTATACTAAAGCAGTTTGAAGGACTATACTGCAAACGTTTATGAACAGTACAGCTTATCTATAGCATGAAGCCATTCTATGTAGCACTTAGATACATAATAACCAAGTCAAGCAATGTCCTTTGCTGTTTTGACTTCACAGAAGGGACAGAGAAAAGTTGACATAGAGTAATTCAAGCTAAACTCAAAAAAATTGGAAACAGAGTAAAGACAACGGACTTAGAGCTTGTCAGTGGTATAAGCTTACTTCTCTCAAGTATCTCCCAGGCCCTGAGTGATCTCTAGTGGATAGGAGAGCTAGAAACCAGGGATATAAAACTTTTCCATGTAATTATTTGCGAGCGCAATAATTACACGGAGTGCTTCACCGGATGTCAGTCCTTTTACATAGGGCGTGGGCGGTCGTTTCCAATCCCCTTTCTTTTGTATCTCTGGTCTTACTAAAGTTTACTTGTATATTTGACGACCATAACTGCTTTTTACTAAATATCACTGCTTTTTACTAAACATCACTGCTTTTTAGTAAGTATCACTGCTTTAGTAAGTATCACTGCTTTTTAGTAAATATCACTGCTTTTTAGTAAACATCACTGCTTTTTACTAAGTATCACTGCTTTAGGACAGACATCACAGGCCCTCTTTGGCTGTGGTTTAAATCGTACCTACATGACAGGATACACTTCACAAGTGTTATTAATACTCCATCCAACTACTTACCAGTTATGTCAGGAGTTCCGCAAGGAAGCATCCTAGGCCCACTGTTATTTATTATTTTTATCAATGACCTACCGGAGTGCATCTCATCTGCCAATCCATTTCTATTTGCGGACGACACAAAGCTAGTAAAGTGCATCACTTCTACGGAAGACCAATTGGAATTACAAACAGACATCAACCAGTTGTCATCCTGGTGCACTACTTGGAACATGCAACTCAATGAAGGAAAATGTAATGTGCTGCGCATAACTCATCCTAGCTGGCACGAAGACAACCCTAATACACTCTACTCAATCCACAATTCTCACCTTAACTTTGCTACAAAAGAAAAAGACCTAGGCTTGTGCATAGCCAACAACCTCTCCTGGTCACTGCATTATAACCTCATATCGTCTAAGGCCTACCGAGCTCTTAACCTCATCCGACGGACGATTTCAATGAAATCAGAAACCAGCACAAAAAAATCGTTATATATAACCCTAGTTAGATCCCAGGTCACCTACTGCTCCCAAGTCTGGAGACCAAATTTGATCAAGGACATTCAAAAACTAGAAAGAATCCAGAGGAGAGCCACCAAATTCATACTCAATGATTACTCAAGCTCATACAGATCAAGGCTGTCCGATTTGAAGCTACTACCTCTAATGTACTGGTTTGAAATACAGGACATAATGTTTCTAGTAAAGTCACTAAAGGAACCCTCGGACAACTTCAATATAAGAGATCACATCAAATTCGTTACTGGTCGCACCCGCTTCAGTTGCAACAACAAACTCACTGTACAAGCCAATCACTACAGCGCAAGCAGACACTTCTACCTCAATCGTATCACAAGGTTATGGAACTTGATGCCCACTATGCTGATGGATATCAGCGCACCACTAACTTCAACAAAGAATACACTCCACCATTACTTCTGGGAGCACTTCAAACAAAACTTTGTCTCTGACATCCCATGTACCTACCACTTAATGTGCCCATGCAACAGATGCTACACACGTAATTATAGCTAGCTTCACATGTAATCATTAAATTATCCAGCTGTGTCGCTCAATGCGGCACAGTCTGTCAGCTATAGTCTTTGCTACAACAATCACTTGTTTTTATATCATTCACGTTACAGGCTGTAAAGTCTTAATAATAATAATAATAATAATAATAAATAGTAAGTATCACTGCTAAATATCACTGCTTTTTACTAAATGTCACTGCTTTTTACTAAATCACTGCTTTTTAGTAAATATCACTGTTTATGCACTGCTTTTTATAACACTGATGTTTAGTCAATATCCGTGGCTCGAGGAATAGCGCCTTCTCGTGGACATGTTCCTTAAAAAAAGGATTTTGATACAAACGGCACTCCATATAATGGAGGTTCCAATTCCACTGTAGTTTGATGTGCTGTGGAGGATTGACCTAGTTGTATATACCCGAGAGAAATATTTGGTCCCTTGCACCATGCTTGCACCAATCCCTCAAAATAGGCAAAATCGATAATCATGTAGTAAATTATAATTATTTTAAAATTAGTGTGTATGGAATTTGTGTTTTGTGCAATCAATTAAACTGTTGTCTGAGCATGCGTAGTAGATTCGATGAGGTGTATATACCTCTCATAATGTACAGTACAGAGGTGTAGTCTTACAAATTTGGCTTCAAATGATGTAATTGTGGTTTTGCATCATAGTGAGTAAATTTCCTTGTGGTTACAACCACAAAACAACAGAAAAGAACTATAGAATACAAAGACTGTGGGATGGCTAGATCTACTTTTGACGAAGCTGAATGGTATGACAAGAACTCGCCCACTCAATTCAAAGATGGGTTGCGGCTCATAAAGCTTGCAGATCCCCAGAAAGGAGATAAAGTCTTGGACTTCGGTTGTGGCACAGGAAATCTCACAACTCATTTTTCTGAACTGGTTGGTCCGGAGGGGAAGGTGATTGGAGTGGACCCTGATGGTGAGCGTCTGGCCTTGGCTCGAAAGACTTACTCTGCTAGCAACTTGGAGTATGTGCAAGGAAGCGCGAACGAGGTACCGGGGGGAGATTACGACATCATCTTCTCCAACCATGCCATGCACTACTGTCCTGATAAGAATGCCACCCTCAAAACACTCGCCTCCAAAATGAAGAAAGGAGGGAAGCTGGTTTACATAATTTGTGTTGAAGATCAAGTTAAGGTATTCGCTGACAACATGCCTGGACTATTTGGAAAGAAATTCAGAGATACCTGGGCAGCTTATTACCACTACACCAGTAGTGAGGACTACAAACGCTACACAATCGCTAATAATTTCTCAATTGATCACAGTGAAATAATTGTTTGCAGATACGACTACAAGAACGTGGAAGAGATGGTGGAGTTTCGAAAGACTCATATACGAGGAGAGTATGATGATTCTGAGTTCAACCTTGAGGCCATGAGACGTGCGTATGGTGAAGAGCCATTTCACCATAACTACGACTACCTTCTAGTGAAAGCCACCTACACTGGATGAAGCCTCCTAGAGTCTTAGCTATTTATATATGTAGTTCCTAGGAGCACAAGGCCGGTTAAAGACTGATGCGATATGCGCATGGTCAATTGTGTATTATTTATGATGTACTCTTATAATTATACCGACTCTGCTATAATATGTTAAGTTGCCATGGATGCATGTATGACTACTAATGCATGGGGCTCAACCTAACACTGTTTGGTTGAGCCACAGATTGAAGAGTTAACTCTTCAATCTATGGTTGAGCCCCATGACATACATGTTAATGACAATGTACAATTTCAACCTTTAATTATAATGACCAGTTCCAAATAATTATATATATCATGCATCGAGGCTGTCGTGCTTGCGGTTATTATAACAAACATCTCTAAACAAATAAATAAGTGCACCAAGACTGCTATTATTAATATTCGTGAACACAACAAAAACTTAACAGTACACACAAAATACAATGATCTACACAAATCTGCTACGATAGCGCATACACAACAGTAAGTGAGCATACAAACAATCATTCGAGAAGGTCTCTTGAAAAAGATTCCATATGACCTAAAATAGACTTCAAATTTTCAGTGATTCTATCAGCATTCGTATGCCACGATGCATGAGTGTTTTCTCGTAATGTGCCAACGTTAGCCCGCAAATTAGTTAGTGCAAATCTGTACTTTATTCCTGAGCACCGCGCTTGATCAGCAATGTTTTCTGATAATGTGCAAATATTCTCCAGGCACTGAGGTATGCCACTGTTCCTATTGGACACGGCTGTGAGAAGATTTGGAATTTCTTTCTGGGCAACATCAATCATTTCTCGAGGAGTCATTCCCTCCCCGGTCGGAATCTTTGGTGCGTCTTCACGATTGTTCACTCGTGCTGAAGGCTTGTTGGGTTTCCCAGGTGGTAACTCAGGTTTGGGACGAGATGGTAGAGAAGGTCTCGGTCGATTGCCTCCAGGGGGTGGGCGATTAGGTTTACCCTCTGGTTTGGATGTCGATGCTGCTCGTTGTGATCCCGGTCTGTTAGGGGGTAGAGGCGGAAAGGATCGTAAACCACTCGTCATTGGTCTGGGGGGCAGCACGGGGCTGGAATCTCGCTGTGGCTCAGGCTCCTCTACCATCGAAACATTGGACGCATTTCTTTGAGGGGGTTCCCTCCTGGTGTTAGGTTTACGTTGTGACGCTGGTGCTGGTCGTCGATCTGGGAGAGGAGGGACAGGGTCTCTTGAGAGTGGGGGTGAGGCTGGGGAAATGGATCGGTTGTGAGTGGGAGGCGTGGCTATGTGAGTGGTGGGACGAGCAATGGGGGGTGGGGGTAGCGGAGAGCTTCGGGTATTGGGTGATGAATGGGAGGAATGCCGTCCATTTAGAGCAGTGTGCTGAATAGGTGGGCGTGGTCCAGAGGGTACGGGAGGGGGCTCGTTGCTTGGGCTAACAGAGATACTGTCCAATCGTGGATTAGGATCCTCTCCTCTTAGGGCAGCCTCGACAGCTGTACAACGAAAGGAGTACGAAATTATTAAATGCACCATACAATTACATGTACAAATGTGCTTTGTGTTGTAAGTTAGTAATTCATGTATCACCAAAAAGGCCTGTAAACCACGAATAGATTAGACAGGCTGCTTCTTACACTGTAGTTACATCTAAAGGGTAAGTGGGCAAACACTGACACAGGTTTAGGCATCCCATAGATATGGATGCACAGCTGTACAACTAATTGGTAAGCCTTTCAAGAGCTCTTTACAATTAAACCATTGTATACTGGATTTGTGGCTAACCACACTCTAAACAGGCTGGATGCACACACATTGTATGTACATGTACATGTAAGGTAAAAGTACGGTACAATGACACTCACCCTCGTTGATGTCCGACATTGAATTCAAGAGATTTGAAATCTCCTTAAAGGTAGGCCTGTCCTGCACATCCCAAGCCCAGCACTGCTTCATGAGATCGTAAATGGGATCAGGACACCCCTCAGGGCATTGCATACGATAGCCGGACTCCAAGAGCTCGTAGACCTGAGCCAGCTCTATGCCAGGGTAGGGAGACATGCCGTAGGTGGCCAGCTCCCAAAGCAACACTCCAAATGCTATAGAGAAAGTACATGTACAGTGTACATAAATTTTAGATTATCGAGATGTACTGAGAATATAAAATTTCCTTTCTGCCCTGACTCAACACTAAAAAATGCCTGAGGCTTAGCAGATTTTTTTATAGAGCGTTTGTTGTTTCTTCAGAAGTTACCATTTTAGACCAGGGGAGAGTGAAATGAGAACTGCTGTCGGGTCATTAATCTAAACACAACATGCATAGAAATCTCTTCTTGAGAACAATGCTTTACGATCACACTTATGGGAAATCATAGTTGGCTAGCAAAAACATCTCATCTCCAGGAAAAGCTAACAAACAAGTACGACACCTACCCCACACGTCCGACTTGATTGAGAACTGGTTGAATGCGAGTGCTTCTGGAGCGGTCCACTTGATGGGGAACTTGGCCCCGGCACGAGCACTGTAGATCTCTGTCTCTATCATTCGACTGAGGCCAAAGTCGGCCACTTTGATAAGATAGTGCTCTCCAACCAGACAATTCCTAGCAGCCAGGTCCCTGTGTGTGTGTGTGTGTGGTGTGTATGGTAAAGGCTGCACACACACGTACAAAGAGTGTGCTGTTAAATAGACGCTAAAAAGCTTAGATAAAAAGTACACATGTACAGAAGATGTTGCCTAGCAACAAAAGTTTTGATAACCAAATATCTTACTACACAAACTTGTTGCATTTTGCCCTCAGGGACTGCAGTACTATACATGTATACCAAGTGGCACTCATGGCTGTGTATAGCCTCGATTCCAGGACGATTAAAATATATACGGCCTGGTAACTATTGCATGGATAGTACTACGAACGTAAAACCTTAGTAAATTATACCGTAAATTAGTCTGTTTACTAAGAATATGTTCCATCTCCATGACTGAGTTCCATGAAGCTGTGGCTTATGTCATCTATTGTGTTGGTCTAGAAGGCTTGAACACTAGAGTCTGGAGGCTCTTATATACGTCTACGATGGTCCTATAGCCGGGTTGTCTTCGCAAGTAGCAGTTAAGAGGCACCATACACTTTCCATAGCCTGTACAGATCCAAGCTAAGACATCCTGACCATACAGCAGTCATAGAGGTAGATGAGAGCCTCTTCTAGTCTGAAGCTAGTGTGAAAGCCTCCTGGAACAACGCAATAGAGAGCTAAGCTGATGTACATAGATAGAAATAGATAAGAGAAAGAAAAAGGGGATTCCCCGAATAAACTAACGCATTGCGCAACTATCACCCATGCAATAGGTTCCAGGCCGTATTTTAATAGGCCTGGAATCTAGGCTAGGCTGTGTAATGAAGATGCTGCCTAGCAACAACAATTTTGATAAGCAAATATCTGACCACAAGAAAGCAAGTGATGTCAGTGGGTCCGGGTGGACACATTGTTATGTATGTAGAATTGGAGGTGTCCCCAATTAACATACCGTACATGCATAGAGTGCATTCTGTGTACTTTCAATATACCTCATTAGGAAACACATACTTTCTACTTGGGAATGCGTTAGCTCTGGTTATTAATCAGATGGCATTCATTCCCACATGAAGGCAATGTACTGTATGTAGGTAGAAATTGGAGTATGTACTGTACATATACTGCTTAGCTCTACAAGCTTGTACACATTTGTGTTTCCTCCAGGCTTTGACTATTACATATTCTTCCTCAGTGTAAAACTAACAAAAGGGAGGGGTGGATGCATTGTGTAAGTTAGAAGCATACAGAGCGTCAACAATAAATATACAAACTGTGCACTGTATACGGAAACACTACTTCAGTAAGGAAGTGTACTTTGGGCCAGCTGTTTTCAACCACACGGTGTATGTACTGTCAGTACCGGTATACACACTAGCCCTCTCCTATCTCCTAGGGTATATACAACAGCCCCCTTCTAGGGACCACACAATAATATCCCCCTCCCTAGGGAACAAACAACAGCCCCCTCCTAGGGAACACACACATCAGCCCCCTCCTAGGGATCACACACATCAGCCCCCTCCTAGGGAACACCCTCGATCCTAGTGCATGTACATGCTCTCACCTGTGTATCATGTTCTTGATCTCTAGGTAAGACATGGCAGAGGCCACCTGTTGAGCCATGTACACTAGAGTCACAGCTTCAATGTCCTTCCCATCCGGCCCCCTTAGATAGTCGAGCAAGTTGCCCTTGGACATGTACTCCGTGATGATGTAGAAAGGTAGCTCTATTGTGCATACACCAAGCAGTTGGACTAGGCTTTTGTGTCGGACTTGCTTCATGACAGCAGCTTCTTTGAGGAACTCCTGGGCATCCATTGTCTCTTCCTATGAGGTGTGTGTTGGGTGAGTGCGTATTAAGCTGTACATCTCTTAACATGTACAATCAATGTCAAGCATGCAGCCTTAACAAAGGTAACCTTAAACACAGGTTTCACTGTACAACATCCACACAAAGTAAACACCAGAGTAATGTTACATGGTGAGATACAAAGTACCACAACACTAAATCAACAAAAGGCTTCAGTTTTATAGTTCTATTTAAGGAATCCACTATAGATGGCTTGTACAACAAATACATAACAACGCAATCACACATAGCTCCACTAGTAACGGCAGTGCTTGACCCATACATGGAAGAAGGCAGTTAAGATCATATGTCAACCGACATCAAAGCTAATCACATAGAAATGAGTGTCTTTCGCAAACCACAGCTACAGTTACAGTGTGAATAAATCTAGGATTGAGGTAAAAACACACAAACTGAGATTGGAACAACACCACTTAACAACACATTGTACACCATTCCATCACTGTCTACATTCTACATTCTATAAGCTGCATGATTACCACAAGCAACCTATGATTTCGTGTGAGAGTGGTTTCTATTGTGTATGCAACAAGTTGAAAAGTGAAAGTGTGTTTGACAATCACCATGGCGTTTATTGTACACTTGAACATACACAGGATCAATATGCAACTACCAGGGACTACAGATTAGTTATATGTAGTTGCACTTGTAAGAGGACAATGCTTTGGCTAAACCATCTCCTGCTATTGTTTGAAACCAATTGCCAACTTTAGTGCTGAATTAGATATTTGGCAGTAGCTACACAGAACACAGAACACACTTGATCTGCTAGCACACATACCCAATATTCAAAAGACAAAATTCTTGCTTGATTCTTTAAGTTACAACTCTACTTATAATAGTTGGCACATTAAGTACATGTATCCCAAGCTACAGTTACAGCTACATTGTATTGCAAGCAGCAGTATTATAGAGTATGTAGACACACACTACCAAGAGAAAAAAAGAGCAGATCCTACAACTAATCCACGTACAAAATGTGCATCACAGTCATGTACCTCCTTAAAACCTCCATAAGCTAGTTATGCAAACTCACTCTGAAGGTCTTGACAGCCACGGTTGTATTCCTCTTCTTGATGACAGCCTTGTACACCTCTCCATACTGTCCCCCACCTAGCTTCTGTCCCATCTCAATGTCAGACCTGTCCAGTTCCCATTTGTCCACCTCGTGTGATAAACTGTAAATGGGCGGTTTACGAGGATTGGGGGCGGGGTAGTGCAGGACTGTGGTGAGGCCGTCGGGGTTCTTGGAATGATGGACGACAAGTTCCGCAAGAACCTCAAACTTGGAGTCCGGTGTCACAAAGTACATAGAATGAGAGTCGGTGTGGATTCTATAATGGTAGACACGACCATCGTAGCGTAGGGATATGGAGAATTGTCCCGGTTTGCTCTCACTCTCGCGAAGAAGAAAGCTTCCGTTAATACCGGATCCTAACGATAATTCGGCCTCTGCTCTGGTGATGTTGCCATGGAACCACGAGTGCTTCTCTAGACTGTCCACCTTGGCTATGTAGGAGGCAGGCACCCACCCAACATCTCCTAACACATTGGTACTCTCGCACCATTCCTGAGTATCGCTGAATCGAGTAACTTTGATTTTTTCTCCTTTCTTCATGCTTAGTTGCCCAGGGAGGTCAGTGTTAAAATCGTGTTTGGCAATGTACAGATCTGGATCGTCATTGGACGGAGTGGTGAGAAGATTCTCAAATGAGTTCCAACGATTGTTCTGTGATAGACCACTGCCTGCGAAGGAACTGCCACCTGATTGGCTGCTGCCCATCCCACTTCGTTCGCTGTTGACATGACGATCGTGAACTCGGTCCTCTGAGATAGTTTCACTTCTTGAAGACACTGTCAGATTGGCATCCCTGAGGTCTGTGCCATTCTCTGGTGTGGGTGTGTGGGTGTGTGTGTGTGTGTGTGATGGGGTAGGTGTGTGTGTGGGTGGGTGTGTGTGTGTGGGTGCATAAAAATACTTGTAATAATGAGTTGGTGGGATGTATGTGGGGGCATGCATAATTAATTAATGTGCTACATGTACTACATGTACATTACTGTGTACTTTAATTCTTACACACACCAGAGACGTGAGCAATTGCTCAAAAATGCAGAAACATTTCTTAATATTATTGATTGCACTATTAATATTTTAGCAAAATCAAAAGTAAAGCTACCACACAGACTATTAATGCATCGATTCTAGAAGCTAACAACAAAGCACACTACAACTACACACACAATATAGGCCTATAATTGTGGTATTTGTGTACGTGAGATGCTACATGTACAAATATGTATATTAACGAGTACGTGGTAGGGAGATAAATAAATCGGTTGATGGTGATTACTACACACGCACCCCATGACCAGCACTAACACAATGCACTGAAAAGGTGACCGACTATACGGTTAGTTTAGATGTACAATACACATGTAGTAAATTAACAAATTAGTATTTATTAACAACAACAGTAGCAATAACAACGTATATATTAACACTGGCCCTGTGTACGTGTGTGACTGTCACAGTGCTGACAACACAGCTAGTGCCTCATCACATTGGCATTCGATAGACACACACAGCTACTAGTACATGTATACTGAAAACAAAGTTAGTGGTACTTGTAATGTGTACAACATGTGTCTAGAACATCCTACAACAACAGTTAGAAAAACAAGGCAAAACAACTTGTACACATGATAACTAGACGTACAATAACGTTGCTTGGTCGCCCACTAAGTACATACAGCTAGCTTAGCGAAGGCACTGGTAATTATCAGAATTTGGCGCCTTTCAGGGGACTGAGTTAACACAGACACAAGAGGTCCATTTGTGCACATGCATTCAGGGATTGTGTAACAAGGGGGTCTGAATAGGCAGTACATATATAGGGACTCCGAATGCACTCTCAATAACCTGCACTTCCTAATGCTCAGCTGGTTTCTTGGTATGAATGACAATAGTTGAGCTAGTACTATGTTACTTGACAAGCCAACAGTTGAATATTAACACAGGTGTGCTTAGTCTTGTGTACGTATAGAAAACTCAAACTAACACACACTCCGCCAATACCAACGCAGTTGTTCACATACAATAGTTATAACTTGAGCTAGTACTATGTTACTTGACAAGCCAACAGTTGAATATTACACAGGTGTGCATGTTGTCAAATGGCATCCTCTCTACACAATTCACAGAAACCCACGACACACACCTCAATTACCCCTGCCACGATACCGCTATATACATAACTCTCTAATAGGCTTACAATTATGTTAAGGTACACATACATACCTTCGACATCTTCTTGATAACCAATGTCAATGTAAGGTCTGTGTGTGATCGGTGGCTTTTGCACAGGGTTGGATATCTCAGCCTTTCCCTTGGAGCCTAGTGTAGACCTCTTAGAACGAGGAGGCCTCGCAGCAGGGCTAGGGGACGGGTTTTCAGGCACCACTGGCTTGTTACCCATCTCTAGATCTCACTCCGGTGAGTGTGGTGCAGGTGATGAGTGATCAGGTCGAGGGTCTCGACAGATGTTGAGTAGCGGTTTTGGTATCTTAATAGTCTAGTAGCTGGTCTCTGCTATTAAGGAAAGCACTAGCGTGCATTAGCACTATGAGCTACACAGTATAGTACATGCAGTGCAGTACACAGAGCACAGTGAAATCATCAAGCAGTAGACTAGACTCAGCAGTAGACTACTCATGCATCCTCACGTGCAAAATAATGGATCCACAAAAATAGCGTATTTTTCCTAGTATAATAATTGGAAAGCAGTACAGACAATACATATTAATTTTGATGCTACTTGTAAGAAATAGAAGTAGCAAAAAATTTGATCAGGTTCTCATTTGTGTGTACTTTCTCTTTGGGCCCACTTCTCTGAAAGGTGCTCACAGTTGAGTCCCACCTGTACATAGGAAATAATAAATATTGTCAAGGGAGGGTCACCACAACGCATCATAATATATTGCACTTACAAGAGACCTCAGCTAAAGCTTGAGTTTTCGTTTAGACCTCAGCAAGGGATTTTCCCCTACAATAGCTTTAACACCTCAGCTCTAGCTTGCAACTGAAGTCTAGCTTGTACATGTATATACTTCTTACGAATTGTACAAGCTCTATCTAAGGTACCTAATGCGGTTGCAGAACATTTACAAACACACCATAGGGTCTCCTAAGTCTTCACTGACTTCAGCGAGCACTTTAGGGTCCTTGTAATGAGTGACAGCTTGCACCATGGCCTTGGCTCTTTTCTCTGGGTTCCCACTCTTGAAGATCCCTGAGCCCACAAACACTCCATCCACTCCAAGTTGCATCAGTAGGGACACATCCGCAGGGGTGGCTGCATACAATATGTAGATGTGTGTGTGTGTGGATATAAAATAACTTAATGTTACACCAACTGTTTGAGTATGTCGAATTTCAAAAATCGAACCAGTAATCTCATAACTAACCAACTAGACAATATACCAGGTGACAAGAGTATAATTATCAACCTTTTTGCGTCATTTGTTAGCATATTAACACTTGCATCATCCATTACTACTGTACATGCACAGCTTCTCACCTAACCCTCCTGCTGCAAAGTTGACCACAGGCAGTCGTCCCAGCTTGGCAGTTTCTCTCAGCAGGTCCAGTGACACCCCCAACTGTTTGGCGTAGCCGTAGAGCTCAGCAGTACTCATCGACTGGGCCACTCGGATCTCACGGTTGATGTGACGGGCATGGCGAACGGCCTCCACAACATTGCCTATTGAATGTTAACAGTATAACTGACATAATTATAACATTACGATTTATTGATCATGACAACTTATTTAGAGGGGGATAAACATGTGCAATTGTAGTGAATTATAAAAGCTTTATTACACATCCTCTGGAACTGAGCACAGGATGCTAATCAATGTAGCTCATGCAGGGGCTTTTCACTATTCTACTTAATTCTCACACAAGGACATCCTTGAAAGCAATAGTATACCCACCTGTTCCTGCTTCTCCTTTTGTTCGTATCATGGCAGCTCCCTCAGCTATTCTCCTCAGGGCTTCTCCGAGGTTCCTAGCACCACACACAAAGGGTACAGTAAACACCTGCTTGTCAACATGGTTCTCATCGTCAGCAGGGGTCAATACTGGGGAGAGGGAGTGACCAATGAAGAGATAGGGCTTCTATTGATTTCACAACATCAGGTATTTAAGGTACAATACTCAATAACTTTATGCCATGTACACTATCGTGATAATTATGCTACTAACCTTCAGACTCATCAATAAAATCAACACCAAGGCTCTGAAGAATCTGAGCCTCTGCAAAATGGCCGATGCGACACTTTGCCATAACAGGAATAGTTACTGTTTCCATAATTTCCTTGACCTTACGAGGATCCACCATTCGTGCTATCCCTCCATCTTTGCGAATGTCTGCAGGAACTTTCTCTAGTGCCATTACAGCACATGCACCAGCCTCTTCAGCAATTCTTGCTTGATCGGCATTTATGACATCCATTATAATGCCACCTTTGAGCATTTGAGCAATACCTCTCTTCACAGTAGTGGTCCCAGTTTGGGTTTCTTCATTGCTGACACTTACCCTAGTTTGCGTCTCTTCATTGCTGACATCTAGACCTGTACCAAGAGCACAGTATGATTGATTGGCAATTTTGCATGCATGGTAATACATTTAGGTTTAGAAATGAACATAGTTCCAAATACCTGACATGTTGAGTTCTTCAGATTAGAGCTAATATGACTGAGTAACTTTGCAGGCATGTGAGATGATAGGTAGAAGTCTTACACGCACTCAGCTCCAGAGGTTATGGTGTCCTCTATAATCCACTTAGCAAGCTGCTAATGTTATGCAGCTCAGTAGCACATGTGCGTGCAAGAGCCACGCCCAACTAGACTTTCAGCTCCTCATCTGTCATCTACCTGTACTGTACGGTATATCTGCTGTCTGTGACGGTGGTCAAACTAGATCTCAACCGATGGAAGGAAAGGCAATCTCTGTAGGAGTGCTATGCATCCAAGGAGCCTTCATTGAGCATATACACAAGTTGACTGAAATATCAAAGCAGAATGAGATCCCCATAACTGTCACAGAGGTGCGTAGACCAGATCAACTTTCCTCCCTCGATGGACTCATAATCCCAGGAGGGGAGAGCACCACACTCAGTGTATTCTTGAAAAAGAACGATTTTGAAGAGTGTCTTAAATCATGGATATGTAACGAGCAACACCCAGGTGTGGTGTGGGGAACATGTGCCGGTCTCATTCTGCTGGCAGATGAGTTGACTGGTCAGAAGAAGGGAGGACAAGTCACAGTGAGTGTTTGTACTAAGTTAGGCATCCTTTTCGATTTGGGATTCTTCCCTGTTTAGGTATCTTAAGGCCTATAATTGAAGGGCTCCGGTAAAGAAGGGCTATTAAACAATATTCAGAAAAAAATCAAGATTACTGCACTAACGTACTCTGCATAGACCAAAGAAGCTCCAGCAGCAATATGGACAGTCAAAAGCAACTAGCTAGAAAGTTATGATAGTTTTTAATAAAAGTCAAAGGTCGCAATCAATTTTGATCGCGAAATTTGACCTCCGTTCTCTCAAAATATACGGAATGCGTTTTATCACTGTTTTTGACCGGAGGCCTTCAATTATTGAGCATATTTTGTCTACAATACACCTGTACATGTCATTTGTCCAATAGATTGGAGGACTGAAGGTCCAGTGCTCAAGGAATACCTTCGGACGACAAATGGACAGCTTTGAATCCACCATCAAGCTCAAGCACCCACCCCTATATGAAGCTACACCCCCTACCCCTCCCTCCTACATCCAGCCGCTAAATGAGGACGAGTGTCATGGTGTCTTTATCAGAGCACCAGGTATTCTCAAAATCAATGACCCGTCTGTGACGGTACTGGCTACTCAAGGGGAAAACGTTGTAGCTGTCCAACAAGACCATATTATTGCTACCACGTTTCATCCTGAGCTGACTAACGACACAAGGTGGCACATGTACTTTGTGAACCAGATAGCACAGAGAAAGGAACGAAAAGGACAGTGAAAAGACTGTGCAAATTACATTATTTATTACATTGTGAGCTGAGGACATCATTATTAATTATTTTGTCTTATGTCTTTTGCCTTGAAATGAAACTGACTTGTTCCTCTTGCTAAGCTCAGGTATTGTCTTTGGTAGCTTGTGGATGCCTTGTCTGTCAGCCTCCTTCAATCGTACAGCTGGAGTGAGCAGAGTCCTGTAGTACTCACTACTACTAGTGCTGGGTCGAGAAGTCTCAATTCTGGCTCGAACACATTTCTTGGTCATGATAGATGCTGATCTTGCTTGCGAAATCAACAATTTCTTCTCCATTATGATGAGCTTTTTTGTTGTCACTTGCTGGTCTTGTGAAATGGACTTCACCCTGTAGTCCACTTGCACTTTGAGATCTTCCAGTGTCTGGTGCAGCAACCTCTCCTCTTTGTTCAAGGCGTTCTGTACATGTCCAGGCAGTTGCATTGTGTGGCCACTGCCCCTACCCTTAGCTCTTGCTCTCCCACTTCTCATGATCTTTCCTGGGCTTGCAACCAAGGCTCTGCAACTCTGCAAGGTGTGAGCTAATGTATGGCTGCAAGCTACCAGCTCCACCCTCAATTAGGGTTTGATGAATATCATTAACTTTAACCCCTGCATCACTCAGTACATAGAGAAAAATAATTTATAAAGAGACACGTCTATTGGTTAGCTTATAGTCCTATGGAGCGTCAAACGAGCACAAGCACGGATTGGGTGGACCTAGGGAAAGGTTTGGGAACCTCTTTTCCCATCACTGACATAGTTATTGTCAATAAGAAAGAGAAATCTGGTGAATATCATGTGGTAAGATTCAATTGTTTATCCTGTTGTGTTTGGTAATTGCAAATCACATTTCACATTTCCAGATAGAGAACAGTTATGATGGCAAAAGAGCCAACTTCTCTGAAGGTGGCTTTCTAGGGAAAACAACACGTTACATCTGCTTCTCGAGAGCTACTGGACAAAGAGTAAGCCCAATAATTACTTACATTATGTACGTACGTATGAGTGCGCATACTGCACTGGCATGACTGGTATGGCTCCATAAAGAATAGACAGTCACATAGTTGATGTAACGGTACTACAGTGACAGACGAGACTGTTTACAGACTATGTACATGAAAAATGAGTCAAAATATTCGGAGTAGCGCTCTAATTATACAGCAACTGCGGTACTACAACAAGCTTCCTTTGCTGTACTAAATAATTATGGTGACGTGTTTGTTGTTGCTCTTGTTCTCAGGGGTTTCTGTTTGTGACTGACCTGAAGGTTCTACCAAGTGGCGACAGAGCTCCTCTGGGCTACATGCCGCTCACAACCACCATGGATGACAGTAAGAGTTTAAAGCTGAATATGTCCAAGTTTTGCTAAAGCACTTGCCTAGAATGTAGTGAGTTGAGCTTAGTATTCAAGGCTTTCATCTTCGCTAAATTGTGTTTTCACTGCCTCATGTGTAATTTACGACTGTAATTTTCACTGCCTAAACACTGTACCTTCCTTCCTCCCAGACGCCAAGAGCTTCCAATCTAAACAGCTGCTGGTGAAATTCACCCCTCAGACAGAAGCCACGGAAGTAGTTACTGACCTCTTGGTGCTCAGTGTCAGCAAGAAGGAGGACGTACCCACAGGCTACAAGAGACTACCGTGAGTGCTTGTTGTATTCAGTGGTGCCATGCACCCTAACCTACATACATGTACTTGAGTGGATTACACGTACAAATTGTTCATTCCCAACTTTTTATGGCCAATATTAATGTGGTGATAATTATTGTGAATTCAGGGCACTTCTTTTTTGCTGTTTGTAGTTGTTCATAAACAAGACTGATATAAAACTGCTTTCAATTTAATCCTCCAGAGAGATCAATGGTTTCAGTATTTGTTTCAAAGTGGGTCCCATCAAGAAGAAAGGTGATGGCAAGTCAACTGTGGAACCCACTCCTGTACAACCATCTCCTTCAGTAGATACGTAAGTACTCTATATTTTAGGCAAACCTAAGACGTAAGACGTAAGCATTTCCTTTTAATCTATTGTACAGTAGACTCTCGTTAATCTGATCACCGGCCCTTGGGACAGTGCAGTTTAGCCGCAATAGCAAGGTAGCTGCATTTTAGAAAGTGGCCGCGGCTAATTCATGGTCCTAGGTAAATGAATCAGTATGCTTTATTTCCATTTGCCAAACCACACCCAAAACGTCAGTCATATCTGGCCGTATTATATTTTGTACTTCAGAACTGACAGGATACGGAATAGCAGGTTAGCCACATTTCAGGGCGATTTTTGTGCAGTTATCAATGATCTAGATAGCAATTCGTGCAAACAGAATGGTGGGTATATCAAGGTGTGACTGTAATTTTAGAGAGCCAGATTAGCGAGCGAGAGTCTACTGTACATGGTTTGGTTGTAAAAGCAAGTGTCCCAGTGGCGCAATGGATTAGCGCATTGGACTTCTAATTCAAAGGTTGTGGGTTCGAGTCCCACCTGGGATGATATTTTTGGTTGGTTTTCGAAGTTATTGTCTTTTGTACTCAGTAAGGTTGTTTTGTACCTTTTTTGTCTACTGTTGATAACACCATCATTTGCTCGCCTACGTGTTATGTTTACAGTACCTCTGTGTCATTTTTCAGGATCTCGCGTCCTGTCTCCACTCTCGGTGGGAAGAAGATCAGGTCAGGTAAGCTAATGTGTGCCTGTGGTGGGTTTGTCTAATAGAACTATGATGGTGTGTGATGTTTGATGTTTGTTTGTGCAGCTGTGGATGGACTTCAGTTTAAGCTATCTGATGACAGTGGTGTGGATAATCTTGTCAAGGTGATTCGTATCTATGTACCATTTGTCTTTGTCTTGGTCTTGTGTTTCAACTGAATTTTGATCTTCTGAATCATAGTTTGCCATTGGGAATCTCAATATGTTATCTCTGCAAGATGTGGAAGACAAGGTTTGTATGTATATAGAATTCTTGTTGATCATAATTATTTTATTCATGTTCTCTCTTTTTTCTCCAGTTTGATCACGACTTCTCCAAGTGGAACTCGCTTCTCAGCTCTTCTTCATGAACTAGAATTGCTGATTTTAACACAGTTTCATGTTGCTTGTGTCTATGATGTGTATGTGTTTATTATGGTACTGGTTTACAGTGGCCTATTAGTATAATTATATTTACTCCCAACCAGGACAGAAAGCAGATAAATCGAGGGTATCGGTTAGTCTCATGAATCAGTCGCCCTTCTTTTGGGAAAAGAAGGGCGGCTGATTTATGAGACTAGCTGGTAAGGGCCAAGGGTTTAAAGGTCATTATAACTTTTCTAGTGATCAAAGACGTACAGATCAGAATGGCAGAATCCTCCTACCAAGCATCCTCTACGACTGATGCAAGGACCAACAGGGACTCCATCAAAAAAGGCTTTTACGAGTTCAAGCGATTTGCCTCCACCAATTTCACCAGAGCTGTTCAGGTGAGTGTGTATGGGGGTGGGTGGTGCATATTGGCTGGTCACCCCTAGCCCTAGCTAGCTAGCTGGTATTACTCTTGGTACGTGTGTCCCACTAAACTATGTGTTCCACTAAACAGCTACGGTTGTGGGTTGTGGATTTTCCTATAATACCCATATCATATCATAATTTATGGACAATTATGTGCCTCATATTTATGTGTAAGCTTAAATTGCTTCCAAATGTCCATTTTATTGATGTACAGTATGTGACTGAGAAGACTGGCAAGGCTAGTGTGGTGACGGAGTATGACTCAGATTACGAGACCCTCTGTTCACAGCTGGACCTCATCAAAAATGCCACAGAGAAAATGGTGTCTTATGTGGAGACTGTTGCTGAACCCAACCCTAGTAAGTGAAACCTGTCAACATGTATATAAAGCCTTAGTACCTTGCAATAGGTGTGCTTTTAGATTGGCTTTTAGTATAGTAGCGCATTTGCTAGCCTCGACCCCGCGCCCACTTCCTCTTAGAGACGGGCCTGGTATCAACTACTTACGCATGAGCTAACTTCAGTCAGATTCTGACGAAGTCCGGATAACAGACTATTAACTATGTATATTATGCTCAGTAAAACAATGACATCACAACGGCAAGAAATGGTAGATAGAATAAATCTGGTGGTAGCAACTCCGTTGTACGTACAGTTTGATTGGAGGTTTCTAGCCCTATCTGATAGCATGCTGATAGCTACCCTTAGCTATTGTAACAAAAGACTCACAGTGTGGATGACCCATCATTTGAACAGATGCCACTAGCTAGCCTTGTGAAAGACTATCAAAAAGAAAAGAGCTGCAGAGTGAAATCTGCAATATAGACTAAAGCTACGTGTACATGTACACTGACTTCAATATTTTTCTTCGCCCTAAAAAACATTTATCCAATAATTTTGCGCATGCGCAAACAGTCAGTAGCAGGCCTTCTTTCTTCAATCCAAGGCCCGTGAAGGAGACTACGCATTTGTATGTAAACATTGAGAAATGTAGTAAGGTAATTTTTGCTCTGTAAACGGTTTAATGTACATAATTATAGGTCAACAAAACTACCATTTGGTTATGTGCATGTATGTATCATTAGCTGTAGTTATTATTCCACTCAGTAAGTATCATCTGTCTCTACCTTCTCTCCCTCCCTTCAGACATTCGCTGGGAGACCTGGGCGAGACAGAAAATAGACAAGCCTCGTCCTGACCCCCCCAGTGGCCATTCTCTCCTCAGCAACGAAATGGCAAAGGTAGCTGACACCTTTGGATCCGACACTCAGTATGGTGAGTACATGTAACAGTGCACTGCAGGCAGGGTGATAGATTTTGTTTGTAGCATTCTACATTTTGAGAGATTCTAAACAAGTGCCTGTCATGTTTGTGGGCCACTGTCACTTTCCAGTAGCTTATCAGTTTACTTTACTCTGTAGCTTTTACTTTCATAGATAATTATTGTGGAATCTATAAGTTGGTGTACCACTATTTGCTATAGTTACAGTGCACCCCCCCCTACTCAGGTGCGTACCTCATGGGATGCTCCAACGTAGAGAATAAATTGGCCGAGAGTCAAAAGAGGTTCAAGGAAACTGTAGCCTCAGAGTACATCATTCCTCTCAGGGCATTCTTAGAGGTCGACATCAAGGCAGTGCTGGTGAGTTTTCTGTACTACATATATGGCGCCTTAAGGCATCACATCGTAGTACAATGTGATTACCCATGTGTGGTCTATTAGCTTAGTCGGTAGAGCGTGGTGCTAATAACGCCAAGGTCAACGGTTCGAGCCCGTTATGGACCATTTTTTTTGTCTATCCTGGTATTGAATGACTGTTTGAGCCTTTCAATGGTTCGAGCCCATTTTATGCCTTTATTCTGTGAATGCTTATACTAACTATACTTAACGTACATGTATAGAGAGAGAGGAAGGTTGTGTCAGTGTTGAAGTTGGACCTTGATGCTGCTCTTAACAAAGCAAAGAAAGCTCAAGCAGATGAAAAACTTCAAGCCGTGAGTTCTTAGCCCACACACTCAAAACACACTGCACCCACCCTGAGTATGAACCCTCCCACTTTGTACAGAGCCCCTCACAAACTACACGTAATCAGACTAGGGATCTACTGTACACTGTGTTTTTGAATTTATTTCTTGGTGGATTTTGTGTAAATTGACAAATCCTCAGAAGCTGAACACTGCAATATACAGTTCTACACCCCACACCCACACACGTAGGCTGAGGAAGAGCTACGCAGCATTCAAGCAGACTACGACACCCAGCTGGACAAAACGCGAACATCTCTGCAAAGAATTGTGGATACCCACGTGAACCACATGGGCTACATGAGGAAGTTTATGGCTGCTCAGAAGGCCTATTACTCTGAGTGCCAGGCTCATCTGGAGAGCGTTGAGGGCATCCCCTCTTTCAGGTCAGCGACAATGCAGCCACGTTTATCATACTCGATCCTCTCTGAAATTGTGGTGTTTTTTAGAAATACGCACGCATACACACAAATTGCTAATAGAATGGTCTGAGAAGCACATAGACAATGTATCCACGCAGCTAGTCCACAATATGTAAAAGCACTTGTAACCACTCCCCCCACCCCACACAACACACACATTGACAGTGCTGCCAATGCTTCGGCAACTGATGAGCCAAAGAGCACGTTTTCTTTTGAAGGTGTTGAGTTGGATCAGGAGGAGGCATACAAGGGAAAGATGCTCTATGACTATGAGGCCCAGAAAGAAAATGAGCTCACAGTTAATGCAGGGGAGGTACGGCGCTGTAGTAGTACTTGCACATGCACATGTACTGTACATAATTATGCACAATGGAAAGGCCCATAAATTGAACATTAATTTGTACACAAGATCACAATTGCTTTCCATAAACCATAAGTTAACTTTGATCACCACCCCTCTCTATACAGATCAATAATGGAGCCCAGACAATGAGTTACATATGTCAGGGCTGCATTGAGGGGGGGCGAGGGGGTAATTCGCCCCCCCCCCCCTAGGATCTGGCAGATTCATTAATACGCATTTGTACTGCGATGACTTCGCCCCCCCCCCCCTACATTTTTCCATTTTCCCAATTTGCCCTCTGATCCAATAGCCTCCTTCGCAGCCTTTCCTTTTTCTGTTCTTGGTCACACAGAAGAGAAAATTGGAGGAACAACTAAAGAAAGAAGGAAGTGACAAAGAAAAAGGAGAGCCTGCCTTGCTAAATCGCGTGGTCCCCTACTGACGTAGCCAAATTTTAACGAGCGTGGGCGAGATAAAACCTCAGTAACTGTCCTCCCACACAGTACTTGGAGCGCATTTACCAGGAACATAATCTGGAACAGTACAGTACAATAGAGTCAGCCTTCGTGAGACTTTTAGTCAGTAGAGGAAGTATGAAAGACTAGAGTAGAGTAGACTATACTGCTGTAATAATTATATCTACTAGTCAAGTGGGTCTGTTCTGAACTCAGGAAAAAAAACTGAAATTTAGATATATATCTAGTCTTTAGCCTTTACTAGGTAAGCCCTCGTCTACGATGTCTCCACGCTTGATTCTGGCTTACTATCTACGATGCTAACAGCTTTTATGTTAGAGTTTGGAATGCGTAGGCATGCTGAGGCTTTTTGCTCTGTCAGGCTCCGCCCAGCTAGTGATTGCCCACGTTCATTTTCACTCGTCTACCACTCGTCTACCGTCACGCGACTTAGCAAGGCAGGCTCTCCTTTTTCTTTGTCTCTTCCTTCTTTCTTTCTTTGTTCCTCCAATTAGTTCCGTATTTTATCTTATTGAACTATGACAAAGAACAGAAAAAGGAGAGGCTGCGAAGGAGGCTACTGATCCAAAATCCTGGATGCAGCCCTTATGTACAGTGTAGACTCGCAAGCCGTCACTATTGCAGGCGAACAGTAGACTGGTCAAACTCCGTGTAGAGACTCATGTTGCACAGTCAGCATATCAGATAAGATTCTAAGTGGCTGCTGTTTTCGTGATGTCAGTATACTGCATGTGATACGTAGAATTTTCAGTGCAACGTCACTATCAATGATATTGTGGTAACCGCATGCGGTCTAGCCACTTGAGTTGCCATTAATATCGTGGCAAACGTTACACGAGCTCTACACAGAGTTTGACCAGTCTACTGTTCGCCTGCAACAGTGACGGCTTGCGAGGCTATGTCAGGGCTGCATTGAGGGGGGGGCGAGGGGGTAATTTGCCCCCCCTCCCCCCGAGGATCTGGCAGATTCATTTGTACTGCTATAATTCTGATGACTTCGCCCCTCCTACATTTTTAATTAGCCCAATTCGCCCCCCCTGATCCAAAATCCTGGATGTAGCCCTGTATGTACAGTGTAGGAACAGCGTAGTGTATACATGTGTTCTGAGTAAAAAGCATGTGGAGCTAAATAATACAAGTCATGCATGTCTCTCACATTCTGTCGTTGTTGTCCCCTCTACAGGTTCTCATAGTGTACCCTATACCGAACGATGATGACTATGTGATGGGAGAATACAATGGAAAGATAGGGAGGGTTCTCTCAACCTACATTGAGAAACTTTAGTCGCTTAGCACAAAAAGAGACCGTCTTATTTCGTATAAATTAGTAGCTGTGTGATCGTGATCTTACGACAGGACATTACGATTGTGTGTTTGTTTTGTACAGGTATAATACATGTAGTACAATTGAGATTGTTTTTTGTTCATGTGAATCTCTGTGGATGGGTGCGGCTCCGCCACGCCCATCTAACACTGTTTTGAGGCAGGCTAGCTAGGCTAGGCATAGATAAAAGAGTTCTCTTCTGTTCAGTACGTCTATGGTGTAGGGGAGCGATTGTATTTTAGTACGTTCCCCGAGTGAGTGTGTTGTGTGGTCCCTGAAAGTGAGCTGGCAATGGAAAAGATCACCAGGGCTTTGCCAGGCACTCCACTTCAACATGCTAAGGTGTGTTTGAGAGCCCTCTACCTAGAGCTAGAGTACCTTTCACTTGAGCTACTGTGTTGTTGTATCTAGTACACTGTATGTACGTGGTGTTAGTGAGAACTGAGTGCTTTTCGATGAATCGAATGTGTATAGTTCAAACTTAGAGACGTGATCGACAAAATAACATGTCTACCCTAGCCCTGTAAACAAAAGATCTATGTACAAAGCTGTTTCCTTCTGTTGACCAGTAGCCATATCCCCTGGTTTCTTTGGTGAGGAAATGACCCCAATTCCTTAATATAATGTGTACGGTACTATGAAAGAACAGCTGTGAAAACTTGGTATTGCCTGGAGCATTAGTTTTAATGAACATTCCAATGCTGGCCCATGGTCCGTGTGTTTGCTATTGCTCAGAACTGACTACTCACATACATCGACCTTTTAAGAGTTGAATTTACCTTTGAACAAATTCAATGCTCAAAAATGATGTGTCCGTAATACGTCCAATCGGAATCATTCACAGCTGTGTGTTTGTCCATCTCACCCCCTCAGGCCAGTGGATCTTCTGAGGACCCTCGCCAGACTAGCAGAACAAAGAGGGAAACTGGTGAGTTGATAAGCCCCAGGGCTTTGTGATTATGGGCTGTTATCCTTGTGATGCATGGGGGGAAATTTCAGCCCTCAGTTTCTTTGGGAACGATCCTGGAGTGTGCAACTAACTACTCATCATTTGATTACACTTTAGACATCGTATATTTTAAGAATTATACACTCGCTAACTATTGAACAATGTCCATGCTGAAAGGCAAAAGAGGTGCCCATTGCAATCCACTTAAAGAAAGTGAGTGAGTTACTATATATTCACTTTCAGTTTCAGGATTAGTGGGTCTGGTGAACGTGGGCAACTCCTGCTACATGAATGCCACTCTACAGGCCCTCTCCAACTGGTTAGTGGATCAGCACCCACTGTCTAGAGTAGCATCTGTGCGCAATTTACATGTACCGTATAGGGTACATGTAAATTGCGCAATTTCCATTTTTTGCTCCGATAAATTAGAAGATATGTATATCTTTTAATTCATCGGACAGCAAAAAATGGAAATTGTCTGGGTATAATTGGAACAGATTATTTGTAGAGCATGCGGAGTGTCCGGAATAATAAGAACAAGCAAGCAGCTGCATGCGAGCTAGCTAAGTTTAATAGAACAGCTAGGGTACGACTGAATAGCTGCACTAGCTAGCTACTCAAAGCTATCTAACTGCAGCACTCTAAGTGTTACTTGCCGTATGAATGTAACTCAACTTTTTAAGGTACATGTGTATTGTCCGAACAAATGTAATATTACAGCATTGGAGTGTCCGTTGTATTAGAACAACGAAAATTGCCCAAAAGAGTGTCCGGGTAATTAGAACTGTCCGATAAATTAGAAGATATACCGTATGTACTTAATCAGAGCAAAGTCAAGAATTGGCTCAAAAACTACTTCTCATGTAACTTTTATAGTGATGTAACTTTTAGTGGTGTCCTTACCAGGCTTTCTGTATATTGGCAGCCATGTCCTGGTATACTACAAGCTAGCTTGTATTGCTCTACTGTTTTGCTGGTGTGTGTGTGTGTGTGTGTGTGTGTGTGTGTGTGTGTGTGTGCGTGCGTGCGTGCGTGCGTGCGTGTGGTGGGTGGGTGTGTGTGTGTGTGTGTGTGTGTGTGTGTGTGTGTTTAACTAATTATAATTTCATTTGTTGAGTCTGTTACTACCATTGTATAGCAATCTCAGTTTACACCAATACCAGTTCATTCCAAGCATGTGTACTGTAATTTGATAGCCTTTTACACTTGTGTATAATTATTCCCTTGTTTCACAACATTGACTTCTTGCCATCCCCCCTCTCACGTTTCTTCCCACCCACAGCCCCCCATTCCGTCAGTACTTCATCGACTGTCACCCAGGCTCCACCCACAACCGAGCAGCTGACTGTCTCTCCAACATGTTTAGGCAAATGTGGACCTCTGAAAGGTGAGACTAAGGTCCTCTCATATTCGCATAATGTTTTGACATCACCACAATTGTACAGTAGTCAGCACTTTCTTTGTCTTTAAAGTGTGGACATTTTTGGGCAACCATTGTTAAGTTGCCATAACGGCTGAGCTTACATACCCTTGGGCTCTGTAGAGAGAACCCTTACTGCTTTCATAGACACTGAAGCTGCTGCTGGGCTTCTAATTACACTACACAAGTCATGTACATGTACTGTAAGTACTGTGGAAAGCCCCTCATTTAATCCCTAGTAATCATAATTTAATCTTCCACTACAGACACCCTGGCCATCTCTCCCCACGCAAAGTATCCTCTGTAATGAAGAACAAGATATTTAAAGGCGTTCTCCAACAAGACGCTCAAGAGTTTCTGCGTTGTCTCCTCTCACAGATCCACGAGGAGATAGGCCTCCTCATCCCCGGTGACATCAAGTGTGGGTGTGGTAAAAAGTCTTGTGACTGTTGCCATAGAGACAGCATGATGTCGTGCATTTCCCATGACTCGAATGTTTCCAATGACTCAAGCTCCAAACTAGTGAGGTCTGCTTCAGGCTCTCCAGTCACTTTGAAACGAAAACCCTCTTCTTCACCTACCTTCAATTTTAAGCGGAAGGGCTCGTACAGCAAGCTAAAGTGGGGCTCAAAAAGCTCTCTGGAAAAGGTTCACTTATCCAGTCAGCAAGGTGACGTGGAGGGTGTGGCAGTGGGTGTGACCAACGACGGTAGTGTGCGTTGGGAGGAAGGAGAGGTGTTTCTAGTGGACCTGGACACTGGGCTAGTCACACTGCACAGCCTTAGAGTGAAGGGGACTAGTGGTCCAGATCCATCCTCTGACAAACCTCAGACAGATACTGTGTCCAGCTCTGGACCCACCAATCAATCTGACACAGTTGTTGTGGAACAAGAACGAAAGGAATCAATGTCTGATTGTCAGCAACTTGAGCCCATTGTGGAGGTTAAAGGTCAGGACGAGGCCACTGCTGATGGTAGCACATGCGTGGATCCTAGTGGCTCTGAGAGTGGAGGTGGTGTCGTGCTGAGGGAGAAACCAGCTGCAAAGAAAGGTGAGGACATGTAACATGTTCACACACCCCTACAGCTGTACATGACAGTCACACCCACTGCATACAATGCTTGAGTACACGTGCATACACGTATTTATATCATGTTGTCAAGATAACAAATATGTAATAAAAGTCGTACAGTCCCTTCCATTATTTTACACAATCGAAAATAGCCGTGAGACATAATTTAGTTATAGCATGTATTATTTATCTATTACGCATCACCTCCCACCCTCAGTCGCAGAGAAGCCTCGTATTGTCAGCATTGTGAGTCAGGTGTTTGAGGGGGTCCTGGAGAGCAAGGTGACGTGTCTGTCTTGTAAGAAGGTCTCGGTCATCCACGAGCCATTCCACGATCTCTCACTATCCATTCCTGGTGAGCTCTGTCTGTGTCTGTACGTGTGGTCTGTTGTGTGCTCGCTAGAAAGAGTTTCCTATAAGTTGGTATACACATGTACTGTGTATCACATGACAGTTTTGTGGCTAACAAGTTTGAATAGCCCTAAGCCTTGCAATCATTCGAAGCAAACAAGAAATCCTGCTTATACAATTGTATTAGGCTGGGTACATGTTCAAAAAGTGCCAGAAATAAGCAAGTTATTCTCCTAATAATAAAAGCGTGTCTACTCAATTAGTTGTCTCTCTTTCACGTAGGTCGCAAAGAGATGAACAAGTTTAGTCGTAAACCAGATGACAGCTGTGACGGTGGCGACCAATCAGAGGAGAGCAGCAGGAACAACTTCAAGCAGGGTTTTTGCAGTGTGTTCAGTTACGTGAGCACGTTCACTCGTGACCTCTTTGTTGGACCCCCTACTGACCTCCAGGACTGTTTGAACGCTTTCTTTGATGCCTGTGAACTCAAGGGAGACAACAAATACTTCTGTACACACTGCAAGAGGTCAGTACATTGGGCATTTTGTGTCTCCCAAACAAACAATAAAGCCATCTGTGCACTCAATAACATGATAAGGAAGTTAGGGATTCTAGTCATAAGAATCCCAATTTCCTGTCATTGTACATGTACGTACATAAAAGCAAACTGTTGCGTGAATACAGTTTATCGCTCATTCCCTTTCCAGTTTCCAGAACAGCCGGAAGCAGACGAGTATTATCAAGCTGCCTGATGTCTTGTGTATTCACCTGAAGCGGTTCAAATTCGACGCATACTTCTCTACCAAGATCAGTCGCAACATCACGTTCCCTCTGACAGACCTGGAGATGGGTGGCTACCTCAGGGAGGGCAAGGGTCGCAGGGAGAGGTACAATCTGGACGCTGTCATCAATCACATAGGAGGAGCCGGAGGTGAGGCCTCATGATTGAGTGTCAAATATTATTGTTTTGATGTATATATATAATTATGGTAAAGTATAACCTCTGACCTCACACTATCAGCCTATCCTAGTTGACTTGGTTAATTACTATTATAAATGTACAGTGAGCCCCGATTGAGCCTGGAAATAAAGCCTGCACATCAATGTTCTTTCAGTACCCCACTAGCTAATAGCCTTCTATTAATTGTATCTCACATCTCCTCTCCTTCTCTAGGTGGTCATTACATAGCGTTTGCTCGTAACGGTGGCAACAACAGCTGGTACGAGTTCAACGATACCAAGGTTCGTCCAGTGTCCTCTGACACAGTGCAGCACACAGAGGGCTACGTCTTGTTCTACCGGAGGGTACCCCCTACAGACTCGTTTGCTGCCCAACCCGTGGACACTGTCACACTGGTGAGGAGTCATATGATACATAATCAGGGTTTCATCCAGGATCTTAAGTTTGGGGGGGAAGTTTGAAAAGAAACCGCGCGCTAGCGTGAAAAATCCAAGACCACGCCCACTTTTGGTCACCACACCCCTATGTTGTTTGTTGTTGGCACCTATTAGCGATATGCTCCTACCAATGTGCATTGACGACAATTCCATGTAACTTGGTATGCTGGTTTGAAATTGTGGACCGTATCTACAGAACACTATAGAAACCACACGTACTAATTATATACAAAAGCAATGGAAAGATTTGTGGTAAGACTAGGTGATGATGACCAATCATCCTCTAGCAAAGCTATACATGTAGCAAAAGACTGTGTCTAGATAATGTTGGGCATAGTACCCCTCTCTCTCCCTCTCCCTCTCCCTCTCCCTCCCCTCTCTCTCCTTCTATTTTCCCCTCTCTTTTGGGGGGGAAGCTTCCCCCCCGCCCCCCCCCCCCCACTAGATGAAACCCTGATAATATTATACCAAAGACTCATCCAAAGTGTTACCCTTGCTTACTGATGATCTTTACCCTAATCATATTTTATGAACAGACCTGCTAAGATAATTGTGTATGCTCAAACCCCGCCCCCTTCAGCTGCCGAAACAAGGGACGACCCTTCCCTCCCCTGACGTGTGCTACCTCTCTAGACATTGGCTGCACCTGGCCAAACACTGCTCTCACCCAGGTAACCATAATGGCTGCCGCCACCTCTACTAAAAAGTATATACCCTGTGATAAAGTAACCAAAGTTAGTATCTCCAAGAATCTTACAATCACATTCAACATTTTTACCAACTCTATCTAAAAATTTTGTTCATTTTGTATGCCAATCACCATCCACCCCCCCTCACACACATCACACACACACACACTGTACACATACACATGCTGGCAGGTCCAATCTTCCAGCACAAGTACGCCTGTCACCATGGCAGTGTGGTACATGACGAAGTGGCGCGCCAGTCCTCGATGGCGGTGAGGAGAGAGGTGTGGGACCGGCTCCAGAGTAAATACGGTGGAGGACCTCTTGTCAGTACACTGGACCCGTGCATCCTGTGTCAGGTACGGCAAGAGCAGCTGTAACTAATAGCAAGAGTCCAGAGTATCAAACGAAGCATTACCTCATCAAATGTATTCGGAAAGTAACGCGACTTCCTACTTACTGAACAATCCGAGCGCCTGGAGCCACTGCTCACACACACACACACAGCAATGCCAAATTGTCATTAATCGATCACGTGTTTCAGACAGGAAGTCATGTTACTTTCCAAATACACAATTGGTGGTCCACCTTTCACCATTAATTTTGTGTTAAAAGGTAGACGAAATTTTGACAGATTCGAGTGTAACTTAATATTAATGAAAGCACCGCGGGTGCTGATACCTCAGTGGAGATGCCAAAGCTACATAATCTAATAGCTTAATTTTATACACATGATGAACATTTTTTCAATTTGCTGCATGCAAAACTGGAAGAGTGGGTAATGATCGACTGTAATTGTTGTTAAAAACGATCGATGCCAAAAGTTTAAGTCTGGCTGCCATCAGCAGAGCCTTGCAGCTCTATTCTCACTCTTGCAGCTACCAATAGCTAGCGTTCTAGTGCAGAGCTAACTACTAAGTAGAGTAGCAACACTCGGTAAACAAGTTTGGCTACGTGCTCTTCTGAAAAGGCTGCAATGGCATTCCAAGTAAGGCATAACTCGAGAACGAATCATTATTAATTTTTGCAAATCCATGAATTAAAATCCAAGAAAACATGACTAGAAGCCTATAGAAACTCTTACTTGCACTTCATTGATCCTTGAGCAGCTATAGCAGTCTACACACAGACAGACAGACAGACACACACACACACACACACACACACACACAAACACACTACTGTACACCTCGCTTGCGCATGCGCACCGAGGCATAATGATGACATGAGTGTGTTTGCTACAGGAGAAAGACTTGTTTGTGAGCTGCCCCTACAATTTGGAGCAGCTAAATGCTAAGAGGAATAGAGAAAAGGACAAAATTCACCAGGTACATGAACGTATAGTTTTTTCATGTACGCACAATTTAGCAGTAAAGCCTGCATGCTTTCGTAACTACCCCTTTGGGCAGACGGCCTGCAGCCTGTTAATACACACTGTAGGACCTATCAGGAGTACTCCTGGGGACGTATTAGCCTGGCTGTATCATAGAGGGTGACCTGATTATAGGGTGATCACAAAAGACAGCAGTGCATGCGTATTTGCACGTGTACGCAGTTGATTGAGCGCTATTATTGTCCAGATTCAACAGATTGAGAAGACTTCAAACTCGAAGACTGAGCCCTTCTTGTTGAGTATGGACTGGGTGAACAAGTGGAAGAGCTTCATTCAGTGCAACACCCTAGGTATGGTTGGTGTGTGTGTGTGTGGCAAGGGTGGAGAAACTTAGGGGTACTTTTGTACTACTATGTTTTGTGTACAAAAGTAAAATTAATGTTGGTGACGAAAGCACTGTACTTTGTTAATAAATTATAGAAATTACGGTACCGTAATCGTTTCTTGGATTATCAAAAATGTTGACTTTTGGGATACAATTGTATTACACAACATGATGCAATTGCTACTGTTCTCTCCGATAGATGTGCTCCCTCCTGGACCTATTGACAACACCCCTCTCCTGGAATTGGGTGGGGCTGACCACACCTACAAAATGGCCGACGCTGACTCGTATCGAAAAATGTCCTCTGCCACGTGGTCCTACTTCCATCAGCACTATGGAGGAGGCCCTGTCATCACCACCTCGTTAACTGCACTCAACCCTGAGAGTACTGTGTAGTCACGAGTCTTGTTTTTTTTGTATCTATTGAATTATCTTATGTTGTGTTTTGTGTTGCGTTGTTGCAATGGGACAGTATAAATAATGTTTATAATTATACGTACAAGTGTGTTTAATTATAACTAAAATGGTTTATACTCATCTCCTTATTATACAAGTACAACGTACTGCTTATAATAAATTGTTATCGTACGTGTTCTATAGACTGTTATTGCAATAAATTATTGTTATTAATTGAATTGAATTACGAGTGATTGAAAGTTTCAATGAAACATAAATATTAATCAAAACTGTCGATAGTGATTTGATGGTGTAAAAGAAAACTGACTATTATAGTTGACACACCCAAAATTAAACAGATCAACAGCTGTACATCAATATCCTGTAAGCTGCAACCAAACATCATACGCAATATACTGTTCATACAAGTGAAGCAACTTTCTTTCCTCTGGGCGTGTGCAGCCGAACCCTCCTGGTGGTCACCTGACTGGCTGGGTGACCGTGACTGTACATCAGGTTGGGCACTACACATGAGGAAAGAGGATAATTATGGTAAGCATTATTATTAATACCTTGCACATGCCACTATTCACGATCAAACAGAACGCTATAGCTATAGCTAGGAGTATGTACGTTTAATTCAAAAAGTGTGCCTAGCCTTAAAAGAATTATTTATGCACTAATTAGATGCACACTGTCATAAAGGCAGTGTCATAAATATAAACAAAACCCACACAAAGGTAGATGTTTGTGTATAAATCTGTGTACATATGACAACACACCACCCACAAATTCAGATGGGTGCAATTATTATTACGGTGGTCGCAATTGACAGAAACCAGACGGCTATAAATTAAGGAACAAGCACTCACCAATCCCATTGGCTGGCAGAGAGAATGGTGTGCTCCCAAACCGTGTGATAGGGAGGCTCTTGTCATAGTGAGGCATGTACTGTGGACACTGGTAGCTCCTCTGGTAGCTAGAGTCCAGGGACAACCGAGGAAGCTGGTGATTGGGGGAATAGTTGTTGGGTACTGTGAGGGGAGAGAGACAATCTATCACTTTTATCCACTATAATGGTGTGTATGTCAGTCGATGCATAATTATTTTATATAATTAGCATAGCATTGTACATGTGCGAGTGCATCTGAGCACACAATCGGCACACTGCACAAAAATATTTACTGCACACTGTCACCCTTACAAAGCTGACACAAGGAAAACAAAGGAATTGGATGTGTACACAAACACCACTTCATTTGGAAGTACTTAAGAGTACAGTCCATGCAACTGCCTTTATTGGAGTTTCTGAGTCAATTATACCCCCCTCCCCATCGACCCTAAAGTGGTAGCTGTTGCCTATTATAGAAGAAACAAATGTTATGCTTAATAACCTATAACTAGCTTAGTCTCGTACTACTTAGTAGCTATAGAGAGTGTACAAGGGCCATTGTATAGTGTGTATGTCTGTGTTCTAGACATGCATACACTACACATAGCTACCGGCAAGAGGGTGGGAGTGCATGTGTATAAATGATTATTATTGTAACAACAGGACATTCGACTATCTGTGTCAGTACAAACGGAGGATAGCTGATTCACTGGAGGCCCTTGAAGCTCAAACAAGTTTGTGTCTGAATCAAGCGTTGTGTGTTCTAGCGGGTGGTGAGGGAAGAGTGTGGTATACACAACCAGTGGGCAGTATGCCACAAACATAATACCCTCTTTACCACGTTATCCTACACACGCTCATCACTATGGAAACACATAAAAGTGGGCAGGCAAACTAACAGAAAGAAATAGGTAGGCAAATTTAATCGCATTGATTTATCCCCCCAAATAGTCGCTATCAGCCGGTAGATCCCGGTAGGATAACAGGAAATTAAGGAATCCCAAAAGAGTGTAGTTGTGTGTTTGGTAGCCAAAATTAAGACACTTCTGCGTCCAAAGTCATACCATAAACGGACAATAATCTGACTGGTAGGGGTAACTATGGATACTATAATGGTTGCTCTTTGACAAATCAGTTCAGCATTCAGACTATTAACATACTGCACAAGTGTGCCAAATATTTATGAGGCTTATATTCAGTCAAAACAAAGTAGTGAACATAAGACTATAGGTGCCCGCCTTGCCAAGAAATGTGTTTGAAAGATCACAAAAGCACTCATGCCAAATTAACAATCCCAACAACATGCACTGAGGACAACAGAGGCCTACTAAGGTGTTTCTGCATAGGAACTTAAACTACTGAGGTCATGTTATAAGTATCCAACCGGCAATACCAACTGATCAATGTGATTGCTAACAAGTTCGCTAATAAATCAACTCGCTAAAGATTGTAAATCTTTCAATGTTGCTATGTCACACATAATTATAATTATACATGCAAACAAGTGTTATCATGACGACAAGAGGGATATAATTATTGTATGGACTCAATCTGCAAATAAGCTTCTCTTGGGTATTTTCAAAGAGGGAAATTTTTCCAACTTATAAACTTAAGTGCCTATAACGACGATCTTATGAAGAGTGACATGATCAACTGTCAAACATGCACTAGAGTTGATGTGTTTGTAACAAGTGGAATTGAACAAACAACTAACACATTGATGGAATGAGCAGATTGATGGAATGAGGAAGGTATATATAATCTTAAAGAAAACTTTCACCAAACAACTTGCGTTATGGTAATACCAATGCCACAAGAACGAAATTGAGGTCCACAATAGTTTTGCACTCCCAAATACATGATAATTATTGTACACTCACATTGCTTCTGAATCAATGGTTGTGAGTGCCTCGTGCCCAGCGTATGTGCATTTGCAGTCCAGGCATTACACACCTGCAAAAAACACCACCACCATTAATAAGTCAAAATTTGCTACATACAATGTACACATCATTATGATTAAAGCTTATTAACTTTAGCTACCTTTGAACTCACAAAGGCCTTCTAAAGTATGTACTTTCACTATAAATAAAGAGTCTCTTTATCTGACTTTTTATTGTGTATACCTAGGTGAAGTGGATTATGTGGATTCCAAATACCAATTAACCGTAGACAAAGCTTCGTAAAATGCACTTATTGACAAAGTATGAGCTTGACAACTAATGGAGAAAAACAAGACAATGCAAGCCAACAAATTGAACTAGCTTAAACAATATGTGCTGCAAAGTCTGAGAATTCAATTTGAGCTTGCATACTTACACAACTGCACACGAGAGTATCTTTAGCACTCACCTTGCCTCCAGAGCTGTGCTTGAACTGCTGAGGGTGGATAACAGCAGCCTCGTCACTCCAGTCCGAGACATGGTAGGAACTACCATTGGGCATAGTATCACTGTAATTCCGAGTAGGAGAGCAATGCAGAGAGTCTTTATCCTCACATGACTTTGCAGTGCTATTGGCAGCAATTGTAGACCAACTCGAGCTTCTCTTGATATCTGTTTGATTTTCTAATTGTGATGAAACAACCTGCAGCTTAACATTTTCGTATGCTTTTCTGTTCGTACTTCCGATTCTTCTTCCACTGGGAGTATGATACACGTAACTGCTGGATCCAGTCTGGATTGTGGACGTCGTCTTGTTCATTGCAACACTGGATTGGCTTGAACTTCTTTTCAAGGTACCTGATGTTTCTTTCTTTATGCCCAAGCACTGGAGTTGATCAGACGAGCTCCGCGGACGTTCATCTAAGTACCGAACATTTGCTGGAGACATTGATCTCTGCTCTTTGCGTTTAGTTTGCTGCAGAGTTGGAGATCTTTTGCTGATTGGAGGTAGCAAAGTGTGACTTGGGCTAGTACATGGTGTAGTATTACTACTAGATCTAGTAGAGCATCGCAATGCAGGAGTGCTCCCGAGGGATCGAGTGTCGTAGGAATTTCTCATTGCCATTCTTCTCAGTGTATCGCTCTGAGCCTTGGCATTTTGCTTATGATCTTGCTCTTGTAGGCGATTTGGGTGACGTGCTCCAGTATCGCCATGGACAGGATGAGGATGTCCTGCCATTACGGAAGCTAGTTAAACCACACCATGCTTGATTGAGCCCCTCCCTTCTTCTTGCTAAAAATGACATCACATGATCCAGCGTTGCACATGCGCGCGCTTGTTGCTAACTGCTGTACTTTTGATGTACAATAATAATAATATTGACAATGATTCATGCAATAAACATAATAATAGGCAATGAAAAGCACAGAGTTATGCTTTAGCAGTCTTTTCTTTGTTTTCTCTCTGCTCAGCTTTCTTTGTCTTAGCCTGTGGGCAATACAGTTTCACTTATAATTATAAGGAAACCACTGCAATAATTATTATAGATCTACACAGTAGACTCTCGTTAATCCAGTCACCCTTGGGACCATGCAGCTTGGCCGGAATAGCGAGGTGGATGTATTTCGGGAAATAGCCGCGGCTTAAATTCTTGTCTCAAGTATAACGAAGGATAATGAATCATTCTGTTCTCTATTAAAGTGTAATCCAATTTTATTTGCTAAACCACACCCAAAACGTCATATCCGGCCGTAATACACGTATGAAATTGAAAACCTTGTTTGAGACAGCCAGCACTGGTTGGTATACGGAATAGCGAGTGGCAGTACTTCAGGGTGAGTTTTGTGCAGTAAACATATAGCTAGCATTCCGTGCCAAGCCAAATGGCCGGTATATCGAGGTGGCCGTACTTCAGAGAGCCAGAATAGCGAGAGTCTACTGTATTGTACACTGTACATGCACAAAGACATTGGCAATTAATTTTCATTACACTCATGAGAAGGCCTAAACACCCTGATTAAAAATATCTGTAAAGCAAAAGACTCTCTGGACAATGAAACGACTTAAGTGTGACACTCCAGTATAAAATCTCCGACCAGAGAACAACCATTTTACAAAGAAAATATAAAATGCCCTTAAGTATACAAAATTTTGTGCGAGTGTCCACAAGCTAGAAGGCAACTCACTTGTTCACAGAGTTTCACTAACTCTCCTCTCTTAGCCAGAATTTTGAGCACCTCCATTATCAGTGGGAGGTAGTTATGCTTACGACGGATGTTCTCCAGCTGAAGGAAGCAAACCAGTGCCCACGGGCCACTAAAAATATTACGTAAGAAATGTTACAGGTTTCAAACGCAAGACCATGGTTGTCTGCTCTTACACTGCCATGCTTATTAATGCACTGATGAACGGTTTGTAATAAATAAGTAATGAGCTTCCAACTTTTCTTATTACTTGCTTAAACGCCTGGACATGACGTATTACCTAACTGAAGAGGTATTTAACGTTAAACCCTGTTGAATCACCGGCAATATCAAGACCTTATTACAACCCGGGGCTTAGTCGAGGATTTACGGTACTAACATTATTATAAAGCTATGAGGAAAGTGACACTAAGAATGCTCTAACCTGATATCTCTCCATCTTGGTATTCTCCTGAGCTAGTTGGACCTTGCACTGGGCTATCTTGCTCTCAGTATCCTCAATGATAGCTGCCAGCTGCTCCAGGTCGCTAGGTAACCCGCCGGGACCCTCGTCCATCACCTCCACTCCCTCCATGATTGACTGGATCTGAGAATGACAAAGTTTTTAGCTACACACGTATAATTATGTGATGACACAGAAAATTACAGCATTAATGGCCACCCCTGAAGAAAGGCCGACTGCAATAATTATAATAACCAGGCACCCCAGGTCCTACTTCAAAATGTTTGTGTACAAAAAACTCCTCAACAGTATAACAGCACAACATTTGTTCAGTGTTTGTTGGATTGCCTACAATGAACCCTCCCCAAGTGTGAACTGTTAGTGTGAGTGAAAGAAGAAAAACTGTTAAAATCAGGGCATCACTCAACCAAGAACCAACTCATAAAATAATGGGGCTGCTACTAACTTATAAAGTGTACGTGATACGTTGATGTGGGGATATGTAAGGTCTGTTGTAATAAAGTGCATGTACTAATTACCCTCAGAGCAGCCAGGTCTCTTCTTTTGTCCAGGCCCACGCATTTTCTGCTCAGCTCTCTCTTGCGGTCAGACACGACAGCCATTAGGTTGAAGTGGATCTCATCGGCTGCATAGCTGTGGTGTGTGTGTGTGTGTGTGTGCTTTGGTCAATAAAATACAAAAAAGGACGTGGTTGAGGGAAAGATTTTGTGTGAACAACAACCTTGACCTCAATGCTAAAATATGCAGGGCCGTGACTTCCAGCCGCATATATGCAGAGCTGCAGGAGCTGATGCACATGTGTAATTACGTACAAGTATGGGATAAGTATATCAGTATGGAGTACACTTCCGGGGCAACATAAAACCCACCAACTCACGGACCAACACGTTTAAGGCAGCCAACTAGGGAACCCATGCACTGGAGCATGACTGTAGTCAGCTGACACTATTTGCCAACAGGGGGAGTGGGGCATCCCAACAAGGAAGAAACCAGACATAACAAAAGTGAAACAGTGGTTCATAGGAAATGAATGTTAGTTGCCCTCAATACCACTGCATTTTGTGTGTGGGCATTTGAGGTTGATGAATTTCTACTTCAGTTTTCAAATCAATGGATTAATTATTATTGTCTGTCACAGAAAACACACATTGAAAGAGCTCCAAAATGTTTACACCTACATACAGTTGGTTTAATTTCCTCGATCAGGCAGCTCTAAGCAACCTGACTACATCAAGGCTTAAAACAAAAAGAGTATGTATATAATAATTATTATTAGGGAGAAGGGTTAGGTTTATGCTTATTGAAGGGCACAACACTTTACACATGCTCTACAGTACACTCTCACCTCTGCATCCTCTTGTCGAGCACAGGCTTCACACTCTTCAACCAGTCTCCCTCATCACATTTGCCCAGATCCACCGGCCCCTCCTTCAACCCGTCCAACTCGTACAGCCGACCTTTGATGGGGACATAGGCCACGAAGTGGTACACATCATCGTCCTTCTTTTGTAGCTCCTTGTCAAACTCAAACATCTCTTGCCTGTAGTAAGAGAACTAAAAGTACACTATAGCAGCTACATGTAGAAATTGTGGGGTCATATGAATTGTGCTTGCTAAAAACGAAACGCTTAAGTATCTCTGCTTCCTGTAAGTAACCAATTGAAATAGTAGCTCTTAAGAGAGGCACATACATGTAAATACATGTACGTACATAACACAATCCCATCAAAAGTGTATTACTAGTTGTACAGTAACAGCCCTAGCTGAGCTACTGTATTCTATTAGCTAGAACAGCAAAATTGAAAGAAAGGAGTCACTGGCGTTCTATAGCCTCGATCCCCGGCCGATTAGCATTCAATTAGAGAAAAGTCAAGGTGGCCGGGAACGAGTGTTGAGTGTTCAAGCCAGCTTGTAATAATTACTGATAACAGGGGTGCATGCTGATAGGTCGCTGAGACATTCATTACCTTGAGAAACTGTTGTGCACTTTGCGAATCTGCTCAGAGTTTGAGAGAGTTAGGCCTCGAGTCTGTAGTGGAGGAGCATTGTTGTTACCACTGACTACATGTACATGTATAGCAACTGGCAGCCTAAAATCTCAATAGGATATACATAACCATTTGAGTTGTACGTCAGGCTGTAGCTAATTAATACGACTATACGTACCTCTACCACATAACTTTGAGATATGCGCCTTCAAAACAGGCTGCCAAGCAACAAAACTACATAAATACACCACGGATGCTTCATAAAGACATACGAGCAATTGTTGCCTTTTTACCTCAAAGATCAAAGGAAATGCAGTGACAGCATTTGATATAATTATTGCAGTGCCATTATAATTATCATAATCATTATAATGCCCTGTGGGTAAAATGACCTTTGGAAATCTGAGCCTGTCCTCTACCTAAACAGTAAAACAGTTACCTACGGGCCCTAGTTTTTAACTGTTTGTGGCGCCTCAGAACACAGAGCTTGTGGCACTCATTATTATTATTTACGAAGATCGAGTATAGCAATAGCGCTAGAGCAACTTACAGATGCGTCGAAAGCTCTTGAGAAGTCCCTGAAGTCAGCAAGCACAGAGCCCAAGTCCATGTCAGTATGTGAGATATTGAGCAGCACACTGATGATGGCCTGGGTGGCGCAAGCATTGTTGATCACCTGCTTGGCAAAATAGATATCCCTCAGCCGAGAGTCTTGTACTATTGAGCCCTGAGGTTCCTCACCCGGCTTCCATTTGTAGAGGAAAATTAGACCATGAATTGGCCTAGTGGAAGGAAGTCACGTGCTGGCACAAGGTATTGAGGTACGTGCACATATAGTATAGGCACATACATACATACATGTTAATATGTTAGAAGTCCGAGGTAAAAGGTTTGCGTGCGTTGTCGTCGTATAATTATTACTTACTTCAGCTGCTCAAATGAATCATCATCGAGACTCCACAGTTCTTCAACTTGCACGCCCTGGACACCTGGGGGGGGGGGGGGCGGCAGGGGGGTTAGAGATAAGGTATTATGTTATTGAGACCTAACTCTCTGTTGAAAACTGAGAGCATAATTTTATTCCCTCACCAAAGCCTTTAATGAGCTCTGTAAAGACACCAGGGTCGCTCTCAATCAAACACCAGTCTCCAGCAGACATCTTTTTCGTCACCTTAGCTCTCGGGTCTAAAAGGAGCACACTCAAAAAAATGTGCATCAATTAGAAAGGACAGTGATGGTGCTCTACAAGTCTACTCGTGGTGTCTCTCCCAGTGTCTCGTTCCAGCAAGCCCTACTCAGTGGCTATGCTCCAGACGGTGGGCTCTACCTGCCAGAGACACTGCCCTCATTCAGTAGAGAGCAGCTAAGAGCATGGGCCAAGCTATCCTACGTGGAGCTACTCCAAGTCATGCTCCCTCATTTCATCTCCCCTGATGAGATCACTGCAGAGGAATTGAAGAGTAAATAATTATCTGCACTAAGTTTCGAAACATCATACAGTAATAAAGCAATGACATGCCGAAAAGTGTATGTTATCAACTTGTTGTATGTACATACAGGTCTCTTGGATGGATGTTACTCGAAGTTTGATGATCCAGATGACATCATTCCCCTCACAAAAGTGGGTGGAGTCAAAGTGGCCGAGATGTGGCACGGTCCAACTGGTGCCTTCAAGGATATTGCTCTCTCAATTGTCGGACGTTTGGTAGATTTCACCGTCCAAAAAAGTGGTCGTAAAGCCAACATCATAGTGAGCACCTCAGGCGATACTGGAAGTGCCGCTATCCACAGTGTTCTGGGATCAAAGAATATCAATATCATGGTCTGGTATCCACGGGGACGAGTGAGTCGTGTGCAAGAGCTACAAATGACGACGGTCGATGCTCCAAATGTCAAAGTCTTCTCAGCTGACGGAACTGCAGAAGATTCTGATATCCCACTGAAAAAATTGTTCACTGACAAAGACTTTGTTTCAAAGTACAACCTGACGTGTTTCAACTCGATTAATGTCAGTCGCATTCTCCTTCAAGCCATACATTTCTCTTATCTCTATCTCCGAGTATGCCCAAATGTGGATCGAGAAGTGACGTTTTGTGTGCCCTCCGGTGGCCTAGGAAACGTTACAGGCGGTGTGGTTGCTCGTAACATGGAGGTGCCCCTGAAATTTGTGTGTACGGTGAATGAAAACGATATTGTCGATCGTACGCTACGTCTTAACGATTTCTCTATGACCGACACAGTGCTGCTGACACCCTCTTCAGCAATGGATGTGCAGATCCCTTACAACATTGAGAGGTTGTTCTACTACCTCTCTGGAAAAAGAACAGATATTGTGAGAGATGTGATGGAGAGATTTGAGCGAGATGGGCGCTGCAAGTTACCTGAAGCGATCACTAAAATGAACACGTACCTCCAAACAGCCAGAGTGGACACTGAAGAGCTGTTCTCTGCAATGAAGCAAGTGTGGCAGGAGAACAACTATGCTATATGCCCACACACAGCAGTTGGTATGAATGCTGGCTTGAGACTGGCAGCCCAGAACCCAGAGGAAGAGATAGTGGTCATAGCTACGGCTACTCCGGCCAAGTTTCCTGAGGTGATGGAGAGGGGTGGTGTTCCCGTGCCAAGGGTGGAGCAAATCGAGTGTTTGTTTGGATTGCCTGAACACAAGGAGATGGTGGAGAAAGGAGAAGACTGGGAGAAAAGAATGAGGAACGCAGTGGCCAGTTTCCAGCAGTGAGAAACTCTGGGAAAGAACGATGATTTGTTGCATTTTCAATTTATTTTGCAACATAAATTTTGTAAGACTATGTAGAAATAAATTTTTTACGGAATTTATGCAAATAAAAGTGGGTTGATCTCGAGTCTGCAGAGCTCTGCTGCACCCTGCGTCATATGACCTCCAAGCTGCTAAACAGCAGACCATTTTCTTGGAAGCAAAAAAGTCATGGTACTCTACAAGTCTACTCGTGGTGTCTCTCCCAGTGTCTCATTCCAGCAAGCCCTACTCAGTGGATATGCTCCAGACGGTGGGCTCTACTTGCCAGAGACACTGCCCTCATTCAGTAGAGAGGAGCTAAGAGCATGGGCCAAGCTATCAGCCCAAGAACTGTTGCAAGCCATGCTCCCTCATTTTGTCTCCTCTGATGAGATCACTGCAGAGGAATTGCAGAGTAAGTCTATACTAGGTTCTATATAGCCAGGGTTATTATTTTTATTCTCTATAATCTATAATCTCTCTCAGTGCACACACACGTACACACACACACACACACACACACGCACACACACACACACACACACACACACGTGTATATATATTAGATTTACTGATTTGACCATATTAAATGTAGCTGAGCGTTCTTATGTATTGTGGGGTGAATCTTCTAGTAATACGTACTGAAATTTACCTGTAACATAATTTGTGGCCTATGTCACGCTCTTCAGTGTACTGAGAATATCATATATTCTCAGTAACAAGAGAGTGATCCCCATTTAAGTTTAGGGTACCATTTCGACCAATGTTCAAAGTACTAAACTTGTTGATTTGTTGATCGGCAAGTGCTGGGATAAATGGCTGGTCTGTGTGTGTGTTTATACAGTCATACAAGCTAATCGATACCCCAGGATGTGGTAGGGGCCAATATCACCCCGACCACAAAACCATAGCTATATTCAAGATGCCTGGCTGAAATATAAGCCAGTCAAAAGCCTGACATCAAAGATGTACCGTATAGATTTTCAGGGGGCAAAACATTCGTATTGTTAGTAATTTTGTGGATAGTGATTGCTGCTTGCACTGCAGGTAAAGGTAGGCAAGGTCGCTTCATTCGTGGTTAGAGCTCCAACCACGAAAACCACGAATATTTTGTCCCCCAGAAATTACCAGCTGTACGGTACACTGGTAGGCAAGGTCGCTTCATTCGTGGTCAGAGCTCCAACCACGAAAACTACGAATATTTTGTCCCCCAGAAATTACCAGCTGTACGGTACACTGGTAGGCAAGGTCGCTTCATTCGTGGTCAGAGCTCCAACCACGAAAACCATGAATATTTTGTCCCCCAGAAATTACCAGCTGTACGGTACACTGTTTCGATCCTTAAGTTGTACAGAGTTGCTAGTAGATTTAGCATACTTACAGCGTAGAAGCTACAGGCATTGCTATAATATTATAGCAAACTCATCACGCTCTAATTTTGTACACAGTAATTCCAGTATTGACGTCATTGTAATTGTGGCTATACATGTAGGTCACCGTAGTTCTAGAGATTAATGCGTGATACTACTATATGGGAGCGGCATTCATATTGTATAGTAAAGCCTGTACAATTCCCTCCATTGAAATTGTAGAGTAATCGAATAACTGAGCCTTAAAATTGGTCAACTGCATAATTTTAGGCTCACAATGTAACTATTTCTAGCACTACGTTATTACGACATGTCCTCGAGCTGCATGTAGCTAATTAGTATAGAACTCTTGCCCGAGGCGAGTTAATTGTATTAGCTGTACAGCCCTTGTGCACAAGAATAACCTATGCATGTACACATAATTATATAGATCTACTACCACGAAAATGTCCATTCACAATCACAAATATTGCAGGTGTTTTAGACGGATGTTACTCGAAGTTTGACGATCCAGATGATCTCATTCCCCTCAAAACGGTGGGCTCTGTTAAAGTGGCTGAGATGTGGCACGGTCCAACTGGCTCGTTCAAAGATTTGGCTCTTTCTGTTGTCGGACGATTGGTGGATTATTTTCTTGAGAAAAGTGGCCGTAAAGCCAACATCATTGTGAGAACTTCAGGTGATACTGGAAGTGCCGCTATTCACAGTGTTCTGGGCTCAAAGCATATAAACATTGTTGTCTGGTATCCACGGGGATGTGTCAGTCTCGTGCAAGAGCTACAAATGACAACAGTTGATGCTCCGAATGTCAAAGTGTTCTCAGTCGAAGGTACTACAGATGAAGCCGATGTTCCACTCAGGAAAATTTCTGCCGACAAAGAATTTGTTTCGAAGTACAACCTGGCGTGTTTTAATTCAGTTAATGTCAGTCGCATTCTCCTTCAAGCTGTACACTTTACCTACCTCTATCTCAAGATTTGTCCAACTGTGGATCGATATGTGACCTTTTGTGTGCCTACAGGAGGACTAGGGAACATAACAGGATGTGTGGTTGCTCGTACAATGGGAATTCCCCTTCAAATTGTGAGTACAGTAAACGAGAATGATATTGTCGATCGCACGTTTCGTCTCAACGATTTCTCTCTTTCTGATTCAGTAGTACACACCCCGTCTTCTGCAATGGACATACAAATCCCCTACAACATTGAGAGAATATTCTATTATCTCACCAGTCAAAAATCTCAAATAGTAAGAGATGTAATGGAGAGCTTTGAGCGAGATGGACGCTGCAAATTGCCTGAAGCAATCACCAAAACGAACACGTACCTCCAAACAGCCAGAGTGGACACTGAAGAGCTGTTCTCCGCAATGAAGCAAGTGTGGCAGGAGAACAACTATGCTATATGCCCACACACAGCAGTTGCTATGAATGCTGGCTTGAGACTGGCAGCCCAGAACCCAGAGGAAGAGATAGTGGTCATAGCTACGGCTACTCCGGCCAAATTCCCTCAGGTGATGGAGAGGGGTGGTGTTCCCGTGCCAAGGGTAGAGCAAGTCGAGTGTCTGTTTGGATTGCCTGAGCACAAGGAGCTGGTAGAGAAAGGAGAGGACTGGGAGAAGAGAATGAGAGATGCAGTGGCCAGTTTTAACCAATAATTATAGATTTTTCGATAAAGTTTTTTTACCATTTCGACTAGCATTTGTTAATGCGATGTGATTTACAATATTTTTCATTTAGGTTTTTTTTTACTTTATCATGTCAAGTGTCGTCAGAAATCATGTCATTAAATATTTTTTGCACAAGAAGGTGAAGCTAAATATTTCCTACTTGTCATCATGACCCACAGAGACAGCCGATCACCATGGAGACGGAGATGAGCTAGTAAGCTGTGTTCCAACTGTTATCCCATCACATAATTATACCCCAGCGGCCAGCCAACATACTCTACCAATGCAAGTAGAGAGACAAAACACTCAGTGACGACACATGGCCACCTTTCCTCCCCCTCCCTTTGGGGGTCTTAGTATAAATTGCCTACATTAAGATACCAATGCAACATATTTGTAAACATACAACCTTTTTGCAGATAGTCATACGAATGGGTGAGCAGAAAATGTCACGATTATCTAAGTAGAAAAACACATTCTAGTAACCATTATTTTCTTGTGCCTCATAGTTGACAAATTTCTATGAAAAAAAATGAAAAAATGTCCCGCTGACAGCTCATAGGTGTATAAAGAAAAGTTGACCTTGATTCAGGTGTACATTTTGTTTTGGGACAGTCCCTCCCATTGCCTCCGTCTATAACGAGCCACACACATGACAACCAACACTGGCCTGGAAGAAAAGGAACCGTGATTCCAGTATCATGCAGTGATGGCCCAGCTCAAGATGTCAATAGCTTATGTACGACTACTACATGTACAGTATTGATATATAATCACTCCACCCACTCATTTAATATCGCATGCATTCATGCTGCGAAAAGGCTGTTATTCCGCCAAAAACACTCTATAACGGTCATTCGGCGAAAGTTTATACCCTCGAAACATACTCGCTTATATATAAATATATACGGTATTCAAAATATCATTTTTGCCATACGTAGTATGTGCATGGTAACAATTAAACGTGTGGAAAAACAAATGATGTGCAACTCTATAAAGTACAAAAATATAAAAATACATTACATCGGAGAGTCACAGTTGCTTTGTAAGCTTTTAACGATGATTCACACTTTGAACAGGAACCTGGGAACACAAAGAACAAACAGAAATGTACTAACCTATTCCATTTACGTACAATACAAGCCACTGTCATAAATCAACATAGGGATTCGAAGGTTTCAAAATTCACACAGATTCTAACTTCATCAATACAACACTCACCTTAAATTTAAATGCGCAGACCTGTCACCATTGCTGCAGGAAGGTTTCTCTGATATAGTGACTCCTGCACAATACCAAGCCCACCAACTGATTGTAGCAAGGCATCTTCTATCAGAAATGATAGTTGTGTCTCTTGTACAGGCTGCACAAATTGAACTCCTGGATAATTTCTAGCCTGAAACAGTCCATGATGAATAGGTGCACCTGTCTCCTGCACAGGTTGCTCAAGGAGGACTCCAGCATCAAGTGGCATCATGGATCTTCTGCATGAGCTTGCAAAGCTGCAGCCACTAAAGCAAGCACAAGCTTGGAGCACTGACGTCAGTACTGTATCATCTATGATTGTACACTCGTACCCGGACCGTACCGGTGTCATAGGATAGAACCTCCGGGCGACAGTTTCTCCCCCGGAGCCTGCGGTCTTAGGACAATGCCTCCCCCCCCCGGTGGTTTCGTCCTAGGACAGAATCCCCGCCCCCAGGATATATCATCCGGGTACATGTACCCTGTCAAGGCTATAGTATAAGCGTATGTACGTGCGAGTGCATGAGAAATGTATAGACTGTTAGCAATCAGAATGCCTACTCAACAAGAGTATGAGGACATACTGCTGTACAAGACTGCTGCCAGCAATGCTGGCCAGAAGAAATACAGAGACGGGCTTTCCACTAATGACAAGAGAAGTATAAGAGACAAAGTTCAAAGATATGCTCTGCAGCAACAATGCTTATACCTGCCTGAGAAGGACAGCACTGGCATGCACAGAATGAGAAGAGTTGTGGTGAAGCAAGAGGAGAAAAGCAGGATACTAAACATGTGCCACGATGGACTGGATGGAATGCATTTTGGGAGAGACAAGACCTATGGAAAGGTATATTTATCATCATATCTTATAAAGTATAATTATATCTGTTTCATGCATGTAGGTTGCTCAGGATTTCTACTGGAAAGGCCTACATGCTGACGTCATACAGCTCTGCAAGCACTGCGACAAATGCCAACGAACGAATCACCAACTGCAGAAGCCCAGAGCAGAACTACATCCCATCCCTGTGACAAAGGTCTGGTACAGAGTTGGTATTGACTTAGTAGGACCTCTACCTGAAACAAGCTCTGGAAACAAGTACATTATCACGCTCTCAGACTATTTCTAAGTGGCCTGAGGCTGCCCCACTCCCATCAAAATCAGCAGAAGGTGTAGCAAAATTTCTGTTTGACACATTTTGCAGGCATGGGTGGCCAAAAGTGATTCAATCAGACCAAGGAAGAGAGTTATAATTTGTCAACGAAATCAACACCCGACTTTTTCAGTTGACTGACATACAGCACTGCGTATCAAGTGCTTACCACCCACAAACAAATGGCCTTGATGAACGCTTCAACCAGACTCTAGTGAACACTCTCAAGAAGGTAATCGATTCTAGTACTGATGACTGGGATCAGCATCTCTCTGCTGCTCTTTATGCCTATCGCATATCAAAACAGGTAAAATTTTAATTATTATATCATGCATGCTTTTATTTTTTGATTGTAGGCGTCATCAAAGTACACACCCTTTTTCTTAATGTTCAATCGCCACCCGCGGAAAGCTGTTACTTTTGATATGGATCAACGAGATGGTGCCGACGCTATAGAAGATAGAGGAGATGCTGACCAATTGAGTGGAGAGGAGACTGAAAATGAAGAAGACGGAGAAGACATGGATGGAATTCTCCGAAGGTTGATGGAAATTCGTGATCGCTGTCACCTCAATGCCAAGGAGAACATTGCTGCTGCACAGCAAAAACAGAAGCAGCAGTATGACAACAAGCATAACTCTTTGAAGGTATTATTTTATATAGCAAACTTTAGCTTACTTTTTGCCATTTTTGTCGTAGAGTTATCCAGTTGGCAGCAGTGTCATGCTAAAGAATATGGCCAATTCTCATCAAATGGGAGGGAAAATGGACTGCACCTGGAAAGGTCCATATAACGCTTTCCCCAAGTACTGAGCTCCAGATAGCACAAGTGTATAGCCCATTAATTCAATGCAATGGGCTCTGTGGTGGCTCTCCAGCAGCAAGAGGGTGCTAACAACTGCGGACTATTTAGCATTGCTGCTGCAATCACGCTGCTATGAACGATAATGTGGATTCTCTAGTGTTTGATGAGGCCAAAATGAGAGCACATCTCATTAAGTGCTTTGAGAAGGGCAAACTCTCACGGTTCCCTCGCACAAAGAAAGCGATGCCCAAAAGACCAACACCACAAACCATTGCCATTACAATATACTGCATGTGCAAGAGACCGGACTCTTTTGAGGATATGGTCATGTGTGACAAATTTAGTGAGTAGTATCACTATCGCTGTGCCAAAATTCGCAATGAACCAGTAGGTAATTGGTTTTGTTCTGGTTGTATCACTTTATGATTTGTGCACTTTTGGTTATATTTATTGTACTTCTTTCTCTTGCATTGTTGTATTTATTGAGTATTGAGATCTATAACATAATAGATACAGCATCTATTGCATCTAGTCTATGGCTGTTTACTTCGTAGCCTAGACTAGTCTTCTCAGATTACCTGTGGACTGACTTTCACCTGCACCGCAGAATGGGGGAGCTCTGGTCCTGGGGTAGGAGCTTTTGTCCTAGGACAGAAACTCCGGGGGGAGGAAATATCCTAAGGACGGAACCCCCCCTGGAGCTCCTGTCCTGGGGGAGGCCGTGTCCTGTGACACCGGAAATAGGCCCTAAGGAATGCGTAAGTTAATTTTTTTTTTTTTCATAGCTCTCCCATCTCGGGGCTAAGAAGAATTACATGTACAAAAGAATAATAATAATAACGAGGAACCATGCAGGCAAATAAGTCATGTGTAGTTAGTTCATGGGTGTGGTGGGACCAGGGACTCGCTTGTCACTAGGTCGATAGGGGGCTGTCTGGTGGCGTGCCCTTGGCTTGATCGGGCCCCCCTAATGCACATGATGGCTGATCTGAGGAGAGAGAAGGACAGCCTGCATCTGATCCATCCCATGGTGGTGCTGTAGGGCTGATCCCATTTTGTTGACAGGAGAGACGCCAATCTCTTGTAGGTGGAGGTAGCGGCACGTCCAAGGCCCCCAATACTTGACAGGATGAGGGGAGTGAAGGTCGAGTTTTCTACATCTCTGATTCGTTGGTCATAGGCTCTCTTCTTTATGTTTTCGTGTTTGCGGTAGGTTGTGGATAGTTGCGGTTGCCTGTTTGAGGGAGCGTACGGGTTGAACACCCTAACATCAAAAAATGCTCTCTCAAACCTGCTTCCCCAAAAACCATCTGCTGCCACGTCTAATCTGGCACCATCTTGTGTGTTGGCAGATGCACCTGACAGAATTTCGCCGGTGATGGGTTGTAGATGTGGTTCTATGGCGACATTGTGGCAAACTTCCGACATGAGGTTGGCCGTGAAGTCTCTGATCTCGTTATGCCTTATGGAGGGATAGCCACCTTTGGCACATGATAACGCGTGTTCCACTGAGAAGTTGGTGCCACAAGCGCATGTGATTGGGGTGCCATTGGGTTGCCACCCATATCTGAGTGCTAGTGCGTCTCTGAAGGCACCTTTGTGCAGTGCTAGGCCAAATTCTTCCACAGGTAGTACTGTTAAGTATAGATTTTAAGGAAGTACAATTGCAAGTGCTAATTATAAGTTCACAATTTGCCATAATCCTGTTCCACAGTTCAATGGGCCTTGGGAAAAAGGAGTTACTATGACCGATGTTCTGCATGATACTAGAGTCAGAGACAGATTGTTAACATGTATTGTATTGTATGTTAATTGTCTGGTGTGTCCTCATATAGTAACTTATATTAGGCCACTCCAAATGAGACTGTATAGTTTCCCGTCAGAGACTCCAGTAAATTATAAGCGGATGTGAGCAGTATTATCTTCATTACTATGAATATCATTATAAATTGTTACGTCATCAATGAATTTAATTAATTAGCCACAACAATTCAGCCAACCATGTGCTTAGAGGCAACAAAGAACAAGAAAAAAGTGATTTCAATACCGTATAGCGTGTAATTTTCGTGGGGCAAAATATTCGTGGTTTTCGTGGTTGGAAGTCTGACCACGAATATTTTACCCACGAATGAAGCGACCTTGCCTACCTTTACCTGCAGTGCAAGCTGCAACCACGCAAATATTACCCACGAAATGTCTCAATATTGCTGAACTACGAATATTTGGCCCGAACATTACCTGCTATACGGTATTTCATTGGATAATTAGAGAAATAATGTCCATAATGACTATTAATGGGGTAGCTAAAGCAGGAAATGACGGGAAACTACAGTCTCATTTGGAGTGGCCTTATACAGAATTTTGAATAAATGGTGCAGACTGGCCAATACCCTTCTCTGACCCAGCGTTGGTAGTTCTGCTTGTTTCAAAAGTTCCAAATAGCTGATGAGTAGTCCCACTGCTTTAGGCAAACCTTTAATTATTGCAAACTTTTGGACTTTTTCCAATATCCTTGATAATGCATTTCAAGTGCATGTGGGTTCCAAACAATTGAAGCATACTCTAGATTTGGTCTAATGAAAGATTTGTATAGTTTCAGCATAACAGTAGGGGAAGAATGAGTTGCGAAGTTTCTGTGTAGCAGTCCAACAAGTTTTCTCGATTTCTTACAAAGTGCCTTAGTGTGGGAATGCCAAGAAAGATCCGATGAAAATTGGATTCCTAGATACTTGAACGTCTCCACACGCTCCAGGGAAAAGCCATTGACTGTAAATGTGTCGAGGATATGGAAAAGGTCCAGCAGTTCATAATAAAGGTTTGCCAAAGCAGTGGAACTACTCGATAAGCTATTTCAGTATTTGAAACAAGCAGAACTACCAGCGCTGGGTCAGAGAAGGGCATTGGCCAGCCTGTACCACCTATTCAAAATTCTGTATAATATAAGTTACTAACGAGGACACACCTAAGAAGAGACACTTACCATACGATACAACAAAATCACTATTCCTGCAGATTATGGAACTCAGTATTCCATGTAGAACTATCAAGGTGAAAAGTAAAACCCCATGGATCAATAGAGAAATTATTAAAAGGATAACTAGGAGGAACACTTACTTTCACAGAGCTAAATCGTCTAACTGTCATAGGGATAAGGAGAAATACAGAGTTCAAAGAAATAGTGTGGTGGCAATGATTAGAAAAAGCAAGAACAAATTTTTCTCCCAATTGAATACCAAGGATAAAAAAGTATTCTGGAAGACTGTGAAAACCCTAAATGGGAGAACTTGTTCTATTCCTACCCTTGAAGAGAGTGGCATAACTATAGACCAAGCAACTTGCAAAGCTGAAGCTTTTAATAAATTCTTCCACTCTTGTTACAATCGTAACTGCCCTCCCTTACAGGCTAACAACTCCATGGAGCAATTTGGCAACATGATCCCTTCTGGGTGTCCTGAAGAGTTACTGTGCACTGAAGAGGAAGTATTTAAAGACCTTACCAAACTTGTAATTGGAAAATCTATGGGTTGTGATGGCGTAGCTGCTAAGATGCTAAAGAGCACTGCTGCAAGTATTAGTGCCCCACTCACGTCTCTTTTCAATTCCTCTATCTCGACTGGATGTTTTCCGGCAGCCTGGAAGATGGCTATAGAGTTGTTCCTGTACTGAAGGGAGGCAACCCCACTCATGTTAGTAACTATAGACCAATTTCGATACTTCCTACAATAAGCAAAATTTTAGAGAAACACGTTAAGTCTCTTTGTCAGGAACACCTGTGCGACCAGGCACCTATATCTCCAAGGCAGTGGGGCTTCATGTCATCACGCTCATCTATCTCAGCCCTAATACAGGTGATAGAAGACTGGAGTAGAGCCCTGGATCAAGGTCAAGAAGTATGCGTAGTTTTCTTTGATATCAAAAAGGCATTCGATACTGTCCTCCATGTCAATCTTCTGAAACATCTACAGTCACTTAATTTTAACAAATATTTACTAAACTGGGTGCATAGCTACTTACTGGAGAGGAAACAGTTTGTGGGTATTGATGGCAGTAACTCAGACAGCTTACATGTTCTCTCAGGTGTGCCCCAAGGTTCGGTTTTGGGTCCACTATTGTTCATTACGTACATAAACCAAGTCACAGATGTTATTTCTCAAGACAGTAAGCTAAATATGTTTGCTGATGACATGGCCTTATACAGAGTTATCACATCTACTAATGACTACGTGAATCTTCAAAAGGACATTTCTAAAGTCTCAAATTTTTTGAACACTAAATTATTAGAATTTAATCTTGGCAAGTGTAAGTTTATGTCCGTTTCTAAGAAAACATCGCGCTCATTGAAGGCTCCAACTCTACTTCTAAATGGTTATGTACTGCAGCAGGTTTCTAACTACAAGTATTTAGGAATTACCATATCGGCTGACTTGAGCTGGCACACTCACATCAATACGATTTGTAATAAAACAAGGAAGTTGATAGGTCTCCTACATCGCAGGTTCTCTGAGAATTCTTCTCCAACAACACTGTTAAAGTTGTATACATCGTTCGTGAGACCACATCTGGAATACGCATCCTCTGTATGGAACCCATTTCACAAGTGTGAAATAAACAATTTAGAAAAAGTCCAGAGATTTGCTATGAGAGTCTGTCTGAAGAAATGGAATTTGAAAAGTGAAGAATTACTCACCTTGACCAGGCTTCCTTCTCTGCAGCTGAGGCGCCTTGCTGCGGTGCTTTGCCACCTTTTCAAAATACTACACAATCTAACTGACTTCCCAAACAACCCAGCAACCAAGAGAAATATGACGTACAGTAGTAGAACTGTTAACTGTTTTACTCTGGTCCCCTACCAATGTAGAACATCCTTTTACAAATTCTCATTTTTTCCGCATGCAATCACAATATGGAATAGGCTGGTTAGCCACAAGGACTTTACTTTAGTAGACTGTACTAGTATAAGTTCATTTAAGTCTCATCTGTATTCACATCTAGTTGACATGTTGTAACTATTAAAACGTATGTTATAGGACTCACTTCACCCTAGCTTTGTAGCTATTTGTGTATCCTTGCAATTAATTGCTAAATCTTTCATAAAAAAAAAAAAAAAAAACACATGTTAATAAAATGTCTCTTGCTCCAGTTTTATGCAGAACCTCGGTCTATAATAACTCTTTCTTCCCAAAAACCATTGAACTCGGTCTATAATAACTCTTTCTTCCCAAAAGCCATTGAACTATGGTGTGGCAAATTGTGAACTTAGAGCTTGTACTTCCTTAGAATTATTTAAGGTAGCGCCAGCGATCCGATTACAGCCGATGTTTTTATTTTTTTATTTTTGTTTTTATATTTGAACAGCTAGCTAGCAGTAGCCATTTGTGAAATTGATCTCTTTGGACACACCCTTTAATTATTCCTGTGTATGTAATGCGCATGCGCGCTCATTCCCCATGTGTGATATCCAAGACCCAAGATCCAGATCCTCCTGGCAGAATCATCTTTATCTTGAGGGCCTGGTAAGCCACAAAACACTACCATATAACAATATAGATAATGCATGTACACAGGTCTTTTCTTCTTAGATATTATATACACTGAACTACAGATCCTGGAAGAATCAATTTTCTTCTTTCTTGACAGATATTTTCTGAGTCTTGTAGCTAACAAAAAGCTAGCGCTTTAGCGCAAGGCTAACTCATATGTTGAATAGAAAGTTTGTACGAACAGATGATGCTATGAAAGATTCTGAAGAGACTGCAACAGCCTTCAATGTGAGTCAAACTAGCCATAACTCGAGAAAGAAGCTTTAGTTTGCTAATCCACAAATCAAAATCCAAGAGAACGTGGCTAGAAGCCTATAGAAGCTGTTAGTTTTCGTCGCATTGCAACCGTTGAGCAGTTACTGCTGGAATACACACACACACAGACAGACACACGTACACAGACACACACACAGTCAGCTTTACCGTATCCCTCCTGCGGCTACGCCTCGAGGCATAATAATAGTAGTGTAACTACGTAATACTAAGTATACTGAAGGATCATTAAGTATAGACTTAAGGTCCGGTAAGCCACATAATACAACAATAGATGCATGTGTAAATAAGTCTTTTCTTCTCAGTGACTTTATATAGATAAGCTAACTTTCATTATAGATAACACTCTAATACTTTTGAGCGAAAGCAAAAACATGGCGAGAGGCATTAGCACAGCGCCAGCTTGAACACTAGTTATTACATATTTTATATATATATATATATATATATATTTTTTTTAGGGTGGTACTAACTTATTAGCTTTTGCTATTTCTTGTATCCTGGCATTGCCAAATTGTTAAATAAAATAAAAAATAAAAAATAATTATACTCACCACATGTTTGAGGATGGTCCTGTACTGATAAAACTGCTCCAGGATAAAGGAGGAGGTTGCCGGGGGAAGCCCAAACAGTGACCCAATAGTCCAGGTATAGTCATCCTCACTCGTCAGGTTCTCTCTGAGTGAGGAGGGGGGAAGGGAGATCAGTTATTCGGATGTGTTAATAGCGACAGTTTATTTACAGCAATTCAACAACAGTATACAATGAGATATATAATACATGACAATGTACCGTAGAAACTGAATTATTAGCGCTTACTCAACTATAAGCGTATCTTTATTTTAAGCACATGCTCAACTGCAGGCTTTTATACTCAAATTGAAGCGCTTTTCCAATTATGCGAAGGTTATTAGTGAAATTTTAGAATTGATTCAGCTAATTTTGTTTATCTATAATTATAATAGTTAGACACTGTTTTGGAGGTGTCTTATGGGATTTAGAAGCCCAAAGGCACTGATTTAGTATCCCGAGCGTAGCGAGGGTACTACAAGTGGCTGAGGACTTCTAAATCACAGGACACCTCCAAAACAGTGTCTAGATACGGTAGTGCGCATGCACAAACCTTACCCTCGAGGCTTGACTACAATACAATTACTGTACTTGACAACGGAATAGATCTACAGTAGAACCTCGATTATCTGGACACCTTGGTTCCAGAAGCAGGCCGGATAAGTGAATATGCCGAATAGATAAACCACGCCTTGATCCACCCACTTTATTGATAAACAGCAGTGCCACATGGTTGTCTGCGCATGCGCAGAAGATAAGCAGGCATGTATCCATGGTAACAGCTGCAACGCGTTTGAGGGACACGCCTATTTTCTGATCTGATAACAAGAAAACTGCCAAGCCGGATAATCGAGGTTCCGGATAATGGAGGGCCGGATAATCGAGGTTCTACTGTACTAGGTATACTAACTAAGTAAAGTGCAGTTATACTAAGTCTTATATAATTATAGTATACCTGCTCTGAGGCACTTTTCCCATGTACTTCCCATGTACTTCCCATGTAGATCTATCTACTATACTAGTGTCTAAGGCTACCGTAAGACCTCGATTTAAGGCGACCCTCCAAATATGCGACACCCAGGAGCTTCAGCAATTTTCTGACCTCTAAAAGTAGCGACAGCTGCGTTGACAATTATTTTTTAATGTCGCGTTCTAAATAGAGGTAAATGTAGCCACTCCCTAGCCTCGATTGTAGCCCACTGGAAAAATCAGTGTTTTTAAGCGGCCTGAAATCGAGGCAAGTAGACTCTGTAAAGTTACCTCCAATTAGATGCGACCCTCTAAATATGTGACACCAGGACTTCAATATAATTTTTCAACCTCCAAAAGATGCGACCTCTGGCTTCGTAATTATTAAAAAGTATCGCTTTAAATCGAGATCTTACGGTAGTTAAGATAGCCTCGAGTTAGCTTGTACAGTGCATGATAGCAGGAGTACATGAATATTCATGTACTCCTGATGATAGCTATAGCTGGTGATATCCATCTGTAAGGACTCTCTGGGCATGCTGTCACCTTGTCTGATCATGCTGAGAGAATGTGAGACATGGATGAGGTCCTTTTATTCCAAGTTCCTGGTCAATATGAATGTTTTTATAATATGAATTTAAATGATGTAAATGAACTGTAAAACATAATAGTATGATATAGATCCAGTTAGGGTTGCCTGCTTGCCTAGCCTTGAATCCACGCCGATTAAAATACGTATTTTTCTCATCACAGAGACATCCGGTTGCTGGGTGGGGCTCAAAATTACTGCATTATAGGCGCATTCTCGAATATAAGCGTATAGAGCTCTGCTATTGACCCTAAAAGCGCATGCGCTAATAATCCAGTTTCTACGGTACTGTTATCATTTACCAAAATCACTATAAACAAAGAAAGAACACTATACACATGCACTAGCCTCGATCCCAGGCCGAGTTTTCGCTTTTATAACGGTTAGGCGAACAACTGCAGTTGTTCGCCTAACCGTTATAAAAGCGAAAACTCGGCCTGGGATCGAGGCTACACATGCACATGCATATCTCTAAGGCTCAGGCAGCCTTTATCATATATAACCACAAGTGTGTGCATGGTCGGTGTCTCAAAAGGGCAAGCAGAACATGCATGCCATCAGCATCAGCTGGCTTAAAATTATGAGATTGAACAATGAAATGAATTGGGGTGTTTCAGAAAAGCAAGTATACTGGCTTTGCTGCTGAACCTTTTGTGGATTTTCAACAGCCCATAATGCACAATGCTCAATGAACTGGGCACTTACATTAATACCATAGCCACAATACATAAGCAGTACCTCGTTTCAATACATCAATCTCAACATCAATCTCAATACATCAATCTCAATACGAAAAAGACTTAGTACATCTCTAGGTGACATCAGGAGTGCATTAAGATGTTGATGTACTTAATATACTCCTGGTGACATTAACTAGCTATATAGTCTGGGCTCACACTTACAAGTACCTACCATCCAATGTGCATGCTCGTTACTAACATAGCTCACCTGGTACGAATGGTGTGTTGCTCCTGGAGAGGGAGGCAGTGAGATGGTCGTACAGTCCCTCCACAGGTGGACCCCCCAGGGACTGGACACCACCACCCCATCTTTAGAGGAACGACCTGGAGAAGGAAAATAGAACACATAACGGGTATCTATACCATGAGAAAATCTAGCTGAAAAGAAACACTATACACTATGCCAAGCTGATAATTATACTGAGCAATTAGGTAACAGTCTAACTTCCTGGCTGTGACTATGACAGCCTGCATGTGGTTGTTTGTGTACACTTTATAAGTGCATGTCTGTGACTTCTGTGTGCACATTGTGAAATTCCTTGGGGCGTACACAATTACAACACAAATTCCCTCACTCACCTGTCCAGTAGAGAGGTTCCCTCTGTTAGTGTGTGTGGACAGCTGACAAGACACACTGACAAATGAGAAGGCTGCACAGAGTAGCGGTAATGAATAAGAACTTTAACCCCTTTTGTACCAATGTGCCTAAGGCTCCAGGTTCACTAGTTATGAATACATACATGTACATGCAGTAGACTCTCGTTAATCCGGTCACCCTAGGACAGTGCAGTTTAGGTGCAATAGCGAGGTGGCCGCATTTCAGAAAGTAGTTGTGGCTAAATAGCTCAATTCTAATGACTAATTTTGCGGTTCTGTGTTGAAGACAATGAGTGTTCTCTATCATATCCGACCGTAAAATTTAAAAAATTAAATCTGGTTTGGGGCAGCCAGAGCTGACCAATATACGGAATAGCGAGGTGGCCGCATTTCAGGGCGAGTTTTGTGCAGTATTAATTGATAGCTATCAATTCGTGCTATATAATTCAGAGAACCGGATTACCGAGAGTCTACTGTACTAGAAACGTGACATTGTAGTGACCTAAGGGGTATACTTACAACTACTTTTGCAAATCTTAACGTCATTATGACGTTAGGGGAGAGGATCGAGATTTTGGGCTGTGATGTTAGTATTATAAATTTGGCAGATTTTGATGTTAAAGCTTGTGTAAAAATGTCACGAAATTTGCTGACTATGCATATAATATTACTGTATACCGTGTTGTGATAATAATGCGTTCTCAGGGTTCTCTACGTTCTCTTGTTCTCAGGTTCTCCGCGTTCTCATGGTTCTCCGTTCTCCTGTTCTCAGGATTCTCCACGTTCTTTTGTTCTCCGCGTTCTCATGGTTCTCCTTGTTCTCTTGTTCTCCTGTTCTCTGCATTCTCATGGTTATCTGAGAAAGCGGAGAACTATGAGAACAGGAGAACAAGAGAAGGAGGAGAACCATGAGAACAAGAGAACCGTGAGAACGTAGAGAACCAGAGAACCATGAAAACGCGGAGAACGAGAGAATGCAGAGAACAGGAGAACTCTGAAAACAAGAGAACGCGGAGAACCGAGAGAACGGGGATAACAGGAGAACAGGAGAGCGCAGAGAACTCTGAGAACCATGCAGGAGAATAGGAGAACGCAGAGAACCATGGTAATGCAGAGAACCCTGAGAATGTGGAGAACAGGAGAACGTGGAGAACAGGAAACGCAGAGAACAGAGAGAACAGGAAAACGCAGAGAATGCTGAGAACCAGGAGAATAGGAGAACGCAGAGAACCATGCATGGTAATGCGGAGAACCCTGAGAACGTGCAGAACAGGAAATGCAGAGAACAGAGAGAACAGGAAAACGCAGAGAACCCTGAGAACCAGGAGAACGTGGAGAACAGGAGAACGCAGAGAACCCTGAGAACCAGGAGAATAGGAGAACGCAGAGAACCATGAAAATGCAGAGAACGTGGAGAACAGGAGAACGCAGAGAATCATGAAAATGCGGAGAACGTAGAGAACCATCAGAACACGGAGAATAGAGAGAACAGGAGAACACAGAGAACCATGAAAATACGAAGAACCCTGAGAACGAGAGAACATGGAGAACCATGAGAACGAGGATAACAGGAGAACGCAGAGAACTCTGAGAACCAGGAGAATGGAGAGATGCAGAGAACGTGGAGAACCATGAGAACGTGGAGAACAGAGAGAACAAGAGAACGCAGAGAACAAGAGAACGCAGAGAACCATGAAAATGCGGAGAACGTGGAGAACCATGAGAACGCGGAGAACAGAGAGAACAAGAGAACGCAGAAAATGCGGAGAACGTGGAGAACCATGAGAACGCGGAGAACAGAGAGAACAAGAGAACGCAGAGAACCATGAAAATACGAAGAACCCTGAGAACGAGAGAACATGGAGAACCATGAGAACGGGGATAACAGGAGAACGCAGAGAACTCTGAGAACCAGGAGAACGGAGAGATGCAGAGAACGTGGAGAACCATGAGAACGTGGAGAACAGAGAGAACAAGAGAATGCAGAGAACCATGAAAATGCGGAGAACGTGGAGAACCATGAGAACACGGAGAACAGAGAGAACAAGAAAACGCAGAGAACCATGAAAATGCGGAGAACGTGGAGAACCATGAGAACGCGGAGAACAGAGAGAACAAGAGAACGCAGAGAACCATGAAAATACGGAGAACATGGAGAACCCTGAGAACGAGAAAATGTGGAGAACGCAGAGAACAGGAGAACATGGAGAATGCAGAGAACCATATAAGAATTAAGAGGAGAACAGGAGAACGCGCAACACAGTACACAGTACACAGTACACAGTAATAATTATTATATACATGCATAGTCAGCATAATTATTTTGTGACATTTACACAAAGTAATAACCTAAAGTTTTGTTGTCAAATAAAAGCTAAATGTACATGCGGCTTTGACTCGAGGCTGTACATTACACCAATTAAAGACAATGTGCATGAACCTAATAATGCAAAAATTATATATGTAAAGAAAGCTAAGAATTGTTGTATTTCTTAGTCCCTCGTACTTGTTACTCTTGATCTCCTCATGACCCAGAGAGACAGCCGATCATTATGGAGACAAAGATGAGCTCTATGATGAGCCAGTAAGCTGTGTTCCAACTGTACTTTCCCATCACATACGCCAGCCGCCATCCAGCCAACACACTCTACCAACTGCAGATGGAGAGACAAAACATGCATTAGTGACACATGGTCACCTTCCTTTCTCCCTCCTATACGACTACTGGACAGTACTGTATAATGAAAACTTGGATCAAAAGTAATTATAACCATTAAATTTTTCTCGTCTGTACAGAGTAGTCCCAGTTGTCTGACCCCACTGAGGTGCTGCCTTTGTTGCAAGTTTCTAAGCTGAAGGAGCCTATACATGTATAATTGGCTAAGATGCTCCCTATCATATTATACATATAGAGTCTACTGAGATCCGCTATACAGTGTGTGCGAGGCTCCTGGTCCTCCCGTGGTCGTGCTATCCCAGTATTTTGCTCCTTGTTTGCTCCTTACTAGATTAGTACCTTACATGCTTTATACATGTCCTAATTATATAAAGTAATTATTCACTTAATTACTCCACCCACTCATTTAATATCGCATGCATGCATACTGCGAAAACCTTCAACGATCATTCAGTGAAAGTTTACCCTCGAAATAAAATTAATTATTACACCTGCTATATAATATGGTATAAAACATTATTTTCGCCATGCGCAGACATGCATGCATGGTAACAATAATTGATTTTAAACACGTGGTAACAAAAGATGTGCAACTGTACAAAGTACAAAAATACAAATATACATAAAACAATACACACAGCAGTAGAGTCACTGTAGCTACACTTTTAAAGCTCAGAACAGGAACCTGGGAACATAAAGACAACAAATTAACAAACAGAAATGTACTAATTTACGTAAACAATACAATACAAGCCACTGTCACAAATCAACATAGGGATTCCTTACAAAGAAGGCTTTAAAATTCACTAACTTTATCAATACAACACTCACCTTAAATTTAAATGCGCAGACCTGCCACCATTGCTGCAGGAAGGTTCCTCTGATGTAGAGACTCCTGCGCAATACCAAGCCCACCAACTGATTGTAGCAAGGCATCTTCTATCAGAAATGCTTGTTGTGTCTCTTGTACAGGCTGCACAAATTGAACTCCTGGATAATTTCTAGCCTGAAACAGTCCATGATGAATAGGTACACCTGTTTCCTGCACAGGTTGCCCAAGGGGGGCTCCAGCTGCATCAAGTGGCGTCAAAAGATTCTGATCTCCTGCATGAGCTTGCAAAGCCGCATTCTGAGCTGCAGCCACTAAAGCAAGCACTAGGATAGCTACTAGCAGAAGTAGTAGCAGAGTTAGAGTTACTTCTAACATTAACAGTGAGGCTGGATACATTATTCTGTCTTCACAAAACTTCTCTTTAACACAAATAATGAAACATAGCTTAGTGTTCACTTGTTTTATACACTGCGTACATTGTACAGAGTATTGGCAGACTACTTTGCAGGGAAATTCACAACAAAGTTATTCTTGTATGGAGTATGTATACAAATGCAGATATGGAAGCAATTGTTCATATATATCTATGGATGACATGAATTTCATTGCCACACTTGTTGGCACTCCCACAAGTGTGGCAATGAAATTCATGCCCTTTAGAAACATGCAAGTACAGTTCTCGGTTATCCGAACACCTTTGTCCCCGGGCCCATTCGGGTAAGTGAAATATTCGGATAATCAAAAGCTGGCTTTTTGCCAGCCACGTGGGCAATTTCCTACTGCGCATGCTCAGATTGCACTATGCTCTAGCATTCGGATAATCGAGGATTCGGATAACCGGGATTCGGATAACCGAGGCTCAACTGTACAGCAGTTTTAAGCACCCATAAATGGTAAACCACAATGTAAACCCACAATGTAAACATGGACTACATGCAGGCTAGCCTTGAGTGGTTTCTTACCAAATAAAAATTGGCCAGTGTACTAACACAACGACTATAGATCTAGCTATACAGGGTTGCAGCAATAAGGCCTACTCCACAGATGTGATATGGAGAATGATGTACCAGAGCTGAGGTGTGTACTTGGTCTATCTCATATCACACAGAAAAAATAACTAGCAATTTGAAATGTGAACATAATTATTGACAGCAGTGACAGCAGTGGCGTAGGAAGAGAGTTATCACTTAGAGAGCATGGAAAAAGTTTAGAAGGGGAGCTGATACGCATGTGCACACATATTAAAGTGCCTGCAAGGGGGTCTTAGGGTAGTCCCCTAAAAAAATTGCATGCTCTGGTATTGATTGGTGTATTTGGTACAATTAAAAGCTTGATCTTTGATTCAATTGAGCTTGGGTAAAAAGCAAGCATGCAGTGTTAGGGGCCTGGTTCCTACTTTTAGTACACCATTGGACTGGACAGTACTGCAGATGGTCTCCCATTTGAGTAACCACAATTTACTACAATAGTACATTGTGGTTTTATGCTTGTGTTCATGTGTTGCAAAGGTGCTTAAAACTGCTGTACAGTAGAACCTCGATTATCCGGACACCTTGGTTCCAGAAGCAGGCCGGATAAGTGAATATGCCGGATAATCAAATAGATAAACCACGCCTTGATCCACCCACTTTATTGATAAACAGCAGTGCCACATGGTTGTCTGCGCATGCGCAGAAGATAAGCAGGCATGTCTCCATGGTAACAGCTGCAACGCGCATGCGCGTTTGAGGGACACGCCCATTTTCTGATCTGATAACAAGAAAGCTGCCAAGCCGGATAATCGAGGTTCCGGATAATGGAGGGCCGGATAATCGAGGTTCTACTGTAGCTAGATCTATGACTATATAGTCGACGCATGAATGCACTCCTGTCGACGTTTTTATCCACTCGTAGCCCCCCCTATTATTTTATGTTTGATTTACAGACCGTCTATGTAGACGTGCGCTGTTTCATTAATTGCCACATTATTATTGATGATATAATTATAAAAGATCACTTTCAGTCAATGCAAACAACAGCAAAAATTGGATAAAAAAGACATGAAATGGAGGTAAACAACAACGTTACAGGGCTTGCTAGCTAGTCTCAGAGTCTTTATTGTTAATGGGAGGAGTTAACGACTGTTCAACCTGTGCTAGAATTGATGAGTCAGCATTACCAGTGGGTGGGGCATCGATGAGAGGAAAATCTGTGAGGTCAAAGTTCAGCTTGTCGTTTGATTGGAGGGTGTGACCACACTGAGGACATGACTTGAGATCAGATAGCTGTGTGTGTGTGTGGTGTGTGGGGGGGGGGTATAAGCCTAAACATGAAAGGTTGAGTGGGTACATACATGTGTCATGCACATTGCACATCTACAATTTAGTGGGGCATGTTCATGACTGTATTTACTGCTACATGTATAACCCGAGGCGCCGCGGGTCATAGTAGTCGGTCAGTCTGTCTGTCGTTCTAAGTCTGCTTATCTGGATGCGATAGCACCAGTGTGGATTATAACGGTCGGCATTCGGCTATTTACCGACCCAAGAACCTGAATAACCGGTCAGTTTAGCTCTGGGCTGCCACAATGACCTGCCAGTACTCGAGATGTACTTGCGCATGCGCCCTATGCATGCTGATTCAGCAAGCTAATTAGCTGCTATTGTATGCTGATTCAGCAAGCTAAATAGCCACGTGCAAAATTAAATGATTGCAAAGTAGCTAGCTATGCCCTCTAACCGTCACTCTTCTCAGCATTTAGCTGTCGAACAGCCTAAGAAACAAGTTTATATAGGAAGAGGCAAGTCCATTGAACTGGAAAAAGATTACCAAACACTATCATGACTGTGTTGTGAATCTGAGCAAAAGAAGCACATCTACAACCAGTCCTGGTGAAGATGAGACAACCATTTCACTGGCTGAATACTTATAGGATGGTTCAATGACTAAGCTTTCACTTGTGCATATTAATAATTAGACTGTCATATATCATAATTATTATTATTTTATTAGAATGAACGTCAATGAGCTTATGCATGGTAGATCATGTCTCAGGGCATCAGACCCCATTAGTCAGGCCTTGCGACAGTCATGGCAGAACAAGAAACTACAATGACAGAGCATTTTGGTCATGGTCTGACATAAGTCAGTTTCTGTCAGATTTCTTATAATCTACACTGTAGCACTGTGTTTGTACCATGGATAGCTTCAAGGCAAACAAGGTAGTAATTTTAAATTTGGCAGATTTTGATGAATAAAAGTTGAACCTACACGTTGGCCTAGATGTACACGCAGCTTTGACTCGAGTAGACTATGGAAACTAAACCTCAAATTAACGGCGAGGGTGGCGAGGGTTTGCACTTCAGTGCTCTAGTTATTAAGTTGATATAGTCACCCAAGAGACACGGCATATACATGAAAGCTCACCTTCTGCTCCAGCTTCATGATGACATTCCTAGCGGCCGTGAGCTCTTTCAACACAAACTCCTCTCTGCGCAGGGTCTTAGTCAGCTCTAGACTCTTGCCTTCTAGTTCATGAGCCGTCTCAGCACACTGCAGCTTCACTCGAGCCAGTTCATACGTGAGGTCTCCACTAAGTGATTTACTCTTCTTGCGTCTATGTGCTTTCTTGTTAGGTGTAGGGCTGGGAGCCGGTGACTGCCTCCCTACTTCTGTAGTTTCAGGTGACATGACATCATTGCGGTCTCCGTCTTTACTACCCGTTTTGTACTTGTGTTTAGAATCATGGTCTGTCTTTTGAGAAAACTTATTGGTCAGTCTTCTCTTTAACTTTGACTTCTTTCCTTTGGTACTGACAGCCTCCATTATAATGTCTGGTTCCTGAGGGGAGATTCTTAAGGGGGTTTCCCCAGCCGAGGGGTTTTGTGATTGCGGAGGTGAGAGTGTACGATCAGGATTCCCAGAGACTGCAGGGCTAGTGCCAGGGGTTCCCACTCCAAGCTGACGCAAGACTTGCTACAGAGGGATGAAACACTATGATAACACAGAACAAGTTTTTGTGACTAATTTAAAAATAAACAGCTGTACACGTGTCATTACCTCGGCTTCTTCTCTGCACACATGCATATGCATTGGGATCTCAGACTGTAGGGTATCACCCTCCTCCTCTCTCACACACTCTCCCGCCCCCTCCACATCCTCCACATGTTTCACATCATTGTTCATAGTCGTGTCTACATTCGATGGCTTATCAGTGTTACTTTTCTCGAGAATGGCCAGTTTTCTTTCGGCAACAGATAGTTTCTTTTTGAGGATGAACATTTCCTCAGCGTCCTGTGCTAGTGCCACCTGCCCATTGATCAGTCTGTCAGCCAGCGAGGCACACTCCTGTGACAGGTACATGTTGATACAGAAAAGCATAATAATAAAGCATCTTACATTTAATATTATAACTGTACTACTCAATGAATCAAAGTATTGTACCTTCTCCAGAGCAGAGATCCTCTGTGCCATGTTGGTGTTCTCAGTCTGCAGTCTCTGTGTGTGGGAGGAGTGACTACTCAAACCAAACACAAACCAAATACCATAATAATTTTTGTGGGGTAAAAATTCGTTATTTTCATAGTCAAGCTGACCTCCACGAAATTTTAACGTAGGCGTGGCTTACCGTAACGTATGAATGCAGTGCAGGCAACGAGACTTAACGAAATTTATACTGATGAAAATCACTGGTTATCAAAATTTTTACCCCACGAAGATTAACTGCTATACGGTATGACATTGAGTCAGTGCTCTATCTAGTGAGGGGGGTCCGGGGTCTTCCCTTGGGAAAAACGTTGATGGTAGACCCTTTCTAGTTTTAAATTAAGAATTTACAGACTAGTGGAGGGGGGGAAGCTGAAGAAGCTCCCTCCCCCCCACTGGATAGAACCCTGATTGTATAGTTGCTCCTACGTGTATGTACACTGTACGTATGCACTGAGGAGAACATAGGTTAACTCACAGAGATCTCTTTGCCATCGTGAGCCTCCTTCTCTTTACGAGACGAATATTCCTTCTCCAGTCTGGACAGGGTGGAATGAGAGAGACAACAAATTAGTAACAAAGTTTAGGGATAAGAGTGTCTCATAATTCATGCTTCTGCCAACAAGATCTGGTAAGCTACAACAATGTATAGTGAGAAGCAAGGAGCTACGTACATGTATGTGTATGGAATATAAATTCACTCACTTCCTCATTTTCTTACTGCTGAATCTGATCTTGAGTGCCCTCTGAATGAGTGCGTCCGGGTCAACCTCGTGCTCTGACTTCATCCCCTTCTGGAAGTACTGCAACCACAGAAAAGCAGAAACCATTTAAAAGGCAAGGAGTAAATTTTAGAGACCAACATTTTTTGGTGGAGAGACCGTCAGACGTACATTACATGTATATGTACATGTGCACAATATGCTCTGAGTTTAATGACACATTGTACACTGCATATAGGTATATAGATTCCCACGTAAAACCAGTTGAAACAAGCTCCTATGCAACCACAAACTGAGAGCATCCTATGGCAGGCACACCTTAAGAATGTCCTCCATATCTCCCTTCAGCAGTCTGTCCTTGTTGTGCTCCATGAGTGCCAGCCCCACTCTAAAGATGATCTCCCTGCCCTCCAATAGGAAGATGTCCACTATCCTGAACACTACGTTGAGCGAGAGCACAGAAGCAAACATTGTCAGGAACCATGGTGACGCATACATCGAAGTTTGAAAGCCCTGTAACCAATAGGGAATTGTACTATTAGCATAATACTATTAGCTAGACTACGTACGTTAATACATAACTGTACACATACATGTAATTATTACGTCCCTATAATGTATGTAATAATTATTATATCAAAATGTCAACTCACCACAGCCTTAAAATGAATGTAGAGGTCTGGGAACAGCTCCTGCAATAATGTAAAATATACAGTAACAAAGAGACATGTCAACAGTAGATGTACATGAATGGTTATACATGCATGCAACACGATAGGCATAAGAAGTGTGTGGCACTTTCCCCACTACTTCTGTATTGTTAGTTAAGCACACGTGCCTCTAAGAACTTCTCTAGTATGTAGAAGCAGAGACCGAGGTCTGTCATGCTGGGTTTAAACAGCTCCCTCAGTCGGTAGTCTCTCATGAGTTTCACGAACACACAGAATGCCTCCTCCTCGGGCATCTGTAGAGGGAGGGAGGGAGGGAGGAATGAGCATTACTGGGTATCACTGTGCATGTACATGTACAACAGGTCGTTCTACAATTATTATGAAAAACAGCCAACTGCGATATAAAGGCAGGTCCCAAATGAACAGTTTGCATGTGTACGCAACAACACCTCAAAAAAGGAAACTCTGTATAACAGCCTAAAGGTTTCCCCAAAAGTATGATCTGATAAAAGGGGTTCCACTATACATTGTTTTTCATAAATTGTACACTGTACCCCCTTCACATCAATGTGTTGTATCTCACAACTGCACAATCAAGTACGTGTACATGTATGCACACGCATACAGTGAAGCAGTACACCAGCCACACTGTACCTTCATGAGCAGCAGTCCTGTGATGAAGGGGCTGCCCTGACAGTAGCCCACCTCCCTGTCGTAGATGGAGTAGGCCTTGAGTATGTTGAGCAGACCTTCTTGACCGAGGCCATTGCTCTCCTTGAAGAAAGAATGCTCTGGGAACGTTCGGTTGAGGTCACGTTGGATGGCACGCACAAACGGGGACTCCTCCTACAGGGAAGTAGGCATAACTAGAGTATGTACATGCACTGCACACAAAATAAGTTTTATTATGTAGCAAGGCCACGAACAATTGACTTTTCACAGCATTACACGCTTGTTGTTTAGGCTGAAACACGCACTACATGTAGTTAGCTGACAGTGCAGCATACACTACAGCCAATTGTATTTTTACAAACTTTCTAACCCCCCCCACATACACTTACAGTGATGAGTGCAGGGTACTGTTCCTTGAGGGCATTGTCCTGGGACCCTGACAACAGTTGCCAGGCCATTCCTCTCAGCTGGTCTGGTATTCCCTGACGAGCCAGTTGCTTGATCACCTGCGCCTTCTTCTTCAAACTGTCCTCAACGTTACGCAATAGTTCGCTCCACTTGAACCACAGCTCCTCCTCAGCCGTCTTCTCGGGAGCCTCCTGAACGAGTGGGGTGAAGGTGGATGAGTGGGTGGCATAAGAAAGCACATTTAGTATAGTGTATATAAAGATACATGTGAAGTAACTGCAAGTGGTATTGGCCAGGAAGCATGTACTGTACATAGCTGTTCTCGAGTAGACATGAAAGGTCGTAACACAGTATCTAAACAGAATTCAGAGTACAGCATTAAACTTTGTACTGCAAGCTCAGGGTATGTACAGCTACTTCTATGTCAACATGTATGTACATTGAGAGTGGGGAAGCGGGAGGAGTGTGGGAGAGAATGGGGAAGCATGGGGGGGGGGGATACTTGTAAGTCATGTATGTACATGTAGTAGTAGCCATACTGTACACACACACAGGCACAAACACTCGGCCACTTAAACTATTACCTCTTCCCGTGTTTTGATATTAGGCTCCTCCTTGACGACGCCCCCTCCTTCTATAATGGTCAGTGTTCTCTTCCGACTACCCCCCACAATCGTTGACAACGAGATCCTCTTACTTCCCGTAGCAGACTCTGTTTCGCTACGGTGACGATGGAATGAGACGGGGGCACGCTCGTCAACGTGTTGTTCACTGTTCTCTTCAGTATCGTCCTGAAGTATCAGGGTAACATCACTAGTGCTAGTTATCGTGGAGGCTTTTCTTATATCTGAGCAAGAGGGTAGACGTATTGTATGAAACAGCTACAATGATAATGTTGCTACATGTATGTGCCCTGGGGCTTATATGGATCGAATCATTAGCAACATCATTATGTGCTATGATAATTTGTACAACAATTAAAACAAGTACAGGATAAAGCATAACAGATATACCATGTACTTGTACACAACAGATAATACTTGTACAAGTTAGAGCACAACACTCACACAATCACTCAAGAGCATTAAACACTCACCTCTAGAAAAATTTACAGTTGTTGTGAGGTCCATACGATCCTCCTCATGATCAGGGGGTGTATACATTTCTCGATAGTTAGACAGTCCAATCTCTTGGCTGATATCCTCCCCCCCACCCTCCAACACGTCACAATAGTCTATCCGAGTGTCCAACCCATCGTCCAGTAGTATACTAACAGATGGCCCAAGACCTTCCTCTTCTGACTCTGTGTCTTGAGACTCAAAGGCTGCCAGGTGGTGTGGTTTCAGGCGTACCTCCGTGGGAGAATGGAGGAGGGAGGAGTCTGGGGGGCGTGTCACAGGGGAGAGGGTAGCCCGATGGTCATGTGATGGAAACACATTACGTAGTGAGCTAAGGGAGTCTGCACTGTGTAGAGAGGTGGAGTCACTGGTGCTGCCTGTACGACAGTTGTGTGTGAGAAATCTGCGGTCCTCCTCAAGGAGCCTGTGTGTGTGTGTGTGTGTGTGTGTGTGTGTGTGTGTGTGTGTGTGTGTGTGTGTGTGCGTGTGTGTGTGGTGGGGTTATAAGGAAGGATATCGTGGTCTAAGGTGCTTGGAAAATGAAAATGAATGATTTACTAACATAATTAGCGAGGGCTCTTACCACTATAATTGTGTACTATATGGCATCCATGAAAGGTCCTACAGTGTACATGACTACCAATGCAATTGTCCTACTGTTTTGAAGACAAATCAACCACAATTTTCAGATTCAACTCAGGGAATACACACAACAAAACAAATGCAGAGCTACTGTATGTGTCTCCCAATGAATAGCTTCCATTATCACACTAGCAATGAAAACGCCATAAGATCATCCCTACCTGTTCTGTTCCAAAAGTTTCTGTAGTAGCAGGTTTTCAGATGGTTTTTCCTCCTTCTGCTCGGTTCCATTCTGAGACTCGGATGGAACTGAGATGACACCCGCCATTTCCTGTGGATATAAACATCCTAACGAGCACAAATTGATTTTACATGCACATGTAATCAGCACCAAACAAGCTAATGGTTACTCCCAAGGTAGCCTCGATTCCAGGCCGCTCTCAGTTGAGAAAGACGGCCTGGAATACACTGTCTGCGCATGCGTCAGTTGCCCCAAGATTCTTGGGGATCGAGATATCTTAGTAAATTAGTTAGTATATTGTATATTGTACAATGATGTCATTGCACAAATCACAGCAGTTTTAATAAAATAACACAGCTACTTACAACATTTACGACCTAGACTAGTGACTAGTTTTGTTGTGATGGCTTCTACTTCTGTTCTGCTCTTGCTCAAGCTCTCTCCAGTGTTGAAAAGTCAGATTTTGTCTTCTTTTGTACTGTGGTAGAGTGGTAGGCGTTTTTCTGTCAGTACCGACCGGCTCTGGCAAATCTACTTGCTTCCAGACACTTGTTTGATGCCATCTCAGTAAGATCAGTGCTCCTCGTATGAGCCTAGAGTTGTGATGGCGATTTCTCTCTCTTGACACTATTAAATAGTTTAATCAACCACGTGGGTGACCATAGTACAAAAGGTTAATTGATAAATTACAAAGAGTTTTACTAACAAATTTACTATTGAATCCACCCACGCGCAAACAGTGGTTACCAGGCCCTCTAGTGAGAGGGGCTGGGATCGAGGCTACTCCCAAGGTAAAATGTTATCTTGTCTGCTATTAATAATAGTGACCTATGTATAAATGTACATGTAGAACAGAAACTACTTGTATAGTAAGCTGACCCCTGCAGAGTACACAGTACACGTAAACAGTGGTGGTTGCTAGTGACATCGGTTGAGTAATTAAGCAGCTGGTGTACTATAATATGTACTGACAAACTTGGTATGTTTCTCGAAATGAATATCATTCACATGTACAACCAGAATTTTCCATTACTGTTCAGGCTAAACATAACATGAAGTAGTATTATTGTTATTATACAAGCTTTCATTAATCCTTAGACAACATACTAGCACTTAAAATCAGACCATTCTATTCAATGTGTCTCCAACAGGCAAACTACCTACATGTATACACTACGCACGCATTGCACCACACTGCATAAACTTACTATACACATACAAACCAAGGCCCATGATTGACTTAGAATTTCTAGTGATAATTATATTTGATTTGAATTTTAACACACCATCTTAAAGTATCACTAGAGTTAATGTGGCTGTCTAGAGAGCAGTACAAGAAAACTAGACTGTTCGTAATTTGAAGGGTGAGCTACTGTGAAAACAAACACTTCATTGTTCAGGAGGTGACTACACAGTCAATACACACGGTACATTCATTTGTGGGAAGCAGACTCCGTAATTACCACTACATGTATACAAACCCACACATCGTTACTGTAGTCATTACAAGTTGTTACAGACTTGCTACAGACGTACACACGATAGAGACACCTGTGGCCCTGTAAGTCAACTGTGGGATTTCACAGGCTATCCCTAGCAACAGTTTATACAATACTGTGGGCAGGTTGCATTGACACAGATGGTAACTGTTACTATGGAGCCTCAACCAAAATTAATTATGAGTACTGTACTGTATGAGTAACTTCAGTATAACTTATAAGTATGAGTACTTAGCATACGAAGATTTATGAAGGGAGATTTTATGGTTGATTCTTATAGACTACAAAAACTGACTACAAAAAATTGGTCATAAATCTCTAGCAAACCCGAAGTAGACTGTACCTGCATAAAGGTAGCCTAGCTGGATCTCTCTGCCGTTGATACTAGCCTCGCCTTTTCTATAGTCGAGTCTGCTGCAATCTCTTTTCATTCAGAAAGCACTAGCACTAACAACACAACACCGCCTCTCTCCACTTGACTGCACTCCGTTTTTTGTTGTTTATAATACAGTGCTGAACAGGTTAAAGCACACAACGTCACAATTGAGAATAAAACATACCCCGAGAACAATTGTTCGGGGGTATCACAAAAACCTGTTGGCTAAACATTGTGTAAGATACACAAACAGAAAGTTTCAACACATTATACACTATACAAGTGTGGAGTCATCTTCATCATCTATAATACTGCTATACATGTCTCTACCAATAGTCACATGTTCGTTCTTTGACCTGTTGACCCGATGTTCTGGCGACTGCGTTAGCTGTCCGGTTGCCATAGAGGTTCTTGACTCACTACTCCCTTTAGCACCAATCAACTCTTCACACACAGGAATGGTGGACATGTCCACAACTGGCACAATACGTTCGTCTATCGCTGTTGTGGCATTTTCAATTTGAAAAGGTTTCTTTTTCATTTCTCTTCTTTTCTTGCCTCTCTCTTCGTCAGTTCCCCTCTTTATGACGTGGTTGACAGTCTTGCCAGCTCTAGCTATCTCATGTGAGAGCTGCTGCACCTCGTACACATAGCCTTGTGTCTGTGGGCAAGGAGAACCTTTGATTACTCGTAATGCAAGAGCAGCAAGCTCGTTGCAGCTGTACGCTACTTGTTTGTTACTGGATGAGAGGTCCTCTAGACTGGTGCTGGTCGTGTCAGTCTGTAGGAAGGGTGTGATGTGTGTAGTGATTGTCTCCACAGATTTCTCGACTTGTCGGATATGGGATAATAGCTCCACTACTGAGGGGAGGGGCGGGGTGAGTGGGAGGGTGCCAACACTGGGAGCAGATATACTCCAGATGTCTCCCTGCACATATAATTACATATACTATATGCACGCAGGATAACTGTAGAGTATCAAAATGGACGGGACCCAAGTCAGCTAAGAATGAGGGCATCGATCATCATTGAGAATTTTCTTGATAAATAAACTGAATTATTATACATGTATAATTCTCTTTTGTCGTGAAAGGATGAAATAACAGTAGTGTTACCTGTAACTCTGCCAGCCTCTGTAGGAAGGCCTCGACTCCAGTCACTGTCTTGGCCACCCCCGACACCAGATCACTCTGTGTAAATTGATACTCTTCATAACAGTGGTGTTAGAAAGTTACCCATCATTAAACTCACTAACACATAATGTAGAATAATGAATGGGTTTTTGATAGCTAGATATTTTAAGGGAGACAGATTTCAGATTCTAACGACCCTCTACCTATCACACTATTGTATGCTGCAACACAACCTTTCTACTTTTATTTACCTGATCTGTGTATGGGGAGAGAGACTGGACACACTCCCCCACCCTCCCCCGGGCGTGCTCAAACACTGCACTGCACCAGTCACAATAGCCCTGGTAGAACAACATGGCTGACTTCTGGTACGGCTGGAAAAAACCAGAGGAACACAGAATGTGAGGCTTGGACAGCCGCTTACAATATAGGGGAATGCCACATGAATTATTTACACTGTGCATGTACGTACAAGTTCATTTCATTTCCTAATGAATTAACAACATGCATACAATTTTACGTGTAAAAGTGTACAGTACACAAACTTGAACACATACATGACTGTACAAGAATAGTTAATTTTCAACACTATAACGTACTGTACCGTAGTGGTAGTACCTGCAGTGTGATGAAGTCATCCCCCCCGTCAGGTTCACCCACTACCACATGGCCAGAAGACGGCGTGACAGGCACTCGGCTCACAAATGTCTTGTCCAGTACTTGTCTGGCCAGAGAGAGGGAACCAGTTTGCTGAGTCAGCGAATCCAGGCTCTCCCTCAGACTAGCACACGCCTCTCTAACGGCGTTTTCACTCTCCTTTTCAGTAGCCTGCATAAAAATTAATGCGGTATCAAATTGCATACATGGACAAGTATAAGGCGAACACTAGCATGAGATGTGAGAGAAGCATTACCTGTAATAGTCGACTGCAATAGAGAGCAGTTTGTTGTGAGATGGTCTCCAGGAAGTTATCAGCTCTCTCTGTCACCAGACCACCTCCGTCCACCCAGGTTGGGAGCAGTCTGGTCACCAGGGAATGCCAGGCTAACAGCTCTCGCTGGAGAGTCTGTCCCTCGGCCAACAGGAGCTCCAGTGATGTGTAGAGTGAGAGGACAGCCTCGGTCACTGAGGGGGTGGACCACAGTGGAGCTGTGTGTGTGTGTGTGTGTGTGTGTGTGTGTGTGTGTAAGAGATACACATTAGTGAATCCGAAACATAATCAATAAATTTGTTTATGAGATAGTTATAATACAAAACTCGGAATGATGTATACAACTCACCATCGATGCTGTCCATGTTCTGACAGTAAGCCTCCTCAATAGCTTCACAAGCCTCCCTGATATCCAGTACTCTCGATAACACCCTCTGGAACACTGACCCAGACTCAGCAGGGCTAATCCCTAGTAGGCCACTAATTCTCTGGTGACAAAGTGCAGGTAGTGAGAGGTGGGGGGTGATATGAGAGACAGGGGGTAGCATGGGACTTCCCCCTCTAGAGCTGACGTTAAGGAGGTCCAGGAGGGAGCGTGGGGGGAGGGCAGAGCCGGGGAGGGTGATGGAGTGGGTGGAGCTGCTAGACATCAAAAGGTGGCGAATTGACGATGACCTATAGGGACGGTGCATGGTGCATTAAGAATAGTATACTGGATGAGACGAATGATTACCCGTGTAGGTATTTCAGAATATTTTGCACCAAATTGTAAGGAATATTTTGTACCTTAACAGAAGGCAATATCTTCGAAAATCAAAAAAATATCATCCCAGGTGGGACTCGAACCCACAACCTTTGAAGTCCAATGCGCTAATCCATTGCGCCACTGGGACACTTACTTTTACAACTAAATCCTGTACAGTAGACTCACACTCGCTAATCCGGCACTCTAAAGTACATGTATGCATGGTCACCTCGATATACCGGTCGTTTTTCATTTGGCACAGATTGCTAAACAAAACTTGTCATGAAATGCGGCCCACTCGTTATAATGATACTGGTCAGTTCTGGCTGCACCAAACTAGGTATTTTTATTACGGCCGGATATTACATTTTGGATGTGGTTTGGCAGATTACACTTAAATAGAGAGCTAATGTTGAGACAAAACCACAAAAATTAGTCATTAGATTCGAGGTAGGGTCACTTTTTAGCCACGGCTATTTTCTATAATACACAAGTAAAGATCAACCAGCTAAACAGCACATGCATATGAATTTTGGGGGGTAAGTAACAGCAATCCCATATTACCGCATGATTATCAATCCCCATAACATACCTCATTGGTGAGGGTTGCGGTGTGATCAATGACTCCTTGACCCAGGAATCTGAGGGGTCAGAGAAGGGATCAGGTTCCTCACAAGACGAACCCACACTCTCTCCTTCCAGTGAGGTACTCGACCCAATACCAGACGTTGACATGTTTGTGTACATGTCCCTCATCACTTCTAGTCTCCCTTCAAACTTCTCCAGAGTCCAGAATGTGACAATTCCCTGCTGTGTGTTGTTAACTCGCACCTGGACCTCCAGACCATCAGAGTCATCAGTGAGCTCTTCACGACTAAAAGTCTGAGGAGAAGGGGTTAGGAATTCACACACGTAATAAATTAATCCGCATGTTAGAGCTCCCCAGGGATGTGAGCAAACATTTTCAATTCTTAATTCAACAATACAAATGTACTTTTTAAAGAGACTATAAAATGTGGTAAACCAGGCCTAAGAGGTAGTTAGGGGGTGTTAGTATCGACCACCACTGACCAGTGGGGGGGGGGGGGGACATACATGTACATGTATCCCTGCAACTCAAGTTCCAAGCAATCAAGTAAACACTTCAGTTCAGGAGAAACACTCATACATGTCAGTATACATGCCTGATACATGTACAGTGTAGCTTGTGTATCATGCTCATTGCAGTAATTAACGTATACAGTTTGTATATCCTTACCAGTGGCCTGTTGAGACTCTTGCTGATGGCTGAGGCCTCCTGCAGCATCATGGCTAGTCGCACCATCTCAGAGCCCTTCCTAGAAGGCTCCATGGACACTGTAGACACCGTGGGCTCTCGACAACTAACGTTCAACCTCACGGACTAGATATAATGGAGCACAATATTATTATGTGAAGTGTGTACGTACACTGTATACTTTCCTAACGATAAAAAATGGTATGCATGTGGGATAGTGTAGTGTTAGCTATCTGCTATACATACATGTACATGTTCACATACTGTACAGCTTACAGCTCAGATATGTGATGTGGTAAGCAGAAATAGATAAAACGAACTAACAGCATGTACATGCACATGTAATTATGGCCCTGAGAAATGTCCACTATTATGTAATTGCAAACACATAACCACTGCTATTGTACCGAGCAGACACCAATGCCTCACCTTGTTCTTGTTAAGTTGCTGTATGTCCGCTAACAACTTGTTCTTCTCCTGCTCAAGATCACTCATGAGTCGAGTCTTCTCCTCCTTAATCTCTTCATACTCTCTCTCAGCCTTGATCTTCTCCAGGTGGAGGAGGTGTTTTTGTGTCACTGTCTCCTCCTCGAGAGCCTTGTTCCTCTCCTGTAGCTCCTCCATGGCAGCACGGACCTCCTCACTGGACTTAATGTGGTGGCTGGCCTCCATCGTCTGCTCAACCTGAGGAGGGGGGAGAATATGTAATATGTATGATCTCACTGTACCATCATGTGCTGGTACACTACAATGAAACCTGGCTATTATAGTTTTACCCTTTCTAATACAGCCATGTTCACTTGTACAATGCACACTTGTCAGAAACACGTACCAAATACACAATCTATTGCACACTCCGTATGTAATAAGATGCCTTTTACACTGATATTGCTTATTGCTCACCACCGTCCCCACCCACCCCACACACACACACACAACACACACCATATCTCTAGTAAGATTTGCCAGCTTCTCCTCGTACTCCACTCTCTGATAGTCCATGTCCTTCTGTGCTGCATCCCTGAGTGACTGTAGCTCACCCATCAATGCTTCTCTCTCCTTTAGTCGACGTTCCTCCAACTCAGCTTCCAGTCTACAGGGGAGAATAACATGTACATGTACATTCTAACAATAAAACACAAAGGAAACTTTGAGTGACTTAAAGACGCAATCACATTGGTGTACTATAAATTATTTAATCCTGACCTTGCCGTTTGTTCCCTGATGAGCTCATTCTTGGCGTATTCAAATGTTCCCTGTCCCTTCTTCAGATGCATTCCTTGCTCCACCTCCAAAGGGTTGTTGAATCGGAAGTAGTACTCCCCACCAAGCACTATACGATCACCCTGCACAAAGTGTCATGAGCTAAAAATACGGCACTAGTTAGTGAACACGTACATTGTATGTATGGGGAATGCTGGTCTTACACAACTGCACATGCATACACGCTAGGCTCAACTCCTACAGTATCGCAAAAAAGTGTGCTAACATATAATTACGCTATGTAAAAATGATGCTTTTACAGCCTACACTGTAGTTACCGGTAGACTGATAGTCTGTATTATCATAATAGTACATGTATGTGTACATGTAGTTCTATATCACATGACTAAATGGACACAGAGTACGAGACTCACATGGTGCAGCTGGTCAGTGGATGAAATGAGGTGTCCATTGAGGAAGGTCTGTGCCTCAGTGTTGGATGAGGGCTGGAGGGTCACCACACCAGCATCGTTGGACAGTGAGCTGAATAAGGGGAGCAGTGGTAACAGTATTGTACACTGTCAGTGGATAGGTGGGGGACTAGGTTCAAGGCCGGTACTGATAGTACATGTAGCTAATACTGAAGTGGCTAATACTGTAGCTCACACACTTGTAGTCAGTACCCTATTTTACTTTGTGAATTATCCACAGTAGCTAGGTCATCATGCAATAATTCAAGTGACACTAATACTGTAAGACACACCGTATCTCACACTTACAAATTTAAACTATTTTTATGCACCCAGTAGCACCTACCAATGATTGCTCATGACGAGTGCCCCGGAGAGCTCGATGTCATGTGATCCACCCTCCCTCCTCCGTCCCACACGTGTGACCCCCTCCTTCAGGAAGTACACCACTATCTCTGACAGCTGGGGGTCCTCAGTCAGGTTGACCAAGTTGGGCTCGCGGTTGTTCACAGTTAGAGCTCCAGAACGCTGCATGTACATGTACATGTATAATTATATATAATGTAGAGGAAGAGTTACTACACATGCAGTGATGCAGTATTTGAAGAGATAGTGACAAATCCTCGTAATCAATTCTTAAGTCCTGAGGATCAAACTGAATAAGCTTGGTCCTGCCTACCCTCTCTCCATGCACTCACCTGTAACTGCTCTATCTCCTCCTGTTTCCTGGCCTCTGACTGTCTGAGCTTCTCCTTCCATGAGCGAGTGGTGTCGGCCATCAGCTTCTCACTCTCCAGCAGCTTCTCGTGCAGTACTTTCACCTGAGAGGAATCCCCAATTGACTGAACACCACTGGTCTGGAGGAGCGATTGGAGCTGCTCAATCTGCTGTCGTAGGTCTGCATGGACAAAAAAGTAGTATACCTTATACCTGTACCTCAACTATAGACACCAATTACATGTGCTAATTACTATACATGGATAGGTATATACAGTATCGGCTACACAGCTCTTGTTCATGAATAGTACATGTGCGAGTAATTAGTTGAGAACTCACCTCTGATTATGGCTGCATTGGGGTCTTCATTGATGCGAGCCACGTTGACTATGGTACGAGCTTGCTGGGCATATCTGTTCCAAGATAAGAGACCAAGAATCAAGGCCTGGATTTATAAGGTTGGGCAGGACAACCCACCTTAGTGTGCCCAGACTCTCATCGTAGTGAAGGTGTGAGGGACTGACGGTTGCAATCATGGCCGTCTTGCTGTTCCCACCCAGACTCTCCTTGAGGAGCCAGGTGAGGGTAGAGTCACGATACGGGATGAACACCTTCTTCCTGCGACCAGACCCCTTCTCTGAGAGTAGGGAGATGACTTTGCCCAACGAGTGCAGGGACTTGTTGATACTGGCACCCTCCTAACGTGAGAATAGAAGGTACTGTAAATTATTGTTGCAGTAGCAATACAGCTGATAGAAAAGACTCAGAAATCAGTAAGTGTACAGGGGGTTACATTACATGTAAGTGATGATATTGTACCACTCCTAGACGACGAACAGCTACTGAAATTATAATGTACATGTATATAATAATTATACTCTATCCATGGTAGGATGGTACAGTGTACATACATGTATATGTACGCATAGTGCCGTGACACACACATGTGCAGGTAACAGTGTTCACCCAACCTTGAGTCTCTCTCCGGAGGTTTTGGAGACAGAGGAGCGCTCACTGCCAGCCAAGTCAATAAGGTTAATGCGACTCACTCTGTTCTGCTCCTCACCCTCAAAAACCTGAGCACACAGTGACATTGTATTGTTTCTCACAGTAAGCAAAAAAGTTCACGCAATTACATCATCGGTGAGGTAATAGCAGTGCATCTACATGCACATGTACACTGTATGTACCAGTACATGTAAATCAAAGAGTACACAGAATGACTGACAAACTGTGTGTACCGTGCTCTGAGTGAGAGTGATGGTGAACACTGAGTGTGATCGACTGCTACGCTCGTTCATCCCGGTCGCAGCTGTTGCTCGGTAACGGTTACCAAGGTGAATCCATCTCTGCAAGGGGAATAGTCACAATACTAACGACTGTATTTTAAGCCTCTACATGTACAGTCATGTAAATATTGAAGATTAACTCATAGTGTAATGTGTTGACTTTTAGTAAAAGCACTGTTTACTGTTGCAGCAACATGAGCAACTGTAAATGAAGTAAACTGTACAGAAATAGTGTTGACCATTACCTTGCTGTTATTGAACAGAGTCCTGATCGACTCATGCACACACATTTCTCTCTACATGTCACTACATGTGCGTACAGCTCACCTCAATGTCAGGATATGAGTCTGCCACAAAGGTAGACAGGTCCTCCACATAGGGGCCTAGTACCGGGTGCTCCCTCACTCTCAGCTGTAATAACAGAGGTCATAGCAGCTACTGTATTTAATACACGTACGTACACCTATAGCTGGATACTTGACACTACTAAACACATGTACAATAATAGGCTGGCAGTAATTCTATATCTGAATACACACAACCCTTAAACTGAAAGAATATGGGTATGGTTAACGTAATTTGCACCCTCAGACAATCGATAGAGAACCCTCACAAACAGACATGGTGCCAACTCAAGATGCTAAGTGGTGTATACGTGTGTACCTTTTTCTTTATCTTGTGCTGGTTGGAGGCTAACAGGTCGTAGATCTTCTCCTTGTAGATCTCATAGTAGCTAACCTGCACCTTGAACGAGGTCTGCAGGATAGATAGAAACAACCTAGTAGCCTGTAACTACTTGTATACTGCAGTTACTAGTTGTATAACGTAAGTGCTAGCTGTACATACACTAGTTGAATATATACTGCATGTATTGTATACTCACAGGTCTCAAGTAAAAACACAACACAGTGACTGTACTTATGCTAGTACTATAGAGTGTACAGTACTTAGCGTCTAGCCCACAGCTTCGGCAGTTACCTCATCATCAGACATTCCCTCCACCCGATCAAACAGTTCTTGAGCAAACCTCGGGACAATTCCAATAGCCTCCCCCTCACCCATAATACTGTGTGTGTGAATGGACATAAAGTGTACAGATATCCTTGCAACGCCTTTAAAAAGATTGCTCAGCTTTACTGCCTCACCAGTAAGACTTGCCAGAGCCTGTTTGTCCGTACGCAAACAAACAAGTGTTGTATCCCTCAAACGATCGATCTAACAGAGGCTGAGCAAGATGCTTATAGACGTACTCCTGACTGGCAAACTGTGGGCTGAGACTCCGCCCACTGCTCACGCTCTCCCCTGGGGAATCCTCGGGTAGGGACCAGAAACAATGGTCATAGTAGAATCGATGGACTACGTCGTCTTTTGATTTTATGATGACCTCGTTACCGTGCATTCTGACAATGGGTTTCAACTGCTGCAAATTGAGCTCTCTGTATGAGGGAGGAGGGATTTAGTGACACATGTACATTGTATGTACATGTATCAATGAAAGTGTAATGCAACAATGGCTGTATGAATCTATCTATGTACATGTACATGCCAGGTGAAGAGGCATGACAAGCAGTTGGTGGTAACAAGACTGAAGTTCTTGTACAATTTACGCAAACAGTTAATACAGAATGTCCAACACAGAGTGATAATGAGCACAAAATACCCAAGTGTTTCACACCCCTTTTTAATCAATAGTACTTCTTGAGAGGACTATGTACAATAGTAGTTGTCTCAAGGTACTGTATACAGTAGGCTGGGGGGTTATGGGAATAGAGTACAATGTGTGTATTACCTGTAGCCTAAAGGCATTACTATCTCTGGAAAAAAGAGCTCCAAAAGTTGGGATGTTACAAACAGTCCCTGTAGTGTTCCCATGCAGCACAGAGATTGAAAATGCAGTGTAAATCTCAAACCGGGAAGAGTTTACAAGTGCAGGGTTTCACACCTAAGAGGTACAAGCGTCTTGAGATCTCCCTCCCCCAAGAAAACCCTCAAGTGCAATACCAAATAAGCGATTACCTACCTCTCAGAAAAGGGACGTACTCGCACCGCCACGGTAACACACGAGTCCTCGCCATTGTCAGTAAACTTGACCGGAGATACAAATTCTCGTGCGGGTGACCTTGTAACATCTGCTGTTGTTGCATTCTGAGTGAGCACTGATACTGCAGAGATCTCCGACACCGTAGTGAGGTTGATTGTTGTCTCGTTACCCCTAGCAACTGGGGTAGATGTTGACGGTATCTGAGGTAATAATCTCTTTCTTTTCCCTCCTTTGCTGCTACTAGGTGACTCAGTGTACGCGTATGGGAGAGTATTGTTAGGTGCACTGACTCGCTTTGGTTTCTGGCTCATCTCAACTTAGCTCTAGATTCTCCTGACAAAATAATGTGCTGTTACTTTGCGGCTTGCAAATCCTAGCTTGCACAGTAGCATAAACAGTTTTGTTTTCCGTTTTCAAAAGCAAACATCAAGTCTGAGTCTGACACTTTTGAACGAGATGTGCGTGTAGCTCTGGTAATGAACGATTCAAAACAACTTGACTTCTCTTCTTTGCACTTTGTACTTTGCGGAGACAGATTTCTGCTGACAGTGCAAACAAGTTTTACACTACTTTGCCGGGAAATTTGACTGAGCTCCTGCACAGCTGCTGACAAATGGCGAAAGGCAGAGGACGAAAGAGAAAGCTTGCTGTCAGTGAAGACAGCTCCTCCCAGAGCCAAGAGTCTCTGGGTCAGATAGAAGAGTGCCCTCCACAAGCCAAGTACGTGCCACGGTTTCGAAGTGCTTTCAAGAAAGCCAAGTTGGACTTGAACCAAACATGTTCGACTCAAGTACAAGAAGATAGTTGCACACAACCTCAGGAAGACCTTACAAGAACTATCTCAAAAGAACCGATATCAGCTACCCAACCAGTTTATATGTGTCAAAAGACATCTGTTCAAGATTGTGCAACGGTAAATAAAAACTGTTGTTGTTTTTTGTTAATACCTCCCTTACAGGTTCTTGCTTCTCCTCTCAGTGGTGGTGATTCTCCTCAACCCTCCGACAGTATCATTCCAGGACTGATTCTCTCCGAGGCTGAGGCCAAAACCGTGACCCAACCACCCACACCCCTAGCAAGTCCAACGACCAAAGACGGTGACTCTGCACCAACTACCGATCCCAACCTTTTGATTGACGCCCGTCCTAAAGAACACATGAACCTTGAACTTCTAAACCCGTTCAGTGACAAAGAGAATTTGAGTGCAGTGGATAATATTGAACCTACAACTGTGAACGATTATTCATTGAATGAGAAGGCTCCTGTTGAAGTAAAACCTCTTATAAATGAGGGTGAACCCCTGCTTGTATGTGAACCAAATGAGGATGCTACAATACCTACTACACAAGACCTTCCACAAAACTCAGCCAACACAGACAGCCTTTACAACAACCACCAAGATGATGAAAAAACGAACAAAGACAATGTAACTGACGATGAAGACACTTTTGAAGGTAGTGTGATATGTGATGAGGGAGGAGAAGATGCCAGAGTGGTTAAGGAGATGATGGAACTAAGAGCTGAAGATATTGAGAGCCAGTTTGCATTCAACAGTCCTGATGTAGCTATCGTACCGTCCACATCACCAGCCACTAAAGTGTGAGTTTGTACATTACTAAGTATCAACCTAAGAGTTATGAGAAGGTGGAATATACATGACATTAAATTTTTAGTATGCTCGTATATACATATTGTTTTTTGTTCATGCGTCTAATATTTTCCTGATTTAGAGCGTGTTGTATAGAACTAATTACTTGCCAATTTGTGCCAATCATTACACAAAGCATATCAGGTATTCACTGTTGTTTATTCAATTCGTGTGTAACATGACCCAACTCATAACCATCTATTTATCTCAATGTACTCCCTAACACAGTGCGTCCCACTGCATAGCATACCTGATACCAAAATACATTAATTATTGGGCATATGTACGTGAGGTTGTGAGGTTGTGCCAAGGAGTATAGTATCCATTGTCAGATTATAACTTATGCCATGTGGGGATATGGTTGATCTTTTCCCCAGAGCAAATCATGGAGACGCATATTCAAATAGTCATAGACCTGGCTATGTATTCAACCAGGCTCCCCAGAGCACACAGAGCAACGAAGGAGGTCCTTTGAAGGGACTTATTCATGAATTATCATCTATCAAGTGAGTACGTCCTGCTTTTGAGTGTACCGGTACATGTATAATTATATTTATGTGTACAATCCCTGGTTTCTATTTGCATACTGTGGCCCACAATTTTGTCTGCAAGCATTTAGTGAAGCCATGAAGCACTTTCAAATGTGCTGCATGCCTTATTGAATATTTGAGAGGCTTGCCTACAACTAGGGTATCACCTATAATAGCATACGTGACTATGGCTACCTTTACAAGGCAAACATTAGTCCTAATTTGAAGCTTCTTATAATTCCAATATTAAAGCAAGTGTAACGTACCAAATAAACAGCAATACTTCTACACACGAGTTTTAACTTCACACCCTATACAACCACACAGTCAATACATTCTACGCTGCAAGAGGGAGTTGGAGAGTGCCAGGAAACAGAGGGAAGTGTGGCTACGCTCAAGACAGCTACCACGCCATAGATAGAAACCTATAGACTAAACAAAGTGCATATCTGATCTTATTATCCCGAAATCATTATTGTCTTGTTTACCACCACCAAATACTGTTACATGCTGAATATGATTTTTAACATTTTGTTGATTATCGACTAGTATGGCAGTGTACAATAACAAATATTAAGAAATTCATGATAAAAGGAATATTAAATGGTCAAATGACAGACGAACAGTCAACAGTAAATAGACAGTTAGTGCAGGGATACATCTGTTGCAATTGTTATGCATTGTTAGGCCGGACTGGTCAACCTGGTTTAGAGCAGGTCGAAGTCATCTCTCTGAGTGTGAATAGTAATAAGAACAACATTAAACTGCAGTACTTATACCAGTACCGCACATGTTTGAGCTTGAGCTATAAAATAATATAATTATAGAGACATATACATACATTCATGCACTGTTGCACAGGGTTTAGTACACATACTTACAGACAGGAATCACCAACTAAATTAGGCCCCACATGCAGATAATAATGATTACGATGCAAATGTTTAAGTGCCACCATTAATTGTGTCTGTGGTGTAATAGTGATTACTGATCAATCAACACATCTGTGAGGGCTACCTGTGTCAAGGGAAGTCGTGTATAAACAGTTCTGAGGGAATCAACCCCAATAAGTTAACCTTACAGCTGCGTATTTGTTCCTACCTCTTCATTGTAGTCCAACACATGTTTCCTGATCTTAGAGGTGTCTGTCCATGTAACGAAGTCCTCCATGTTCCTAGAAGATAAACAAGGGTTAAACATACTGTATATATAATACGCATTCCTTCCTACCACAAACAAGACAACAAGCCGACCTGCCGTTAACTATTACAAGATGTCTATAACACTCTTATGTACAGTACACAGATGTACTGCATTGACATACCTTGTTACTAGAAAGGCTGGGTCAGTCATAACTTCAGGTCCCACACGAACATCTATAATAGAGTTAAGTCCTAAAAAACCAAAACACCAACAACCACGGCATAACAGTGTCTTAGTCTAAGACGGTGGTTGGTGAATCACCTTGTTACTTATAAATCAACAAAATTGTTATCACACTACTGTAAGAGTGTTTACACACCAGGTATAAAAAGATACGGCCTTGCTCCACAAACTTGGCAGCATCACCTATGTGCTGTGCCATCCTCAATTTAACCATGATAACAGGGAGCCTTCTCCTGTAAAACATAAAAAACAAACATACAGAAAAGAAGTGATTAAAATGCAACTACTGTTTGAAATCCCTAATAGCATTTCCTACTTGTAGGAAGGATGAATGTCATTGTGCAAAACAAACCTGCAAAATGCTGAGGCATTGATTTTCTCACACAATACAAGGTTTTTCCTTGTAGGTACTAGTCCCATTGCATACCTAACATTGAAAGTGAAACTATCAACATAAAACAGTCACATGTCTTTGTTTACGATCTTACAGCTTCTCCAGCAACTGCGTAGTGGACTCATTGCGGAAAGGATCCCTTGGATTTAGGTCTTTGAGTTTCACAGCCAGTGACTTCACAGCACCAGCTAGCTTGTTGTACCTACCAGCCATTCATCAGTGAATGAGCAGTTACAGTATTTTAATATAACTTACTTTGTGTAATCTTCTCTCTTCTGTATATGGTATTTTCTGATAATCTGAACCTCTCTTATGTTATTTTCTGCCTTCCATGAAATAAAATCAACTTTCTTGAGCAGCTTTTTCTCATGAAACTTCAACTTTCTGACCATTTTGCTCTTGGGTAGCCACGTGTGTAGAGACACGCCCACCCTCTGAACGGATATTGACTAAGCGATATTGCATAGTATACGGACATGTACGGAGCTAATTAATCAACTTGTTGACTCCCAGATTAGAAAGTTCTTTTACACTTTGACAGTGATATAACTCTAGATACAAGACTAACAGTCTAGGTATAGCTTTAGGATTGTCTTATGAATTGAATGGAAGGTCTTTATATTAACTCAAGCAAATTCTGAGCGATCGCTGTCCAATACAACAATCTACCACTGCACTTCGGATCTCTTGACAAGAGTATTGAAGAAATTTGAAGTGTTTTTATAGTACCTTGAACTGAAGGGAGGAAGATGAAGCAGCTACTGTTTCGAAGCGCTGCACTACTATTATTCTGGCTGTCAGTATGCACAGGTATTAAAACTTGCGAACACCTCAGCCTCTGGCTAGCTGATGAAGTTAATACTTGGACATAGCGTATATCTGACATAGTGCATATCTGGGGTGTAAAGCTACTGTAAATTGTAGCTATCTAGAGTGTTTGTATAAAATATTATTAAATTGCATGCAAAATATTGAGCTGGGCATGTACGTACACGCAGTCGGGCTTGTTTAGAGGGTAAGGTAAACGTATCATGATGAATACCCTCTTGTCTAGCCAAAGAATTATGACTCGCATGAGAAGTAAAATCACTGACTGTGTTTGTGTATTAAAAGTATTTTATATGGTGTCTGTATGCCTATAGCCAATTACACAGTGCATATTTCTTTGGTGAATGGTGCAACATTAAACCGTGGTGATGGCAACCCTAGACATACATGTATACATGCCAGCTAGCTTGCACCTGTGTAGCTAGCATGTTAAGTTTTAGGGCCAGCTTTTCCCTGAGGGCCTGCTCTTTGATCTCAAATTCCGTTAACACTGTTTTTTAATGGAGTTTAGGGGTGGGTGTAGGGTAGGTTGTGTGTTCACCACACTGTGGCTCAATGGCATAAAGCTTTTAGGCAGGAATGCCCATAGCAATAAAAACCTCATTCATTCCCTAGCCAAGAAACCTGTCATGATAATTGTTTCAACCTTGTTGTCTATTGTATAACGATCCCTTTGATACACACACACGCACAGCCTACACTTGCCCGGATGGATGCGTCAACGGAGATTGTGAGCCTTATCTTGGAAATCTCATTTGCCAGTAAGTCTCTAGCATGGGTGCCCCCCCCCCCCCCCCCCTATAATGTGTGATGTGCACTTAAGTTGTGGTGTACTAAGTATACTATTCTAGGATGTAATTATGTTGTGAAGGTTTAAACTGTTGAAGTCAAATTAACAGGTTACGTGACTACTCGGGGTATGTTTGCTGTAGCTTCTTTACGTAATTGACCATTTTCATTTGTAATGCAATGCTTTGTATAAAGTTTCTGTGATCTATTGCACAGTCTTGTGATGGTGCATTATCTTCTTAGCAACCTAAGCCCTACAGGGCGTAACAAGCACACACATGTACTATGCAGTACGAAATTAGAGCTTCCTGTAATAGTAGTAGGTTGATGGCAGCTAGGCATTTATAGGAAGCTATGTAGTGAAGCTATGTAGTGTTTCCCATGTCCACTAATTCTGGTGTAGTAGGTACAGTACAATACATGTGCCATGCATATGCTGTGTCAGCTGACTATCTCACAGGTGACCTAGCTATCACTGTTACAAACTGTGCCTAAGTATTATAGCAACCAGCTGGCTGGATCATACAATATTATTATTTTGTGTAGCCCAGCATTTTCTGAGTGTGGGTAATCTTTGGACCAGGACAATACCCCTAACCATTACATATGGGCTTCTGGTCAGTGTGGCCTGTTCATGGGGGTCACCTGGGATCCTGCAGCATCTACACTATCTCCATAAGATAACTACTGTGCAAAGTCCATACCTCATAAAGCTGTTTATCATTTATTGGGTTTAATTAGTCATGTCCAAATTAAATACTTTGGTAACAAGTAGATTGCCAGTGCTGTCATATAAGCCGACAAGCAAGCATTCCTCCCCCCAGATTTTGCACGTACTACCAACACTTTTGTTTCTTTAAAGTGCATTCCACAATCCGTTGAGAGTTGGATTTGTCACTTTGTGGTAATCCTCCAATTTGTACCTGGTAGGCACACTGTACTAGTTCAATGATGCCTAATTAGTGGGTGTGTTAGGTGTTGTTTATCGGTTACACAGGAGCTTCATTTGCGTTAGTTATTATTATTATTGATATCAGCTGGTGATAATAGATGTACAAGTACATACAGATGTAAAAGCATGTAAATGTCCTTATCTTGCAAGCTCCAGTGGTTTTTCCCATGGACTTTTTCATTAGCTTCAAACTAATGTCCTGTGGCACATAATGTGGGCGGTAACGTCCCCCTCCAGCTAGCCCATTGTGTGTAGCAGCGCCTAGGGGGGCTGGTATGCATGCTCTGTACTGACTGTGTGGGTGGCTGGTCATTTCTCCACTGAAAGGGTCCCATGTTTTTGGCTGATTGTGGTTCAACCTAGGTAGTCTTGCGGCTACTCTTTCTGTTTCTATAGGAAGTTGTAAGCTGGTCAGCATTCCTTTGAAATGAGTGACCTGTTTATTAGGAAGAAGTGAAATACACTAACAGGGCCAAGTGTTACACATTTCTGATCGTTACACAGATATTGTGACAGTTACGATGGGAATTTGTTATCGTTGCAAGTTGTCTGTTAGTTATCTGTGGCCCAGTGACGTGTGTATGCTGTGTCAGTGTTCTAGTGTTGTGTCCTCTGTTGATAGCAATATCAGACAATACCAAATTCATGTTGCCTGTCTTTGGGCTAATTTACTCATACACTTTCAGTTTGTGTTTTCCGAGTAGGGACCTCAAATTCCTTCCGCCTTTAGTTGTCAAAACAAACTAACATGTCATTGTGTGTTTGTGTGTCCTCTTTAGCACCTAGGTGTACATAGCAGTTAACGTTATAATTCTCCACGTATTCACAGGTGCTATGATAACTGGTCCGGACCTACTTGCGATGAGTTTATTTGCAATCGTGCCAACCCCTGCTCAAACAATGGAACCTGTGCACAAGACCCCAATGATATTTCACAGTATGTTTGTGCCTGCCCTTTCGGATTCACTGGAGACAGATGTCAGTATGGGGTTCCTCGAAACACTCCCAATTGTAAGTCAATAAGCTGTAGTAGTTATCGATCTGTATGCATTGTCTTCAACAAGATTGGTGGTGCTACGAAGTGTATCCTTGCAACAACATTTACCCAGAGGCCAGACAATGTTCTGAGATCACCTGTGATAGGGAATGTTTGAGGCATGAAAATACATGCCCTTCTGTGCCCAAAACATTGTGCAGTACATTCCCTGTTGGTCGCTTAATTTACCATAAAGCTTTCATTGTCCAATTTGTGATTAGATAGTTGAGAATCTATCATCTTGTCCACTATTATAATTATGTACGCTTAGTAGTTGTGCTCAAGCATATTTTGTGTGTGTCAATGTTTTGCCTAACCACACCTTGCATTAGTCCTTGTTTGGGCTAGGTTTAAGCAGATGGCATGCTCGATTGTGCACTTCTCCTGTAGGTCAATCATCAAGGAATGATGAGTAGTTGTTGCCCTAACTTTATTGCATGGCGTAGGCTCTGGCTGCAGAATTATAGAGCATAACAAAATTGGATATACATGTACAATGTTCATCTACAGCAGATTGGATACTTTTGTGTTTTGTTTGTTTGTTGGCTCTGCGTTGGTACATACTGCATGCATAGCATTTTGGCATGCATGTCATTTTGGTTTTATATAAAACTGGCTGGCTATCTGGTATGGTGAAGCATCTGGTCCAGAATGGATAGGTATGTATGATACAGTGACCTAGCTGTTTGATGGGGAACCTTAGTTAATTAAGTATATCCAATAGTGTGTGCGCGTGTGTGGTCCAGTTTTGAGTGAGGTGTGCCTCATTGAACAATGATTGTACAAGCGTAGGAGTGACTAAGACAAGGGAATGAAATGATTCTACTGCCAAGGACTAACCACAAGTCAAATATAGTATACTTAATCAGCGGAGCTTATTCAAAGTTTCTCCTATTAATGGATTAATGCTGTGATCTGAATGCTATGAATATTGGTGTGCAAATTGCTTCAATAAACTTTCACACGTGCCTCAACCTTACAAGTAATCTATCTGTAACCTGTGTGTGTGTGTGTGTGTGTGTGTGCTCAAACAATTATTGGTGGTCTCTTGGGAAGAGGCCATTATTGTCTGTGGGTGTTTGTGTGGCTGAATAATAAGGGCATCCTGTTCTCATTAAGTCAAGAACTCTGTCTCCGCTGTAGTGCATTGTTGGGCCAATGACCCTCAACTAGTTTGACCACAGAAAATGAGATATTAGAGGCTAAGGGGATCCATCCTGCTGTTAGCCTGTTACAATGTATTTGTTATCGCTCCAAGAAACTATAATTCTAGTGCTATTGTGGCTATTTGTTGCATAGTGGAGTGATCCAGTCGTGTATGGCTTTAAGATTAATTGAAGGGAATATGTTGGTTAAGGAAGCCAGGGTCATTTAATTACCATGGTTTCAATGTGGTTAGGGTATTGTACATTTATGCATGTAACGTAAATATTTGTTGCCCTGTCTCGTTAATTCGTAGCCGACAATTTTATTTTCCGTCATAATATTGACATAAACTGCAGTACAAATGTAGTGCCCACACTTACGTGCTCTGTTGCACAATGTCTATGTGCTTGTTAGCGCACTATTTCACCTATGTGCCTCATAATTGTGTTGGAACTGATATCAGCACTGTAGGGGTAGGCATAATCATATATGGGCATCAAGTGTTAGCATTGTGCACAATATAGCTGCTTGGCTCGGGCTATTTTCCAACCAAAGCAGGTGGCTACTCAATTAAGCTTTTGACGGGCATAGTGGAAATGTTAAATTGCACTCTAAATGCATGATCATTTATTTGACTGTTGTGCTGATGTATTTATAGAGATTCATAGGTTAGTTAGCGTTATAGCCTCAATATAGTAGGTGGTCCGTACCAGTGACAGGCTTCACTGTGTGTGTATGTATATACATGCACTTTGAACCCCTTCATGTTCTCTAGCCAGGCCCACTTTGTCACCCTCTCAGTCTCTTATCCAGTCTCTCTGGGAAAGGTCCCTCTATTTGGGGCAGCCACCCACCACTCCCAGCATGTTATACCCGCTGTTATTTCTACCCCACGCTTTGTGTAATAATAATTAATGAGTAGCCTGCACTATATATTAGCAATGCAATTTAGGCCTCCACTTGAACTTATACGTAGTCTACAATGTGACGTGTGGGTGGGTATTCCATGCATGCACAGTGTAAGTAGCTATTATACCGTATATCGGGTTCTGATTGCGAGGCTATTTCAATTGCAAATCGTGAATTTTTTTCGCTTAAATCATAAACGAAAGACGTGCCGAGATTGAGCACACACATACCATTCACAATAGTTCAGAAACACAAAGTGCATGTGCTTGTACATGCATGCAGTGTCGTTCACGAAGGATCAATTCGAAACCTGATATACGGTGTAATTATGATTATGGCGGTGTTTATTGTCAGGGTACACGTTTACTTCCTGCCAAGGTCTTGAATATTACTCTGTATTAATTACTCACTTCCACCCCTGCAGCAAATTGCTCCAGCAACCCATGCCAGGGCAACGGCACCTGCTACGAATCGCATGAATCGGCCCTGGGCTACTTCTGTGACTGCAATATTGGTCGTTTTGGTACATCTTGTAATTTTACTGACAATGTGTGTTTGGGAAAAGACGAGAATGAACTTTGCAGTGGCCGCGGATACTGTGTTGTGACACCGAGTACAGCAGGTGTCCCACTTGCCACTTGTATCTGCGATGAACCATACAAATCCACTGGATTTGAAGGACAATACTGTAATTTCTTACCCAATAGTAACTGTTATGATGGCCGGTGTGTGAACGGTTTGTGCATTGTACTTGTCGACGGTGGAGAAATCTGCTCTTGTGATCCAGGTAGGCACTAGTGTGTGTATCATTACTGTAGGGCCAGTTAACTTAACTACATGTACTGTACATACATACACATACATATACATGTGTAAATCGTATCATGTACATGTATGTTCAACTGCAATACAACTAGAGGGCACTGAATGGCATGGTTGATGTCATACTGCCGTTGGCTTGATAGTTATTTGCTCATAATGTATACAATGTAGTGTATAGCTGTCCCAATACTGGCAGTGGCAGTGAGTGGCTGTATGGTATATACATGTAGTTAGTTACGTTATGTTTACACCTCCTTTCCTACTCACACGCACAGGATTTAGTGGCGATAACTGCAGCACTACATTCGATGTTTGTGATGGTAAATGTCACAATGGAGGCACCTGCACTCCTGACGGCCACTACTTCAACTGCAGTTGTCCTAGTGGCTTTACTGGCCAAGAATGTGAATACTTCGTAGACCCTTGCGAAAATCTGTCTTGTCGTAACAATGGAAGATGCGTGCCTAAAATGCCTCCTAATGATGAGGGGCTAATCTATACTACTTCTGGTGTGGTTAGTGCTGATTGCGAGTGTTCATGTGGTTACCAAGGGGAACATTGTGATGTGCCGAGGAATGACACCGACCCTTGCAGTTTTAACCCCTGTGGAATGGGAGAGTGTAACCGTGACAATTCCATTAGTGGCTTTACATGTACTTGTTCGGATGGATATGCTGGAGATTTGTGCGACCAACCAAATCACTGTGCCTCATCATCTTGTCGCCCAGCATCGACAACTGATTGTGTGAACCTTAAAGACACGTTTGTGTGTGTGTGTGAAGACGGTTGGGGTGGACCGGCATGTGATATGGATATTGACGAATGTTTGAGAAGGCCCTGTGCTCGAGGAAACTGCTCTAATTCTTTCGGGGGTTACATGTGCACCTGTCCGCCCAGTTGGACGGGATTACTCTGTGACGTGCCGGTCGCTTGTGACATTCTCCAATGTGAGAACGGAGGGACGTGTGAGCTGAGAGAGGGCATGGCCACTTGTGAATGCAGTCAAGGTTTCCGTGGAGATCAGTGTGAAATAGAAGGTGAGGGTGGTGTCCTTATTGTAGAATTTGACACCCTTTACCTAAGTGGTCTATGCATACTCACCCTTTAGCAACCACTTTATGTTCTTAGATACAACATGTGCAGTTTGGAGATAATTATGGGGTATAGGGCCGTAATTGATTGTATGCAGTATCCCAAGTATCCCATAGTAATACTGCTAGCCCTACACATACTCTGTGTCCCTTTGTTTGTAAATGTGGCAGAGAGCCAGGTAGATGGTGGGTAATGTGGCTACTCTCTTAGTTTGTGGGCACTAGAAGCTCTAATTAACTTAAGCCTCAAAGTGTAGGCGCTCTCTGATCTCCTGTTTTTCCACGGCAGTAACCCTACTGCAGAGTACATTTGCACCCCATGAGCTGTTAATTCAATGAATATCTGCTAATTTAAATTATTGCAAGGTTTCTCGTGGGGAAGTATGTTATCTAAAGTATTCACAGCAATACGTAATTTTACACCCCCATACTATGAAATTTGTTTTTAATGGTAGGAGACACAGACACACATTTACTACGTGTATGATTAGTAGTTGATAACTCTCTGTCACTCTTTGCTTCCTCCAGAGTGCCCTGATAGTGAGTGCGACCAGCTGGCTGGGAATAACCTTTGTGATGTAAGTAATGCTATATCTGTCAGTGTTTGATTGCACTGAGAATCGTATGGGGGATGAGGCTGATTCCATGTTATTTTCTTATTTCAGTATTATAGCTTAGCGCATGCTAGTCTTTTGCCTTTTGTTTAGTTGCACGTACATGTAGTACCTTGTCCACTGCATACAGCTCTCTTTGGTGTTCATAATAATACTGAGCAGACATGTTGTCTACAGTGAAGCTAACCCATACATGTACACGTACCTCCTACAGGAAAGATGCTTTACAGAGTCTTGCAACTTCGATGGTGGAGACTGCTTTGGCCGAGTACGACACCCAACTCCCAGCCCTTGGGCAAACTGTAGTCTGGAAGCAGTCTGTCGCATTCTGTTCAGTGATGGCCAATGTGATGTCCAGTGCAATACTCCCGGCTGTCTGTTTGATGGGTTTGATTGTTCCCCTCCCTCCATACTGGAGTGTCCTCACGACTCTAGGGACTGTGGTGATCAGGAATTGGTGAGTGTTTAAATCGCGACCACAGTGGTTGTACTAGGCTCACTACATCTGATGATGATTGTTTACAGTATGTGTACGTGTATAGATAGTATTGTAGGTTAGTTACATGAACATGTCTTAAAAGTTGTGTTTCTTAATCTGTTTGTCTTTGCTTATTATTATTAATGTAAATTTAATGTTCGTGTAAATGTATGTAGCTTACATTCGCATCAATTTTATTGTTTCGATCAGTTTACTGATTCTGCAAAGCGAGCATAGTTTAAATAGACCGTCATAGTACACTGCACTCTCATGATGACCCATTGTATCTGCAGGCTCGAGGGCTGCTTGTCCTATATGTGGTAACCAACCCGAGCAGACCCTTCGTCTCACCGTGGAAGGAGGAGTTCATCTCTGACCTCAGCAAAATCACCAACTCTAGACTGGTGTTCCAGAATGAGGTACTCATCACCAGGGAGGATCTGGAAGGAGTGCATGAGCCCCTTATGATATTCCCTCCACGCAAACTGTCTGAAGACCTTTGGTAAGTTACGTTTTGTTTTAGCTGACGAAAGAAATGTGTTATACAGACCGAAGTACAATGGTCATGTTTTGTACTGTACGTTTATCGTTATTGTAACGCTGCATACATTTATTTATGTGTGCTGATGTACAATTCATGTGTACGGATTTGATCACTCACACAATTCTCTTTAAATCTTAGGATTTATGAGGTGACATTCAAGTTAGATCTGAGCTATTGCCGTGGAAACTGTCCTACCAATGTGGAAGATGTGAGTTTGCGTTGATTCCCTAAGACTAAACAGCTATGTATTGTCAAATAGTTATGTTATATGCTTTCGTTTGAATTGTGGTCCATCAATGAATCAATGTTCACTCTCCCCTCCAGGTTGCCAATTTTATCCAAGGTACCATTGACTCTGGGGATGGATTCATTGGTCCGTACGGAGTGGCAGCTGCTGCTGGTGAGTATCTCTGTGTAGTACCTGTTCAGACTAATAGCGTCCCTCTAGAAACAATTGAGTTCTACATTAATTGGCCGCATGTGTAATTTGGCTTTGAGTCATGCTCTAAGCACACTGCCATAAGTAAAATAAAGTCATGTTATATCCCACAACTAATCTTTAAAATGTCCACAACTACACTAACGGTAAACAGTTTGCTCATGAATATTCATGATTTTCTTATAATGATTTTTGTGAAACTATAAATGCCATAAGAGAAGTTTGAAGCACATAAATGATAAATATATCGGTGTATCAATCTGTATGACAAGTATCAATCTTCAAAACATCTTCCAGTGGAAGCTCTGAGCGATCATTAAGTTACTAGAAACAACACAAACCAGTAGTCATTTTATGCTTCCAAAAACACTTCTAGCTCTGTGTTCTTGGTCTTATATGATGCTTCTTACCATTCTGGAGGGCGGGTCGAAGCGTTTTTTTCTTTCCAGGCCAACAAACTCTCACAAAATAATAATATGTAGACTAACTCCACTTAAAATGGCGGCCAGAGCCAAGGAAAACAGCCTCTTGTGAGCTTTCAGTAGCCTTTTTTCGAAATATCTCTTCGACCCGCCCTGCATATAGTGAAGCTACAGTAGACTGTACCTAAGCTTTATAGTAAAAATGTCTATTCGAGCCATGAAATAACTACTGCGTTTGAACTGGACTTCCAGCTCATTCTAGCTGGAAAAGATCACTAGATCTAGCTCATGAATAATTAATGAGCAAACGGTTGACCGTAACCTTAATTCTTTTCCCTCCCTACAGCTGATTCTGATTCCCCCTCAACACCGCCGAATGTGACGATAATTGGTAGTATAGTGGGTGTGGCCGTTGTGGCAGTGGTCGCTGTGATTGTAGTCATCATGATTCTGCGGAAGAGACAGCGTTCGTACGAGTCAGAGTCCACTGAGACAAAGCGAGTCAAGGGCACTCTTTGGAGGCCTGGTAGCCCCTCGGAAGGTATCAGTCGTTCATCACCATCCGATGGAAAGAAAGGACCTGGAGGCAAGTCTGGGTCTCCACTCGTCAGTAAAGAAGTCACACCTGCACCGTGAGTTCATATAATTATACAGTATACAGCAAAATGACTGTTTGTATTGGCAACTGGAATACAGTGCAAGCATGCATGTACAATGTACACATAATTATACTACTCATTTTGTAGGGGCCGGCCGTCTATTGTACATTTACCATACTGGTGTGCGCTACTTTTTTAGGGGGCCAGCTTCTTTAAAAAAATTGTTATATTCAATCCCATACGCGCACATACACACACACACACACACACACACACACACACACACACACACACACACACACACACACCAGGCCAGAGGAGCCAGATCGCTACATTGCTGAGGGAAGTGTGAGAGCTGGCATGGAGCCTCGTAACGAAGCCTCTCCCATCAAGTGGGGTGGAGTTACCAAGCCCATTGTCCCGTTTGACCACACTTCCAATGAAGACTCTCGAACCGTAGTGGGACAAGTGGGCCACGACAAACGACAATGGACCATCGCTCACTCCAAAGCACTGCAGGACCCAATGCAGGTATGTACAGTGGAAATAATAATTTATGCGATTTCAGTACATATAGTACGGGCTTAAAGGCTTGCCGTTCATATTAATGTGTCTAGTGTACAGGGATCTCTGTAGTGTCTATATACAGGTCACCAACAGTAACTTACCAGCTCACACTTTGCCTTCTCCAGGTGCGTAACCTTGTCGAGAAGTTCCGAGAGCAGAACGGCCAAAACAGTGACGTCAATGCCCGTGGTCCAGGTGGCCTCACTCCACTCATGCTCGTCATCATGAAGAGACACAGTTCCCACGAGACCATGATGTACTCCTCCTCCCGTGGATCCTCTGATTCCGGCAGCTCTGACCACAACGATCACACTGCCCCCCTCCTACCCCCCACCACTCATACCCCCCGTGGTGCTTACTATCCATTGAGCTCACAACTGTCACCGATTGACAGCTCTGTGAGTGCCCTAATCGATGCCAAGGTGAACCTGGATGTGACAAACGACTATGGACAGGCGGCTCTACATCTGGCATGTGCTTGTTCCCGTGGCGATTATGTCGAGCAACTACTTGAAGCTGGAGCTAACCCTAACATACAGGACAACTGGGGTCAGAGTGCATTGCAGGCAGCCATTGTGGCAGCTGCTGAGGGAGCCTTCATGGTAAGTCTGAGTCAAATTTCTACGCTTTGACTTAAATTTGTATTGAGAGAAAGCTTTTACTGGAGTTAGATTTAAGTTAAATGTACATGTACACTGCGCACCACATGTGGATTACATGTAGAATTAATATAGACTCAACTGTACATGCATTTAAAGCATCTTTCTAGTTATTTTGTTTCCTATTTTTAATAGTTGTGCTGAATCTCTGTTCACCAATGCATTACATAATACACATATCCCCCTCTCTCCATTGCAGCTCCTAGTGAACCATCCTCGTACGGATATCAACCTCAAATCTGATGGGGGAGTGACTCCTCTTATTGCGGCTGTGAAGGTCGTCAACCAGTTCATGGTCAACCAGCTGCTCAAGAAGAACGTTGATATTGGCACCACTGACAAAGATGGCCGCACTGCTGTACACTGGGCAGCCATGGTGGATAATTTGGAGGCTCTCAAACTGCTGATCAGACAAGGCCCTGATGCCATCAAGGATGCTCAGGACTCAAAGGTGTGTGTTGGTCGACATTTTAGTGTGCAGATTTAGATTACATGTGCAGATTACATGTACAGTCAAGGCCCAAAGTTATCTTTAGCCTGGTTATTACAGACATTCCAATTACATGACCTTTGTTACTGGACAGTTTACACAATGATTATTGACAAAACAACCCATACAAGTTTATATAACACATTCTGTAGCCGTTTGGGAATCTCTATATTTAGTATGTAGTTGACAAATTCTCCTCTGAATAAATCTGTAGTTTCAAAAATTGCTTACTCACTATTCTAATGATTATCTCTATCCCCTCACACACTACCACAGGGTCAGACGGCACTGTTTCTCGCCTGTCGTGAAGGCTCTGCTCTGTGTGTCAAACACCTTCTCGATTGTTTCGCTAATGCAACACTCATGGACAATCTCGAACAGTCGCCGATTCAAATAGCGTACCGGAAGCAGCACATGGACATTGTTGATATGCTTCGAAGCACCACTCAGGGTCCGTTTTCCATGCACTCCCAGGCTCCACCCATGAGGGGAGTCCCGAATATGCCGGGTGGGTTCCCGGTCACGCCTCAGTACCACGAGGACATGGGTCAGGGTCCATACTCTCATCAACTCGTACACCCCAGGAAATCCAAGGCTAAGAAAGGCAGCTCTCATGCTCGCAATGGATCGGTGGATTTGGCCACTCCCACTTATATCAGCAACCCAGCCTTCTTTGGGGTGCCTCAACAAACTGGTGAACGCCACCAGACGTTTGGTGATCTCTCTGCATCTGCTCACTCTCAACAGGGGCCCATGCCAATGAGGAATTTCGGTCCCTCTCACACTTCCTACCCACCAACTTCCGAAAGTATGCCTCCTGCTCATGCACCCATGACATCCGAATACCAAAAGCTGTCTCCCATCTCACATGGAAACAATGGCTACCTCCATCCAATCACACCCCCTGATAGTGCCACCCTCAAAGTTGGAACTGCCCCCTACCCTTTAACCTCTCCCGGCTCACGCGTTGACCCCTCATCCTCCATTGCCATTACTTCCACCGCAGCTTTTGACGAGATAAAAGCTGTTAGTGATCTAATCACTTCAATGGCTGACAACCCTCCTGCGATGTCTGTCAACCACTACAATCGATTCCCCGACAAGAGCACCACTGTGTATCCAGAGACATCTGTAGGAGGTGCCGTGCGGTTACAACACTACCCGCTGGCTGACCACAAACACAGCTACGACTCTGCACCTCCCCTAGACGTTACTCGTCCTTCTCCACCACACTCTAGTGAGAATGGAAGTCCTTCGTCCGGCTACCCCTCTCCACCACATTCTAACGAGCTGCCGACCCAGTCCTTTAATGGCTATCAGTATCCACTGTCACAGGCTTGCAGCCCTCCCAGTCTCACACCTTCGCCCGAGTCTCGAGAGGAAGCGTTGGCAAGACAACAGTTTCATCACATCGAAACATACGGAACTATAATTGATAGTGAGCACCAAGGGATGGGTCATGTGATCCAGCACCATTACCAGGGGTATCCCCTAGAGAGCTCAGTGTAATGATGATGTCATAGACTATAATACAACTTATTTTCTGCCCGATCTGTATTTTTGTATACGTTTTTTCTCTTTGTTCTCAGTTAAAAGTCATTTATATATCTGTAGCGTAAGTTCAACCCAACTTTTTGCACTGTCATTCACAGAAACTTTGCACATTTCACTGTTCATTTGTAGCTGAATGTTTGTACGACTGTGGTTTAGTAGACCCCTCCTATTTTATGCCATTGCTCTTTGTGTATACTTTACTGTAACCTCTGGCCATGCTAATTAATAATACAGGAGTTGAGTTATCAATGTAGATGCATGAGGCTGGTATAATACTTAATTAATTATTTTAGTGATTCAATAATTCATTGTACATGACGTACATAATTATGAGTATATACCGTATAGCGCGAAATTTTCGAGGGGCTTAATTTTCGTGGATTTCGTGGGTTAGCAATCCTACACGAAAATTAAGTCCACGAAAATCGTTCTTTACCTGCTATAACGTGAAAGATTTAAAGGCGTGGCTTCCGGTAAGCAGTCATTCCGCAAACATTGTGCAACGAAATGGCTTTTAGAGGCTAATCCACGAAATATAAGTGCCTCGAAAATTTCGCGCTATACGGTACATCGCCGGCCAAGAATTTTATTATGCATGACTTGACTGTACATGCAAGTTTGCCCACTATGTCCTAGAGAGTACTAAAATACTAATTGCAAAATGCAAGACCTATAGGAGAAACAACACGTAAAACACTAAATTTAATTTATGTACTTGCCATGCACTCATGGCAGTCAAGCATTGTCAGATGATACATCACCAATGCCGCAACAGGTTACCATGGATATACACTGGCTTGTCGAGGCGAGAAAGCAGAGTGGCCTAGGATGTTACGTCGAACCTCATCTAGTGCTTCATCTCTAGATACTTTGGTATTCTGGAGTAAATCTCAGTAGTCTCAGAAGATATATCGTGTATCGTTAAAGAATGAAGTCTCAGATGGAACCATCAGAGGTGTGATAAATCCAGCAAGGGTTTCAGTATCAGTATGCATCAGTACTACCATAGGACCATAATATTTGGGTGCTTAGAGAGGTAAGGAATACATATGCACTTGAGAATAGGATCGTTGATAGGCCTGTGCAAATATTCAACACAAATTATTTATTCTCACTTCATCAGCCTAATTTATTCAACTTCATCAGTTATTCAAATTGTTCTGATACATATATACATCGAAATAAAGCACCTATAAATTATATAGCACCAAAAATGGGATCAGCAGCGAAATATAACACACACGTGCACCTTAGCACAAAAAATGTGGCTTAAGTTATTTTATTGGATTGGACTACTTGAATAACGAAACAAATGGAGCGTCATACGTACGTCACTTTGTTATACCCCATCGTGCACGCTGTACATGTCATATCAAATCGTACTCTTACATACGGCGTAATTAACGATTAACGATTCACGTAATAATTATATATTATTGTGTTGCTTGTGTTGTAAATGACTTATTTGAATTGATTTCAGATGAAACCCTTCAGCTTCAGGGCGAAATTGTGCCTATAGTGTTTCTGACTGCTCGTGCAAGTTATCTAAGAGCTTACACATTGATCTACATTACCAATTGTAATGACTTTGCTAGTTAGTTATTCACTTAGTCATTTCCTGTTCTTAATGTTTCCTGTGTTGTAATGTTTACTGTTTTTGTACATGCGCATGAGTTCTTATTACTAGTTAACACTTCTTTTGTATAGGTCTATCTTATTGCTTTGTGCTCTAGCCCGGCGGCCTGCTCCTAGCGGCGCCCTTTGTGTATGGGAGCCTCTGCTCCACTGTCTTTGTTGTCTTAGTATTTACCGTCTATGTTTTGTGCATACTGTCAGTTGATCCATGGTTGAATGTTTTAAATCTTATCTTGAACTGCCGCACGCTGCTCGGTGCACGAACTCAACACCAATGAAAAGTGTTCTTTTAATTAAGAAAGCATGATGAACATAATAATTAAAAACCTACATAGTTTATAATTTGTTCACTTAATAATTATTATGTCCTTTCCATAATTTACAGTAGCTAACTTGTCCCAACTGAATCTATAATTATAGAAGAAACAAAATAGGTAAAATATTGTTTGCACACTAAATTGTGTACTTACCAGTTCCAGTAGGGTCTATTTGCACCAATGCTGCGATGAAGATCTACCGGACCGTCATGGATATACACAGCTGGCTTGTCAAGGTGAGAGATCACTTTCATTGTAGAGTGGCCTGGGATGTTACGTCGAACCTCAGTAGTCTCAGAAGATAATATATCGTGTATTGTTTTAGAATGGATATAAGCAAGAATGAAGTTTCCTTCGGATGGAACCATCAGGTGCGATAGGTTGAGTGAGGTTTCAGTACCAGTATAGGCCATGATAAGGAATATCTTAGGGTGCTGAGAGAGATAAGGAATGCAAAGCGGCTTGAGAATAGCATTGTAGATGTTGATACGACGCAAATAGCTTGGGTCACCTCCAGCTACTTGTCCACTAATTGCAAACACTATCGGGTGGTCCGACAACTCAGTGTGGTACGTAACTGCAGACACAACGCCATAAAGATTAGAGTAACTTTTGGCTGCATAATCCAGTTTTGAAAATGTGTCAGTAAGCATTTCAGTATTGGTACAGCTATTTTCTCACTGAGATGATCCTCATCTTGTTCTAGCCCGATCGCAATAGCCAAACCTTTAGGGTCTTGAGTGGACCTAATCACTTTGTCAACCTCACCAACAACATCTACCATGTCTGATATGAAGCCCACTGACTTGCCCTGCAGCAATAATTATTTTCATTCACAAATAAACGTCGGCTGATAACTTAAGGATCAAGAGTTGCAAAACAATACGGTATAGCGGGTAATTTTTGAGGGGTAAAAATTCGTTTATCTGGAAAACGGTGGTTTTCGTGAGTATAAATTTTGTTTAGTCTTGTTGCCTGCACTGCATTCATACATTACGGTAAGCCATGCCTACGTTAACATTTCGTGCCCACGAAAATAACGAATTTTTTACCCCACGAAAATTACCCGCTATACGGTACACTGTATGTTACATAACATTGTACCAAGGGCGTATAAAGGAGAAGAGGGCATGCAACAGTTTGTGAGCAAAAACTTAAGTGGGTGGTGGAAAGTACAGTAATAGATTATCCTGTCTGTGGTTTTAGTTTTTGCTCAACATGTAGGGTTGATAGTCGTTGCATGCCCTCTTCTACTTATTAGGGCTTAAAAAGAGAAGATGCAACTCAGGCTATTCTCATACTCATCAAACTCCACGTGGGCGGAATATTGACTTTTGTACACTACTGGATTCTATTTATAGCATATCCTGCCTCTGATATGAAGCAGTGTATGATGATTAAATGGGCTAGATAGTGAATTGCATGCCCTCTTCTCTTTATAAGCCCTTGACAGGACGAAATAACTCACTGGATATACATAGATTGACTGCTCGAGATGCGACATCGCGGTCATCGCTTTAAATTTTTGTGATTCTAATCTCAAAAGTCTTTCTTTTATGTTCATCATTTTAGACCGGTAAATACGCCATTCAACAAATATGTCTCGAATGTAACCAAGGTAGTGATCATCAGTATTGAATAAAGCAACAATAAAGTTTTGGCCATGTGGGATTCTTAATTGCGATAAATCAAGGAATTTGTTTTGATAGTAGGTATCAATAATTATTATATCTTGGGATTGTCGGCAAGGTGTTTAGATGATACTAGTGGCTCAATGATATCTTTACCGATGTCGATCTTGTCATGTCCAGTTACGAAAGTGTTCACATCACCTTGTACTGCACCACTCACCATAAACAGAATCGGGTACTTTGATGAATCTGGGATATGGACATAGTGACGTGCAGCATACATGATCCCATTTAATTCCAGCTTTCCTAATCTGCCTTGTCTGATGTACATGGCAAAGTTGTATTCCTTAAACCTGTTGTTGAGCCTGCGAATGTTATCATTACATCTATCCGATATCAGCCGAGAAGGTATGGGAGGAGAAAGACTAATTATGATAGCCAGTCCACGAGAATCAGGAGTAGACAGAATTGCATTGTTGATGTTGTGAGCAAACTTTCTTGACAGATCGATATGATAAAGGCATTTATTGTTTAGATCCAGTCGTACGAGTTTTAAATCAAGAAAGCTATTGTTCTGCTCTTGCATGTCAGCACGCACCATTCCTTCAGGCAGTATGCAGACCAAAACAACTGAGCCAGAAATTTGATATTTTGATAACGAAAACTCTCTTCCCAGCTTGAGACGAGTTTGCTCCAAATCCTCCAGAGTGAAAGTGTGTGGGTCGTAATCAAACTCCATCTCCAGCTTGACATACTCGGGTGGTGGCTCTGGTCGATCGGACAGGTGAGGGAAAATCTCAGCCACTGTTGTTGTTTTGCGGAATTGCACCATGTCCAGAGAGTGTTGGCTCATCTTTTGCTTGAGGTCAGAACTGCCAAAGTGGTCGATAATGTGTTCGAGAAGACTAAAGTCGATGAAGCTAAGGTAGAAGTTGAGGTGAAAAAATATGTCCTCAATAGACTCGGCTTTCTTGAATGTGGCATATTTTCCTTTCAGAAAATTCTCAAGCTCGGCTTTGATTGAAATCGAGAGGCATGCTAACGATCGTCGGAAATCTTCAACAGTGACTCTTTTCCCTGTGAGCTCAGTCTCTGCCAACTCTTGCAAGCTATAAAACTTCCCTCAAACCATTTCACTTTCTCTGAGAAAGCAGCATCTGCAAAAACAAATGATTAATGCAAGGTATCGTACAAATCTTAAGAGCCCACCATTCGAAGGCATTGCTATAGGCAGTACTGATGTGGTAGTGTCTGCAGCACTCTTGTCAGTTGGCTCAAAAGGCTCCAATGTAGGGAGATCTGTGATTGCATGAGTGGTGTCATCAATCAGGGCATAGGAAATTGAAATTGTATTATGTTCTCAACACTTGTATGAGTTTATTCTCGTATGCATGCATGCATTGTATGGAGTTCCATTTTTGAAACACAGTGCAAGTAATGTCACAATGCAAGTAATGTCAAGCTACAGGTAATATCAACTTACCACCTGAGACTGGCCTGGATTCTTTAGAACCAAAGGTAAACGTAGTAACTGTAGAACAAAAATACCCAGGTCACCACATACTATCATAAAATCTTAGCTTCTAGGATTTTAGTAACTGCAAAAATATTACCGTGAAACTGCACAACTACGTGCTTACTACGTGCACTACATGTACACAGCTTCAACAATATACAAGTCAAGGCTGCATTTCTTACAACTCTCACCAGTATTGCACACATTGGCAGCTAGCAGCCCCTCCTCCAGTTTCAACAAAATTTCAATCAGCGAGCGATAGTTAGGGTAAGGGTTCCTTTTGAGCCAAAATGTCAGAGCTTTGATCATGCCCTTTTCATGCCCTCCCAGGAAAACAGTATCCCTTACATCAGCTTTCTGTGCCTCATTGAGACCAAGTCCAGGCACTCCCACATACTTCTCCCAGCCACCAAACAGTCCAGCCAGTTTCAGCAGGTGCCCCTCCTCTACTGTGCCATCTAGCTGCTCTTCTGTTATTCCAGTTTTTTCCATCAGTGTGTCTAAGATGAGACTTGCATCAACATTGTCAGAACAAGTAGCCATATTAATATTTATGTCTCAAGTTCTACACAATTACAACACAAACACTTTTATTATGTTGCGGTAAAAAGAAATTGCACATGCGCAACATAAACCTCAGAACATTAATAATTAGCCTCGACTCCAGGCCACATTTAATCAGCCTGGAATCGAGGCTAATTAATGAACTCTTGATAATAGAACTGCATGCCTTACAAAGTTAGGGTATTGAGGTACCGCCTCCATCTCGTTCAGTTACCCGGCGAGGTGATTAGAGAGCCATCACGTCTATACAAACCCAACACACCCTAAACTATTACTTTTATTACTCATTTTTATGTTTTTTATGTATTAGTCTAGTCTTATATATATATCTCAATGTCATAATAATCACAAAAGTCTACACACCATTAGGCCTAGCCTCGAGACCAGCCGTTCGTTATCTGAAAGAATGGCTGGTCTCGAGGGAGGCTATATTTATAGCACAAAATCTGTTCAGGAAAAATATACACTTTTCTTGAGGGTGGTCTCACTGTGCACACATTGCTACACTTCAAGCTCTTGGCCATTCTCAACCAGCACTCCAACTTGTTTATTTACCGCATGCAGAGGTCTTGGTGGCAACCAATTACATCCAAGACGGTTGTAAAGAATGGTGTAATAATCGCCCAGTCCGAGATGGTTTGACTTCCATCGAGTTTCTTGAAAATACTCCCAGTACTTTAAATATAGGGCCATGTCGTGAACATTCTCCGCTGATAGTTAGTTGCCCTCCGAGGTTCCCAAGGAGTATTTTGTAAAGTATTTGACCAGCTTCTGTACTTCAGCTTGATCACAGCACGATTGGTGGAAGTTCTGCTAAATGGCTCTAATCATAAGTTTCTGGGACTTCAAGAATTGGGGGCAAGAATATTGTTCTCTTCCATCATCAAATCAATTTATCAAACCCAGAAATAGCTATAAATTATTATAGCATTGAGTTGCCTCCTAGATCCTATATCTGAGGCTGCTGACTTCGGAGACAAGATCCGTTTCTGGGTCCATCTTGTTGACATGGAATTTTGGTCCCTCTCAAACTTCCTACCCTATCAACTTCCAAAAATATGCCTCCTACTCATTAGAATATAACAAAAGCCCAATGGCTACCTCTCCAATCACCACCCCCCCCCGATAGTGCCACCCTCAAAGTTGGAACTGCCCCCTACCCTTTAACCTCTCCCGGCTCACGTATTGACCCCTCATCCTCCATTGCCATTACAGCTTTTGACGAGATGTAAGCTGTTAGTGATATAATGGTTGACAACCCTCCTGCAATGTCCGTCAACCACTACAATCGATTCCCCGAGAAGAGCACCACTGCATGTGTATCCAGAAACATCTGTCGGAGATGCCGTGCGGTTACAACAGCTACCCCTCTCCACCACATTCTAACGAGCTGCCGACCCAGTTCTTTAATGGATAGCAGCTAGTATCTGCTGTCACAGGCTCACACCTTCGCCCGAGTCTCGAGAGGAAGCGTTGGCAAGACAACAACTCAACACATTGAAACATACGGAACTATAAATAAATTGATAGTGAGCACCAAGGGATGGGTCATGTGATCCAGCACCATTACCAGGGGTATCCCCTAGAGAGCTCAGTGTAATGATGTTGTCATAGACTATAATACAACTTATTTTCTGCCCGATCTGTATTTTGCATTTTTTTTCTCTTCGTTCTCAGTTAGGAAGTCATTTATATATCTGTATAGCGTAAGTTCAACCCAACTTTTTGCCCTGTCATTCACAGAAACTTTGCACATTTCACTGTTTCATTTGTAGCTGAGTGTTTGTACGACTGTGGTTTAGTAGACCCCTCCTATTTTATGCCATTGCTCTTTGTGTATACTTTACTGTAATCTCTGGCCATGCAAATTAATAATACAGGAGTTGAGTTATCAATGTAGATGCATGATAACAGTTTTATTAAGAATGCATGACTGTACCAGTTTTGCGCTATATCTTCTATAATTATAATTATAGAGAGTACTTACTAAAATATAAATTGCTAAATCTGAACTATACATGCATGTAGGAGAAGCACTTACAACACACGTAAAACACTAAAATTGTGTACTTGCCACTCATGGCAGTTGGTTAATTCAAGCATTGTCAGATGGCACATCACCAATGCCGCAACAGGTTACCATGGATATTATACACTGGCTTGTCGAGGCGAGAGATCACCTTCATTGTAGAGTGGCCTGGGATGTTACGTCGAATCTCATCTATAGTGCTTAATTCATCTTGGTATTCTGGAGTGCATGCTGTAAATCTCAGTAGTCTCAGAATATATATATCGTATATCGTGTATCGTTTTAGAATGGATGTACGCAAGAATGAAGTCTCAGATGGAACCATCAGGTGCGATAGGCCCAGCGAGGGTTTCAGTATCAGTATATATAGACCATGATATTTGGGTGCTTATAGAGGTAAGGAATACATATACACTTGAGAATAACATCGTTGATAGGCCTGTGCCAAATATTCAAATTTGTTCACGTATTATTCAAATTATTTATTCTCACTTCATCAGCCTAATTTATTCAGCCTTATTCAAATTGAGGACACCTATTATTCTGATACATACACAGCATTGAAATAAAGCACCTATAAATTATATATAATATAGCACAAAAAAGTCAATTTTAGCAGCGAAATAACACACCGTAGCACAACAAATGTGGCTTAATTAAATTAATTTTTAACATTCATTGGATAACAAAACAAATGGAGCGTCATACGTCACTTTGTTATATCCCATCGTGCACGCTGTCATATCAAAATCGTACTCTTACATGACATGTACGTATATATCTGATAATCACGGCCGTAATTAACAATTCACGTTGGATTTTAGATCACGTAGTTTTGATATGTTTGGCTTGCCATAGGTCCGACATGCACGAATCACTACAAGTTCAGTCCATTGATGTGATTGTGGTCACATGATAACGTCCAGGCCAAATACACTAGCAATGATTTGATAATTATATATATTGTCTTGCTTGTGTTGTAAATGACTGATTGAATTGATTTCAGATGAAACCCTTCAGTGTGCCTTTAGTGTTTCCGACTGCTCGTGCAAGTATATCTAAGGAGCTTACACCTTGATCTACATTACCAATAAAAAGTAATTAGCATTTAATTAAGAAAGCATGATGAACATAATAATTAAAAAACCTACATTTGTTCACTTATGTCCTTTCCATAATTTATATACAGTAGCTAACTTGTCCCAACTGAGTCTATAATTATAGAAGAAACAAAATTAATACGTAAAATATTATTAGCACACTAAATTATGTACTTATACCAGTTCCAGTAGCGTCACCAATGCCACGATGAAGATCTACTGGGTTGTCATGGATATACACTGGCTTGTCGAGGCGAGAGATCACCTTCATTGAACAGTGGCCCGGGATGTTACGTCGAACATCATCTAGTACTTCATCAATAGATGCTTTGGTATTCTGGAGTGCATGCTGTAAAATCTCAGTAGTCTCAGAAGATATCTGTATCGTTTTAGAATGGATATAAGCAAAAATGAAGTTTCCTATGAATGGAACCCTCAGGTGCGATAGGTCCAGCGAGGTTTCAGTATCAGTATAGGCCATGATAAGGAATATCTTTGGGTGCTTAGAAAGATAAGGAATGCAAAGCGGCTTGAGAATAGCATAGTAGATGTCGATACGACTTCCTTTATAAAGCAAATGGTTTGGGTCATCTCCAGCTACTTGTCCACTAATTGCAAACACTATCGGATGGTCTGACAACTCTGTGTGGTATGTAACTGTAGACACGACGTCTTCAAGATTAGAGTAACTTTTGGCTACATAATCCAGTTTCGAAAATATGCCAGTAAGCATTTTGGTATTGGTAGCTCTGAGATGATCCTTAAGGGCAATAATGATAGCCAAACCTTTAGGGTTTTGAGTCGACTTAATCAAATCGTTAACGTCACCAACAACATCTTCAACAACATCTTTAAAATTTGATAAAGAGCCCATTGACATGTCCTGCAGAAATCATATTATAACCATGCATGGTACCAAAATAATACATTGGTGCTTCACAGAATAGAACATGCATGGTCATCATGCGCAAACTGTACGTAAAACTCTATTATAAAACACACACATTATAATTATAATACAATACACACATTAATATTCGTGATCTATAATTAACTTACCATCGATGAATGTTGGCAAAAGTAGATTGGTTGCTTGAGGTGAGACTTCACAGTCATCCGTTTGAAGTTTTGCGATTCTAATCTCAAAAATATTTCTTCGATGTCAATCATTTTAAAAAATATGTCTTGATTGCACTCAGGGTCGCTGCTATCAGAATTGAATAAAGTGACAATAAAGTTTTGGCTGTGTGGAATTCGCGACCTACACTGAGGGTAGGTCTCAATGATGATTATCTTGGGATTGTCGGCAAGGTGTTCACATGATACTAGTGGCTTAATGATATCTTTACCAATGTCGATCTTGTGTCCATATACTAAAAACGTGTTCACATCCTTGCTCACTGGACCATTCACCATAAACAGAATCGGGTAGTTAGATGTATTCGGGAGATTGAGATAGTGGCTTACAGCATATATGATCGCATATAATTCTAACTTGTCCACTGGAAAAAAAGTGTTGTAAAGGGCGAAGTTGCAGTCCTTGAACCTGTTTCTAAGCCTGCTGTATCTATCATTAAATCCCAATGAGCCACCATTGTTAAGATCAGTTATGATAGCCAGTCCACAAGAATCAGGAGTAGACAGAATTGCATTGTTGATGTTGTGAGCAAACTTTCTTGACAGATCGATACGATAAAGGCATTCATTGTTTAGATGCAGTCGCACAAGTTTTAAATCAAAAAAGCTATTTTTATACTTTTCAGCATCAATTCTCCACACCATTCCCTCAGGCAGTATGCAGACCAAAACAACTGAGCCCGTTACAATCTTCACAAGAAAAAGCGCCAACTTTGATAGTGAAAACTCTCTTCCCAGCTTGAGACGAGTTTGCTCCAAATCCTCCAGTGTGTAAGTGTGTGGATTGTAATCAAATTCCATCTCCAATTTGACATACTCGGGTGGTGGCTCTGGTCGACCGGACAGATGAGGGAAAATCTCAGCCACTGTTGTTGTCTTGCGAAACTGCACCATGTCCATTGAGTATTGGCTCATCTTTTTCTTGAGGTCGGAACTGCCAAAGTGATTGATAATGTGCTCGAGAAGACTAAAGTCAATGAAACTAAGGTAGAAGTTGAGGTGAAAAAATATGTCCTCAATAGCCTCAGCTTTCTTGAATGTGGCATATTTTCCTTTCAGAAAGCTCTCATGCTCGGCTTTGATTGAACTCGAGAGGCGTGCTAACGATTGTCGGAAATTTTCAACAGTGACTCCTTCCCTTGTGAGCTCAACCTGTGCCAACTCTTGTAAGCTATAAAACTGTGCCTCAAACCATTTCACTTTCTCTGAGAGAGCAGCATCTGCAAAAACAAATCATTAATGTAAGTATTGTACAAATCTTAAGAGCCCACCATTCGAAGGCATTGCTATAGGCAGTACTGATGTGGTAGTGTCTGCAGCACTCTTGTCAGTTGGCTCAAAAGGCTCCAATGTAGGGACATCTGCGATTGCATGAGTGGTATCATCAATCAGGGCATAGGATTATGAAATTGTGTATTATGTTCTCAACACTTGTATGAGTTTATTCTCGTATGCATGCATGCATGGTATGGAGTTCCATTTTTTGAAACAGCAAGCAATATCAATTTTAAGCTACAGGTAATATCATGCAGGAGTACATGTACATAAAGAGGAGTATCCAACTGTAGCAGTTGTAGTGTAAACCACGTTACACGTACAAGTATGTCATACCAAGTCACTATCAGACCGCATCTTAATTAATAATTATTATGATATCAGCAACAGTTTACACAACACTATTACTGCAACTAATTATGATATCAGCAACAGTTTACACAACACTATTACTGCAACCAATTATGATATCAGCAACAGTTTACACAACACAATTACTGCAACTACATGTACTAGAGCACTAAAGTGCAAACCATAATTATGCACTGTGGATTAGGATCACAGCAAAGAAGCCTGGAGTATCAGGGAAGTGTGACTCCAGGTCCTGCATGGAGTAGGATCCCAGAGTCAGCTAACATGGCTATAAGCAGCAGGAGCTATAATTATAGCTTTCTACTTTAGTGACCCTGTTCCATTGTTCCTGGTACAGAATCACTTCAGTTATAAACAACGCATGTGCCAAGTTCTGTTCAAGCTACATTTTGCTTGCTTTTATTAGACAACAAAGCTTTAACACAGTAAGCTGCCACTTATTAAAAGTACTAAGTTGTTGTGTGGAGGCTACCCATGCTGTAAACGCAGTGCTGTGGCATCCAGGTGAGTAGATTCACAAATTACAAACAAACAAACAAATCACACAAAAACTATAACCCGTGGCCGCCCACGCGCCTCGGGTTAACAAGTGTTAGTGGCCGACTAGATGTAGAATGGAGTGTGCGTGGGAGTTGTATACTCTCCTCTTTTAATATGTGCTCCTGCTAATATCATAGAAAGGGATTGGCAACAGGGGCAGTTCACGTGATGCTTTTACATTGAATGTACACAGGTGGGCCTGAAACTATCCGTGTTTCGCCCTAAAACTCACGCGAAAACCCGGGAAACTTATCGTATCTATAATTAATTAATGCCTACTTCTCAAAGACCCCTCCAACACTTAAACACATGCCCCCTGATGGTAGGTATCATTTAGAAATATAATCTTGATTTTCGTGAAGTAGCTAGAGGTACACAGAGCCTCTGTCAGAGGCTTTTTCATGCTTGTGTTCCTATAGCACATATGATATAGCTAAGGTTGTGTTACTAAGTAGTGTGCTATGTCCCAAATCGCCACACAAATGAGCTAGGTGAAGTTGATGTTTAGCAGTAGAACTGCTAATAGACTTTTTTTTATAGACGGCAAAAACAATTCTCATGAATTATTCACGTTTAGACTCCCACGTTAGAACATAGATATAAGAAGGGAGAGGGATGGGAAACAGAGCACGTGCGCACAATCACTTCTATGCAATGCCAAAAGTTGATCCACGTTTCGGCTCTAGACACCCCGCCAACCCAGCGGGAAATGTTATTACTATCATTCACAGCTCCCGGCCCCACTGGGACTCTTAGTCCTGTGCTGAGCATCCACGCCTACTGTGCATCATATAGAAGCGTTGCCGTGTATCTCACCAAGAGCTTGAAAACTTTCAAAGGCAGTTTTTTGAGTGTTGTATTATCGTTTCGGCTCTTTCTAGTGGCTTTCTGTACCTTCTACAACTGTGACTACAGCCCAAAATATTAATGATTCCCTCTTTTAAGTAGCTGGGCATTGTATGCAAGTAAAATCAAAGCCACTTGGCTTTAGGTTGGTAAGTAATGTTCATTTTTGTCTTAGTAAGCTGGTTTTTAAAAGCAGACTTTTTGTGTATCCATTTAGAAAGTTACATCAATGATTGAATGTAGGTAAATGTCTCTTTGTATTCATTGATAGTTGGTTTATTGATCGGCACAGTAATTTACCAGAACTTTGCTACATTTCTATAATTCTCTATTATGTCTGTGACGGTACTGGAATACTCAACGGTACAGACAGAGCTCCTCTCAAGAATTTGCCTGTCCAAGCTGCTTTTTACTGCTTGGAGGGGTCTCACTAACTATTGCTACTACCTTGTTGTGACGTTCCACTAGCTGTTGCTAATACATGGAGCTCAGTATAGCTAGTTTTAGCCTAGTACTAGCTAAAAGCATGGGCTAGAGGAAATAAAGAAGAAAACATTGGCCGAAACGCGGTTCGTCAATGCTATATTTACGTAGCGTTTCCCATCCCTCTCCCTTCTTATATCTATGGTTAGAAGTAAGCCTCGAGGCGAAACACAGATGGTACCCGAAGTGCACTCTGTTGCCAATGCCTTTCTCTTCTATCTATGGTAATATCAACTTACCACCTGAGACTGGCCTGGATTCTTTAGAACCAAAGGTCAACGTAGTAACTGTGGAACAAAAATAATAGGATTTTAGTAACCGCAAAAATATTATAGTGGAACTGCACAACTACGTGCTTAGCACTACATGTACACAGCTTCAACAATATACAAGGCTGCATTCTTACAACTCTCACCAGTATTGCACACATTGGCAGCTAGCAGCCCCTCCTCCAGTTTCAACAAAATCTCAATCAGCGAGCGATAGCTAGGGTAAGGGTTTCTTTTGAGCCAAAATGTCAGAGCTTTGATCATGCCCTTTTCATGCCCTTCTCGGAAAACAGCATCCCTTACATCAGCTTTCTGTGCCTCATTGAGACCAAGTCCAGTCACTCCCACGTATTTCTCCCAGCCACCAAACAGTCCAGCCAGCTTCAGCAGGTGCCCCTCTTCCACTGTGCCATCTAGCTGCTCCTCTGTTATTCCAGTTTTTTCAATCAGTGTGTCTAAGATGAGACTTGCATCAACATTGTCAGAACAAGTAGCCATAATTATTAAACGATATAATTGTCTTCTATAGAATTACAACACAAACACTTTTATTGATGTTGTGGTAAAAAGAAATTGCACATGCGCAACAAATAAACATTATTAGCCTATTTTACATGTATACACACATTCATAGATATACTGTATACTATAGGCGGTTTGTACTTGTAGTCTTTATCACCGGGTTTTGATGCAACAGTTGCATAAAGAACTGCATGCCTTAGGGTATTGAGGTACCGCCTCCATCTCGTTCAGTTACCCGGCGAGGTGATTAGAGAGCCATCACGTCTATACAAACCCAACACACCCTAAACTATTACTTTTATTACTCATTTTTATGTATTAGTCTAGTCTTATATATATATCTCAATGTCATAATAATCACAAAAGTCTACACACCATTAGGCCTAGCCTCGAGACCAGCCGTTCCTTATCTGAAAGAACGGCTGGTCTCGAGGCTACATTTATAGCTGTTCAGGAAAAATATACACTTTTCTTCAGGGTGGTCCTCGCTGTGCACACATTGCTGCACTTCAAGCTTCTGGCCATTTTCAACCAGCACTCCAACTTGTTCATTTACCGCAGAAGTCTTGGCAACCAATTACATCCAAGACGTTGTAAAGAATGGTGTAATCGCCCGGTCAGATGGTTTGACTTACATCGAGTTTCTTGAAAATACCGCAGGCTCCCAGTACTTTAAATATAGGGCCATGTCGTGAACATTCTCCACTGATAGTTAGTTGCCCTCCGAGGTTCCCAAGGAGTATTTTGTAAAGCATTTGACCAGCTTCTGTACTTCGGCTTGATCACAGCACTATTGGTGGAAGTTCTGCTAAATGGCATAAATTATAAGTTTTATATAGATCTAAAGGATATTGTTCTCTTCATCAAACAGAATCATTAAGTGTGCTTTAAGTTGGTTTGTTAATGCACACTTTTTATCAAACAACCATAATATAAGCAGATTGAATCTGAATGTCATCATAATTATAATAATAATACAAGCAGATTGAATATGTACACAAGCAAAGCTGAAAAGTATTAGAAAGTTGAATGTTATTGTTTCGACTTGTTTCATGTGTACCAAATTGCTGACTTCATCATATATAGCATCGTTTTTTCGTCTGAAGAAATAGGCTCAGCTTGCTTAGAAGATGTACATACCTGTACCTAAGCCAGATCCATACAATTGTTTCATCAAAGGTGCTTCGAATATCATAGCTTTCCAAAAGAGCAAGTTTGCGCACAAAGTTTCCCATCCAGTAAGCCAGATCAGCTGGAGGCATATCCAGTAGTATAGTGGGATCGGGACTGTTGGTCAGCAGGAGAAATAAGTCGAGAACATGCCCAGTCAGTCCAGATAGCTTTAGATAGTATCTCCTTCTCCTTTGCATCAGTTACTGGATCTACAAACCTACTAAAACTTGCTATTACGTCTAGCTAGCTAGCTAGCCACCAGCAACTGATTTAAAATGTAGCTAGATTTAGCTGCCACAAGGCTAGAGCTCACGTGACATAGCTGCCACGAGGCTAGAGCTCACGTGACAGCACTAAATCCTTTATAACCAGAGGAGGTTGGACACGCGTCATTCAGAGTCATAATATCATGTGACACAACTTCAATTGCTGATTGCTTGCGTATGTACACGTTAATTAAGTACGCAAAGGACGACAGCATGACTGGATTTATTCGAGAAACTTCTGAGCTAGTGAAGGTGAACACTATGATATCAGTGTGAACTGGCTGTAAGAATATTCCTATGGATGAATTTATGAGGTCAAATGTAGAACTAGAGCTGGATAATTTCAACACTTTCGACAACAAAGTGTTTGTTGTTTGGAATTGGAATCTTCTACCACCAGATATACCACCATCAATGTCTACAACAAATAGTACAGCTGCTGCTGATGATGTCGATCACCAAGGTATTGATGTCAATGACCAAGAAGGCGTTGTGCAGTGCTGGATCTGCAAAAGAGGAGCAGTACCAACGCATCTGGCTGAAGTGAATAGATTACACAGCAATGGCATACCCATTGAAGTAAGAGTGCTACACGAGGCATCGAATCGGTACGACTCACGTGCCATAGCAGTTCAAGTTTTTCTTGACTCAAAATGGAATCGTATAGGATACGTCGTTAGAGAAGTATTGGAGAGTGTCCACTGAGCGATGCTCCACTGAGCGATGCACGAAGACATAAACTAGCATTTTTATTGCACTGGCGATCTCCTGGTTGGTATTGTGGAATAAAGATTATAAAAAGAGGAAGATGGGGTGACATTGTACACACATTTCAAAGCAAAAAGATGTAAAAGACATTAATCACTATATTAATTGTATGTAGTATTGTGTTTTATTATTGTTGCTGTCCATATGAATGTTCATTTGATATTTAAGACGGTGTACATTGATTAGGTAAGGGTGGTAGGTTGATGGCGATGTTGTGAAAGGTGGCTCTAACACTTAGACTATATATTTCTAACAGGAAGAGTTGCTATTCGACAACCATTGCTTAGTGCGAGTTGTTCCCGTCTTGGAGCTCGGAGGGGTTCCTTAGCTTTTACAATGGGTGCATTAAAGCTCGGCAATTCTTCTTCATAATATTTTGGCTGTATATAGCTATCTGGATTCCCCTGTCAACACTTGTGGCCACAGCTGCTGGTTGATTCATTTGCTGTATCATTTGCGGACAAAAAAATCAGCATATCAATTTTGTGAACAGGAAAATGATCACAATTTAAAAAACTATTACATCTATCTACAATCAAGCTGTGTATGTACCAGTCTCTGCCAACTATCTCCAAACTACCCTAGACTGTCTCAAATTTAGTTCTATCACCCCTGTCCCGAAAAGAAACTGCTATTCACCTCATATATCCCTGATTTTCAAGGTTGCTGCTCTTGAGCGGGGTTATTAAGCTCCAATATAAAGCTTAGCAAGCCTTAAAGGCTTCAAACTACTGCTAAATAATAGTAAATCCTGAGCAGAATCAGCTTTGAACAACAAGAAAACTTCTAGAAAACTTAGTCTAATAGATTATGAATGACAGTCCAATAAGTGGGCGGGGCTCACTTACTAGATCTAGACGCACTATAACTACTAGTGCAGCCACATCCAGAGCTGTGCAGTGATGCTACTGCATGCTGGTCTATCTGGGACACCACAATACTCACATCTTCCATGTAGGAAAACTTGTATTCATTGTTGTTTTTGCACTGAAAATCAGATTCACGCTATTAATTGTTGTCTCAGAGTCTGCATGGGCTTAAATTATTGTGAATCCCCAAAATGTGCCTCCTTCAATGGCAGCAGGGCTGTAACGGGCCCATGTTTTTTTCCCTAAATCGGGAAGTTGGCACCTATGCATTCTTTTACACATTAATTGATTACTAACTTTCATACTTTAGAAGTCCAAAGGCTGCTTGTAGTATCCACATCTTAGTGAGAGTTTTATTAGCCCTAGGGCTTGAGGGCTTCTAAGTCATGTAGAAACTAAACAGTGTCTAAGAATTTTATATCATAGTGTCTCAGATGGATTTGCTCCTAGCCATGAATTGTTATCTAATCTTTGCTACATGATTGTAAGTGTTTTCTATAAGTGAAGTACATGATTGTCTAGTACACAATTTTCTAAGTTGGATAGAACACTTCCTCTAACCAATCAAATTGCACTATTTATGGCTATAAGAACATGCTCTAACATTACATAGATAGTTTGTCTTCTAAACCTATATAGATCTGCAACAATGTCCCTACTTCCATCTATAGGTGAAATATCTCAACAGCACAAACGTCTAAAATTACAGACCTCTTCCCTTCTCTCTTCTTACGAATCACTGGCTTCGATCGACCTCAACACATGGAGCACACTCGATAAGTTGAGCAGAGAAGTGAAAGAATCTTGGTTGGTAGCTAGGTTTGGGTTTGTACTTGTGAATGAGGTGTGCCTTTTACTGCGTTCGATCTCTGGCAATGTTACTGATTCCGAAAAAAAAAAAATCTTGTGTAACTGTGACCTCTCTCTACCTGGTGTCCAACAGGAAAGTATAGAAATGGTGGCTGAATTTGTCGATAACCACTGCCCACACCTTGTACGATCTACTCCGAATAACTACCCTCCATTGTTGACTCCACCCACAAACACCTGTTTTGACTGTGACCGACCATTGGTGTCTAATCATTCTTGCCATGTGAGTTTTTTATTGGCTAAACTATTATTTTTATCCTAAACAATATTTTCAGATAAAGTGTTACTCTCTGAATGGTTTTGTTAGAGGAAGAAAGTGTACGCTAAGGTGTAAAGTTTGCAACATAACTTATAACTATGCTCACTTTGGAAACAAGTCTGAGAATGGATTCCGTATGTACCCCCAAACTCAATAAAGTGTCTGACACCATTTATTTTTCGTTGGAGTGGCAGTGTAGCCTTGCGTAAGTGAACAATGTTTAGTACTTATAGCAAAACTGTTTCATGAATAAATAATGTCCATCTCAACATAATTATTTTTCCTGTAGTAATCACTCTTGGGTTTCCTTTCAAGGGTTTGCTGAAAGTTACAATACTGCTTTAGAGATACCACCAGATGAAGGTATAAATAGAGAAGCAAATAATTTATGTCTAGATAAGTAATGGTGTTCAAGTACAGAGCTTAGTCCCTGTATTGTTGGGGAAGCCTTCTATAATGGAGAAGTGGAGAATGAGTTGAGACGAGTCAATAAGATCGACTATCGTTTCCATAAAGACAGTGAGAGAGAGGAGTGTATGGAAAGGATTGAAGAAGTAAGGCGGCAATCTCTATATACCACCACAAAGAAGACACGTGTACTGCTGAATGCAAGAAAAGAGGTAATTTTAGTGCATGCATGACTGTATAATTAGTATTGAACCCAATAGGTTGTGGTCAACTGTGGGTTACAGATGGAATTTGGAAGACTGTTTTCCCACACTGCATGTTCAAAGTTGAGGTGATGGATGGCAACTTATTCATTTCCACAAACATTATAGTTACATTGTAATTTGTAATTTCAAAACCTTTGCAGCAAATCAGTGATGGAATTCCAGCTCTCAATTTACCTGATGTGTGTACAAACTCCCCAATTCACAATAAGGCGTTTTGCGAGGAACACTGTCTTTTGCTACAGAATGAAGCTCCTGATGTGCCTATTGATCTGAGACAGTTTCTCAAATATTGTGGTGCTCAAGCAGTTGGTAATTTAAGATACAGTGGTACAATTATTTACTTACACGATTTAATTAGAAAATGAAGAGGAGTGTGAGGGTGACACTGATACTGTTGATGCAGTTGTGAACTCTATTAAAGTCAATACAAACCAATTTGGAACATCTGCTACCACCTCACAAGGTATATAATTATGTAGAATTCTCTATTACTTTTATTGAACTTTATCCTATAGGTACTGCAGCTTTAATTGAGAAGCATCCTAAACTAGTACGAAGTACTGTGTATGATGACCCTAATGAACGAGTTTGCAGGAAAGATACGGGTAAATCCAAACGGTTGAGGAAGTGGTCTAGAGGGCACCAATTTGTCATCAGAGGGGGTGGTCATATTGACACTTGGCAACCATTGTACAGGTACACGCCATGCATTCACATGACCCTTTTCCTGTATACATTTTAGCATAATAGCTATACATTATACTGAACTGTAATATAGCTAGTGCCTATAATTATAAGTACTAACCCTCAACTGTTGACATGAATAGAAACTATGCATGTATAAAACAAATGCACTCTATATATAATTTATATACC